>NC_090749.1:77110851-77467253 GCF_036898095.1 Palaemon carinicauda | reverse complement strand
CTAGAGACCATTCCGACTCTATCGGGTTTGTCCGAGATAGAGCATCCGCTGTCACATTGCGGAATCCTTGTAGGTGAACTGCAGACAGGTGCCACTTCTTCTTCTCCGCCAGACGGAAGATTGGGAGAAGCACCTGATTTATCTGGGGCGATCTTGAGCCTTGGCGATTGAGACAACGAACTACCAACCGAGTTGTCTAGGGTTAGACGGATGTGGATCGAGGGCGGCGGGGATAACTTCTTCAGAGTAAGAAGGACCGCCATGGCCTCCAAGATGTTTATGTGGAACGTCTTGAATAGTGGAGACCAGGTCCCTTGAGCTTGTTTCAGGTGGGAGTGACCTCCCCAGCCTTCCAGTGAGGCATCCGTGTGGATGTTGAGTGATGGAGGAGGGTGTTGGAGAGGAATGGACCTTTTCAGGGCCTTTGCTTCCGACCACGGCTTTAGGAGGCGTCGAAGTCTGTTTGGAAGCCGTCTCTTGAGGTCTCTTCGAGCGATGGATGCCGAGCGTCTCCAGACTCCCGCGGCATCCTTTAGCTGTGCGCGAAGCACTGGGTTTGTCACTGAGGCGAATTGTAGAGAGCCTAGAACTCGTTCCTGCTGTCGTCTTGAAATGCGTTTGGATTTCAGTAGTCGCTTGACAGACCCTGCTATTTCCTTCCTTTTCTTCTGGGGGATGGAAAGGCGGTGTGACTGAAGATTCCAGTGGATTCCCAACCACTGAAACTTCTGAGCTGGAGAGAGGCGAGATTTCTTCTCGTTGATCTTGAATCCCAGATGTTCTAGGTACTGGGTAACTTCGTTGCAAGACTTTGCACACTCTTCGGGCGATGGAGCCCAGACTAGCCAGTCAATCGAGGTAGGCCATCACCTGGACGTTTCTTAGGCGGAGCTGTTGTACTATGGCATCCGCCAGCTTTGTGAAGATCCGAGGGGCCACATTGAGGCCGAATGGCATGGCCCGGAAGGCGTAGCTTTTCCTTTGGAGTCGAAATCCTAGGTAGGAGGAAGCGTGATGGTTCATTGGAATGTGCCAATAGGCATCCGCCAGGTCTATAGAGACCGTGTAGGAACCTTGAGGCAGAAGGGTCCTTATTTGTTGAAGCGTCAGCATCTTGAATTTGTTGTTCTCTATGAACTTGTTGAGGGGGATAAGTCCAGAATGACTCTGAGTTTGTCTGAGTCCTTCTTGGGAACGCAAAAACAGTCTCCCTTGGAACCTGGTGGACTTTACCTTCCTTATCACCTTCTTGTTCAAGAGGTCTAGAACATATTCTTCCAGAATGGGGGTCGATTGTTGAAAGAACCGCTGGAAGATTGGGGTGGTTGCGTCCAACTCCAGCCTGGACCGTTCTTGATGATGCTGTGTGCCCAGGGATCGAAGGTCCAACGATCCTGGAATTGGCGGAGTCTTCCTCCCACCGGAAGCACTTCATTGCTTCTGGTGTCCCGAGGACTTGTTGCCTCGGCCGCTAGCTCCCTTTCCTCCTCTACCTCTGGAGGGACGACGAGATGCGTCTCTGCTTGCACCCCTGGACGAGCCTCTACCTTTGGCATGAAAGGTAGTGGATGGTTGCTCAAAGGCAGGGGTGAAGACCGGTGACTGTGACAACACCGGTTGGGGGGACCAATTGAAAGGTCTGCTGTGGTTGGGCAACCACTTGGGAGGTAGCGGGTCCCGGAAACTGACGTCGTTGCTGACGTTGCTGGGGTTTTGGCTTTTGTGGTTTCCTCTTAGGTTGAGGTCCATCGTCCTGAGAGGGTTTCCTTTTTCTGGACATGCCCCACTTGTGGAGAAGGTTCCTATTCTCCGTGGCGGCCTCTGTCAGTTATTTCCTTGACAAGGTCAGAAGGAAACAGGTGCTTTCCCCAGATGTTGGAGGAAATCAGCCCTCCGGGGTTCGTGTTTCACGGTGGCACCGGCAAACACGAATTCACGACAGGCTCTACGAGCCTTTATGAAATGGTACAAGTCCTTCATTACTGTAAGTAAGTGGGATTTGGCTAGTACCATGTAGTGATCAGGTACTCTTGTGTCACAGGCCATCACTTCCAGTTGGACTTGATGAGAAAGAGATGCCGCAAGCCTCTCCTTCGTGTCTTGTTCCCGGCGAAGGAGGTGATCATTGAGCTTAGGGAGGTCTTCATTAAACTGACGTCCGGCGACGTCAGGATCGAGCCTACCCACGACGAAAGTATGCTGAACATCTTTCCAGTGTCGAGCGTCAGGGGGGGGTCACGATGGAGAAGGGTCTGCACTCCTCCAGTGCAGGGCAGGGTTTTCCTTCTTCCGCCGCTTTAAGGCATGCAGCTAAGGCCTTTTCCAAGAAAGGAAGAACCGCAGTGTCAGGTGCGACGTATGTAGGATGCTTCTTGCTCAAGGCTGGAAGCTTAGAGCAGGTAAAGCCCCTACTCTTAAATGCGGAGGCTAGCATAGCCTGGGCCTTTGCGAGATCGAACACTATCTCTTCTTTAGGTTCGGTCTCTTCCTTCGAGGCAGGTTCGGAACGAAGCCGGACGTAACAGTCCGGGGTAGGCCTCGAAGCTTGGGAAGAACTCCACATCTTCCAACGGGACCGTGCCGATCTTGTCACTAACAAAGATCCTGCCGGTCGCAATAACCATATGCTCTGCATATCTCCACGGGTTGGCATGAGAGCAAGCTGGGAGATCCTTAACCGAAATCTTCTTCGGTTCTCTGGATCCAATCATTGACCTGATGGACTCCTGGTTCTCCTTCAGTCTGTCGTCCATGACAGCTCTAATCAGCCGGATCAGTTCTTGGGTAGAAGAGGAAGGATCCGGGGTCGAGGAGGTAGACGGAATGGACACATCCGTCGGTGTAGGAGTAGGCGGAGGGATGGATGAGGGAGGAGCTCCAAGCTCCGACTCGGTGTATTCCACCTTGTCTTCGTCCTCTTCGGCTCCTTGAGCCATAAGCGTCTTCTCCGTGTCTTCCGAGACGTCAGAGATCTGTTCATCATCCTCGGAATCTAAACGACACTCGTGCATGGACTGAGCCATGACCACATCAGGTTCCACCGTAATTTGGACAGTGGGGGATTGCTTCTTTTGGAACCACTGAGTCAGGGGAGGCCTTAGGGAACAACAGGGACCTCAGTTCTTCGGTGGCCAGGTACGGTCCGGTAGCATTTTTCTGAAAGCCACGCACCCACTTGCGCAGCTTTTCACGAGAAATGTCTCTAACCTCCGCTGAGGAGGGTTATGGAAGGCCTCAACTAGGTGGGCCTGGCAGACCGTACAATCCAGTGGATTCCAGAACTTCAAATCCCCTTTCTTGTCTGCACAAGGGGCGTGAGTCCTGCAAGCCGTATGCCCGTAAAACTGCGGGCGTTTCACAGCGCAGAAGGCGAAGTCACACTTCATCTGCTCCTCCTGTGGAAGAAAGAGAAAATGAGTATGGGGAGTCATAAGAATGGCTCTTAAACTAAGTTAATATTAATCATTAATTTTAACTTAAAGAAGGTGTGATGCATAGAGAATGAAAACAGTAAAGGAGAACACGCTCCATGCATCTCGCCCGGCTGGTTACCATAAGCTTGGTCCTGGGATAATCCAAATGACCGAGATCATTGGATATAGTTTCCTAGGATTCCCATTATTTTGGAACTCCATGGAAAACCAAGGACAAGATTGGGATCGAATTCATTCGGTTCCCAGTTAAGAGCCAGAAGGCCTCATTAAAGGTAACTGCTTCTGGCAACCAGCCGTGCTAAGATGCACATAGCATGCTGGAATTAGAAGAATGCAAAGGGACAGCATGATCGCTAATAGAGCAGTACTAGGTACTGATCTTAAAAGCAAAAGCAGCTTATCTATTTGCTATGTAGGGCTATCCTAGTCTTATGATAGCTACAGTGAGGGGGTGCAAGTATTCTTGACGCCTCTGGGGCATCCGGCAAGCCGCCGGCATGCCGGAGCTCGCTCCCGCATAGATTCTGGCATTAGAACAGACAATTTTCAAAAGTCAGTTAGATACCAGGATGGCGGCCGCCGGCACAACGGCGGCACGCCGGCAGGAAGCGGCGGGCTCCGGCAGCCGGAGGATGCCAGGTTGGTGACTGGGATAAGGATGGTACAGGTAGTATCGGGTTGCCGGCAGTATATGCCGGCACTCCGGTGATCGACCGGCAAGCGGACGATTAGATAGGAGTAGGAGAGCCGCCGGTAGTAGCCGGCGGCAGCCGGCAGTCCCTCGGTACACGGGGGGCTGGCGGCAAGGGTAGGGAAGTCACCAAGAAGGAGGCAGGTATTGCCGACAGTAGAGGCGGCAAGAGACCGGCACCCGGATAGATAGAGAGACAGGGGGAGGGGGGAAGGGATGCAGGAAGTACCGTCAGGGTTCCAGACATCCCTCCCCCTCCCTGAGAGGGTGTACCCATGATAGAGGCAGGCTCTAACATCCATAAGCAGGGGTCACTAGGGACCGGGAGCTAGGTAGCCCAAGGGAGGGCTAGGGAACACCCAAGAGGGGAGGGGGGGGAGACTCCCATATGCAGAACTATACTAGTAACTAACCTTATAGGACACTATGAAGGTATATGTACCAGAGCGGACTGCACAGGGAAGCTCGGGTAGCCCTACTCATCCACCCTAAGGAGGAGTTGTAGGACAGGGGACAGATGAGTATAAACTAACCTAAGCATAGGCTAGGCTATACAAGAGATAGGTGGGGAGGGAGAAGAGAGAGGTCTTCCCAGGAAGGGTTTCTGTACCAGAGCGGCCACTAAGGGAAGGGAGGACACTCCCTAACCTAAGATCAGGCTGATCGGCTAAAACGGTGCAAGAGTACAGTTTCAGCATGGAACAGAGAAACCTTCCTAACCCGACCTAGAACAGGGCTAAAAGTCCTGAACTAGGCAAGGAAGAAGACATATCGCTATCGCAGGAAAGTCATAGACTATCCTAGCCATAGAGGTAGGCTAGCCTAACCTCACTCTCAGACGCAATCCTAAAGGGGGTTCATTCCTTTAGGGAGGACCGAGAGGCGATATATACTCTATTAGACAATTAATCCCTTTACTCAGAAAAGGGATCAAGGCTAAATAGAGGGAATGCCAAGGCAGGGGATGAAGGAAGCATATAGGGGTCCTAAGGTTAGGTTAGGCTAGAAAGAATCACTGACTAGCCTATCCCCTATATGGTCCCTGAAGGCGAAAACATTTGCATCACTGTCAAAAGTATTGTAAAATAATAATGCCACTATCTTCATAACTTAGTCTAGGATCACTAATAAATCATGCATGAACACTTGTATGTAGGCTCCTGGCCTGGGGGCTATAGTAGCCGACTGGTATGAGGTCAATCGATGACCGATAAAAAGCGTCTAAACACGATATAAAAGTTCCTAGCTATGAAGACTAAATAAACTAATGTATTCGATTAGTATATAATGCCGGAAGCGTTGTTGTGGCTAACTAAATAAGACATGCAAAACAACAACGACGCCATAAAATGGCGGGTCCGGTAGAGGCACAGCTCTGCCACAAAACATCAATTATTTCGCAAAATAATATTTACTTTACGGCCAGAGCTTAATTAAACAATACTGGAACCTTGTACTCAACTTTCCAGAAGAAGGCGAGGCTGAAGGTAACGACATAGCGAAGATGCAAAGCGATAAAGATAACACAAGGGAAAATCCATCTAAGTAGGGCAGCTACTAAACAAAGGATAAAGACGCGCGTGACGTCATTAGAGCAATGGCGTCCGTTTGTTTACGTCTCGAGTATCAGTAGTAGCCACGAGTGAGATTAGCTGTGGAACGGCTCCCAGCTATTCTCAGCCCTTACACACCGAAGCATTAACTCTGTTCGGGGTGGAGATAGCTATGTGGCACGTTCAGACATGCGTGTCCCCTGTTGTATTACGATGTCTTAAAGGGAAACCTTTGAGATACTCGCTCCAGAAGTTAGAATTCTGTGATAACCTGTGGTTAAATTCTCTGGGAATATCTTAGTAGTCTTATACCCAAGGAAGCTACCAAACAGGAACCTTCCATCAGGACGCCATGGCTTGAGCCCAAAAAAACGGATTTTGAGCGAAGCGAAAAATCTATTTTTGGGTGAGATAGCCATGGCGTCCTGATGGACCCTCCCTGCTACTTCGTCCAGTTTTTTAGGTCCCACCCTGCTCTGCTGTATCATGGCGATCGGCAAGCAACTGGCTTCAGGATGACGACGGACGTGACGTCATTTAGCAATGGCGCCCGTTTGTTTACGTCTCGAGTACCAAAAGTAGCCACGAACGAGATTAGCTGTGGAACGGCTCCCAGCTATTCTCCGCCCCTACACACCGAAGTGTTAACTCTGTTTGGGGTGTAGATAGCTATTTGGCGCGTTAATACATGCGTCCCCTGTTGATATACGATGTCTTAAAAGGGAAACCTTTAGGATACTCACTCCAGAAGTTAGAATTCTGTGATAACCTGTGGTTAAATTCTCTGGGAATATTTAGTAGTGATATACCCAAGGAAGCTACCAAAAAGGAACCTTCTATCAGGACACCATGGCTATCTCACCCAAAAATAGATTTTTCGCTTCGCTCAAAATCCGTTATTCAGTACAGTATGTTGATTTTGTTATTACCAATGTTTTACTTAATTTTTCTTAAGACTTCCAAATGAAATGTTTTTCTTTATGACGCCGCCTGAAACGACGGCGTCATAAAGTACGCTCAGTAAACAACCACGCTCAGTAAACAAAGAAGGCATTTAATGCGCATGATGAAAGTGATAAATAATGATATTTACAGTAAAAGCTTTTAGAAAATATGTTATTACAAATATTATTTACCGTATCTATATAAAATCATACAGTACATACTGTACGTAGCAAAGCAGGAAAACAACTTACGAGAGAGAGAGAGAGAGAGAGAGAGAGAGAGAGAGAGAGAGAGAGAGAGAGAGAGAGAGAGAGAGAGAGAGAGAGAGAGATTGTTTTTCGTACGTAAATGTAAATTCTAAACAAAAAAAATATGATAGGTTACAACATGTATACTCTTCAGACTTTTAAAACCTTCCCTTTAACCTAATGCATACAGTACTAAACTAAAACAGGCACAAATATTAAAACATTAGAATATTAAAGTAAAAAATAAAGATTGTTACTGTACTCACCACGAAAGAAGTTCAAGAAAAACTTGAATGATGATGGTGATGAATTTGCTGCACAGTAGAAATGATGATGATGAAGCTGATGATGTCTTCTACTGTACAGCCAATGATAGTATTTTATGTCTCTTCAGACGGAGGTGTCTTTTCCTGGGACACCTCTTCAACTTCTTCCTGGGAAACTTCTTCAATTTCTTCCGAAGGCATACTAGCAGGAGGAACTGGCTCTTTTTTGCGAGGCTGGAAGAACATTGTGATCGGAAGTTGCTGCCGCTGCTTCTTTTTTCGCTCTAAGAGCATCCTGTAGGGAGTCATGTCTTCATCGATCTTGTTGCAGAATTGCATAGACCGAACCATATCCTCGTCCCACTCTTGCAACATTTCTTTCAACTCCTTCGCATGATTGCAGGCCTTGGCAAGCCGTTCTAATGTTAAGCCCATTTCTTCAACATTTTCTTGGGTCTCTTCCTGCATTTCACTGTCTTCTTCACTGGCCGATTTCGTCAGGTCTTCTAGGTCTGCGTCAGTTAGCGGCTGGGAATGGCAGTCCAACAACTTGTCGACGTCTTCAGTCGTCATGTCGCCAAACCCGTCACCTCCAATTATGGCAGCCAACTGCACAGATTTGCGTATTGCAGAGTGTTGGATTTCAGACGGAGTAAATCCCTCGTCGTCGTAAATAATCTGGGGCCACAACTTCTTCCAGCTCGCATTCACGGTTGCAGGTTTCATTTCCTGCAGTGCCTTCTGAATGTTCTGCAAGCACGTGGCTATGGTGTACTGCCGCCAGTACGCCTTCAAGTTAAAATCTTCATCCTCATCATCTTGGGCAGCATCCACACACGCAACGAGGTCCGCCAAGGTATTCTTCGTGTAGAGGGCCTTGAACGCCCTGATAACCCCCTGGTCCATCGGTTGAATTAATGACGTGGTGTTGGGTGGCAGGAACTCGACCTGAATGCCCTCATGCGACAGATCAGTTGCGTGTCCACCAGCGTTATCCATAAGGAGAAGGATCTTGAATGGCAAGCCCTTCTCTACGAGATATTTGCTGACTTGCGGGATGAAACACTGGTGGAACCAGTTGGAGGTCAGCATCTTTGTAATCCATGCTTTTGGATTATGCATCCAGTACACGGGAAGGAGATTCCTATTCTTATTTTTCAAAGCGCAAGGATTTTTCGACTTGTAAATAAGCCCCGGCTTTAGCAAAAATCCAGCAGCATTGCCACACATCACGAGGGTAACGCAATCCTTGAATGCTTTAAAGCCAGAGGCTTTGGCTTCTTCTTTGAACAGGAAAGTTCAGGACGGCATTCTCTTCCAAAACAAGCCGGTCTCATCCATATTAAACACTTGTTCCGGCTTGTATCCACCTTCAGCGATAATATTCTTGAACGTCTGGTTCACGTAAGTTTCAGCAGCGGCAGTGTCAGCGGAAGAAGCCTCGCCATGCAGGGAAACGCTTTTCAGAGCGAAGCGTTTCTGAAACTTTGCGAACCATCCTTTGCTGGCGGAACTACGTTGTTTCTGACGCTGGGAATCAGTGGATGTCCCTGGTTGAGGTTCATCTACATCATCATCATCTTCAGCATGGTCGCCATCGTCGTCTTGAGGTTCCTTTGCCGCAAAATTCTCATACAAGCTCAAAGCCTTGGTTCGGATGGTGTTCGTATCCAAGGCTATGTTCTTCTTCCGGCAGTCGGCAATCCACACTGCTAAAGCACCTTCCGTGCGTACGATCGTTTTATTACGCGTGGTAACGACTCGCTTCGCTGATCTGCTAAAGGTGATGGTAGCCGTCTTTCTAATGTTCGCCTCGTCCTTCTTGATATAGTGAACGGTGGATTCATTGATTCCAAAATGGCGGGCTGCGGACGCGTAACTTCTACCGTCTTTTAACATATCGAGAAGCGTCACCTTCTCAGCAATCGTCATCATCCTTCGGTGGCGTTTAGGCTCACTACCAGCCTTAGTAGAAGCAGAACGCTTGGGAGGCATTGTACAGTAGGGTTTAACAGAAAGTTCAACAAAAAGTTCAACTTAAAACAGTCACGCACAGCACAGATTAAAGTTCACAATAACTTAACAACGTCTACAGAGCGATACGGCGGGAGAGAAAGTGGCCGCGAAAACGTAGATGCTGGAAGTTGGAGATGCGGGCAAAACACCAATCACAGGCTAGATAACAAAACTTGGGTTCTGATTCGTCATCTATCAGCGCTTGAACCAATCATAACCCGTCTTATATGCTACGTAGGTTACCAATTCAAAGTACAAGATACCCTGTGTATGCTGTACAGTAATAACAATAATAATAATAATAAATAATGATAATAATAATAATAATAATAATAATGATAATATGTTATTTTGATAATAAAATAAATTTTTGAATATACTTACCCGGTGATTATAATAGCTGCAGCTCTGCTGCTCGACAGAAAACTCTACGGAAAAAATCCGCCAGCGATCGCTATGCAGGTAGGGGGTGTACTTCAACAGCGCCATCTGTCGTCCAGATACCCAGTACTCATTGTAAACAAAGAACTCAATTTTCTCCTCGGTCCACTGCGTCTCTATTGGGGAGGAAGGGAGGGTCCTTTAATTTATAATCACCGGGTAAGTATATTCAAAAATTTATTTTATTATCAAAATAACATTTTTCAATATTTAACTTAGCCGGTGATTATAATAGCTGATTCACACCCAGGGGGGTGGGTAGAGACCAGCAATATATGTTTACATTATTATGAGCTAAGGATTTTTTATTTCATTTTAGAAGTTATCAAAATAACAAAAATAAAATAAATAGGTACCTGGTAAGGAAGTCGACTTGAACAATTACTCTGCCTTTTTAAGTACGTCTTCCTTACGGAGCCTCGCGATCCTCTTAGGATGCTGAGCGACCCCTAGGATCTGAAGTATGAAGGGTTGCAACCCATACCACAGGACCTCATCAAAACCTCTAATCTAGGCGCTTCTCAAGAAAAGAATTTGACCACCCGCCAAATCAACCAGGATGCGAAAGGCTTCTTAGCCTTCCGGACAACCCAAAAACAACAATAAAAAACATTTCAAGAGAAAGATTAAAAAGGTTATGGAATTAGGGGATTGTAGTGGTTGAGCCCTCACCCACTACTGCACTCGCTGCTACGAATGGTCCCAGAGTGTAGCAGTTCTCGTAAAGAGACTGGACATCCTTAAGATAAAAAGACGCGAACACTGACTTGCTTCTCCAATAGGTTGCGTCCATTATACTTCGCAGAGATCTATTTTGTTTAAAGGCCACTGAAGTTGCGACAGCTCTAACTTCATGTGTCCTTACCTTCAGCAAAGCTTGGTCTTCCTCATTCAGATGGGAATGAGCTTCTCGTATTAACAGTCTGATAAAATAGGATAAAGCATTCTTTGACATAGGCAAAGATGGTTTCTTAACTGAACACCATAAAGCTTCTGACTGTCCTCGTAAAAGTTTAGTTCGTCTTAGATAGAACTTAAGAGCTCTCACAGGGCATAAGACTCTTTCTAGTTCATTTCCAACCATATTCGATAGGCTTGGAATATCGAACGATTTCGGCCAAGGACGAGAAGGTAGCTCGTTTTTGGCTAGAAAACCAAGTTGTAGAGAACATGTAGCCGTTTCAGATGAAAATCCGATGTTCCTGCTGAAGGCGTGAATCTCACTGACTCTTTTAGCTGTGGCTAAGCAAACCAGGAAAAGAGTCTTTAAGGTGAGATCTTTAAATGAGGCTGATTGAAGCGGCTCGAACCTTTCTGACATGAGGAATCTTAGTACCACGTCTAAATTCCAACCAGGTGTAGCCAAACGACGCTCCTTCGTGGTCTCAAAAGACTTAAGGAGGTCCTTTAGATCTTTATTGTTGGAAAGATCTAAGCCTCTGTGACGGAAGACTGATGCCAACATGCTTCTGTAACCCTTGATAGTGGGAGCTGAAAGAGATCGTTCTTTCCTCAGGTATAAAAGGAAGTCAGCTATTTGAGTTACAGAGGTACTGGTCGAGGATACAGATACTGACTTGCACCAGTTTCGGAAGACTTCCCACTTCGATTGGTAGACTCTAAGGGTGGATGTCCTCCTTGCTCTAGCAATCGCCCTGGCTGCCTCCTTCGAAAAGCCTCTAGCTCTCGGGAGTCTTTCGATAGTCTGAAGGCAGTCAGACGAAGAGCGTGGAGGCCTTGGTGTACCTTCTTTACATGTGGCTGACGTAGAAGGTCCACCCTTAGAGGAAGCGTTCTGGGAACGTCCACTAGCCATCGAAGTACCTCGGTGAACCATTCTCTTGCGGGCCAGAGGAGAGCAACTAACGTCAACCTTGTCCCTTCGTGAGAGGCGAACTTCTGCAGTACCTTGTTGACAATCTTGAACGGGGGGAATGCATATAGGTCTAGATGTGACCAATCTAGGAGAAAGGCATCTATATGAACTGCTGCTGGGTCCGGGATTGGTGAGCAATATATTGGGAGCCTCTTGGTCATCGAGGTTGCGAAGAGATCTATGGTTGGCTGGCCCCATGTGGCCCAAAGTCTCTTGCACACATCCTTGTGTAGGGTCCATTCTGTTGGAATGATTTGTCCCTTTCGACTGAGGCAATCTGCCATGACATTCAAGCTGCCTTGGATGAACCTCGTTACAAGCGAAATGTTTAGACCTTTTGACCAGGTGAGGAGGTCCCTTGCGATCTCGTACAACGTCATAGAGTGGGTCCCTCCTTGCTTGGAGATGTACGCCAAAGCCGTGGTGTTGTCCGAGTTCACCTCCACCACTTTGCCTTGAAGGAGAGACTTGAAGCTTTTCAAGGCCAGATGAACTGCCAGTAGCTCCTTGCAGTTGATATGCATTGTCCTTTGACTCGAGTTCCAAGTTCCCGAGCATTCCCGACCGTCTAATGTCGCGCCCCAGCCTGTGTCCGATGCGTCCGAGAAGAGAACGTGGTTGGGAGTCTGAACAGCCAGGGGCAGACCCTCTCTGAGGCTGATACTGTCCTTCCACCAAGTCAGGCAAGACTTCATCTTCTCGGAAATGGGGATCGAGACCGCTTCTAGCGTCTTGTCCTTTTTCCAGTAAACAGCTAGGTGATATTGAAGAGGACGGAGGTGTAGTCTTCCTAACGATACGAACTGTTCCAGGGATGATAGTGTCCCTATCAGACTCATCCACTGCCTGACTGAACACCGTTCCTTCTTCAGCATGTTCTGGATGCATAACTGGGCTTGGCTTGTTCTGGGGGCCGACGGAAAAGCCCGAAAAGCTAAACTGTGAATCTCCATCCCTAAATACACAATAGTTTGGGATGGGACCACTTGAGACTTTTCCATATTGACAAGGAGACCCAATTCCTTGGTCAGATCTAGAGTCCACTTTAGATCCTTCAGACAGCGACGACTGGAAGAAGCTCTTAGAAGCCAGTCGTCCAAATAGAGGGAGGCTCGGATGTCCGCTAAATGAAGGAATTTGGCTACATTCCTCATCAGCCTCGTAAACACAAGAGGAGCTGTGCTTAGGCCAAAGCACAGGGCTTGAAACTGGTAGACAACCTTTTCGTAAACAAATCTCAGAAAAGGTTGGGAGTCTGGGTGGATGGGGACGTGGAAGTATGCGTCCCTTAGGTCTAAAGAGACCATCCAGTCTTCCCTTCTGACCGCTGCTAGAACGGACTTTGTGGTCTCCATGGAGAACGTCTGCTTTGTGACAAAGACATTCAGCGCACTGACGTCTAGCACCGGCCTCCACCCTCCTGTCTTCTTTGCCACTAAGAAGAGACGGTTGTAGAAGCCCGGGGTTTGATGGTCCAGGACTTTGACTACCGCTCCCTTTTCTAGTAAGAGAGACACCTCCTGTTTCAATGCTCGTCTCTTGTCTTCCTCTCTGTACCTGGGAGAGAGATCGATGGGAGACGTTGCTAGAGGGGGTTTTCGTACAAACGGGATCTTGTACCCCTCTCTGAGCAACTTCACAGATTGTGCATCTGCGCCTCTCTTCTCCCAGGTTTGCCAGAAGTTCTTGAGTCAGGCTCCCACTGCTGTCTGAAGAAGCTGGCAGTCAGACTCTGCCTTTAAAGGACTTGGTTCCTTTCTTCTTTCCACGTCTCCCTTCGGCACGAGCACCTCCTCTGCTGGAGGCTCTGCCACGAAAGGGCGGAATAAATCGGGACGCTGGAGTGTCCATCCTTGGTCTAGCTGACAAGGTAGGCAAAGGGGTGGCTTTGCGAGCAGAGGACGCAACCAGGTCATGAGTGTCCTTCTGTATCAAAGAAGCAGCAATCTCCTTAATCAAGTCCTCTGGAAAGAGGCACTTAGAAAGAGGAGCAAACAGAAGTTCGGATCTTTGACAAGGTGTCACTCCAGCTGACAGGAAAGAGCAAAGGTTCTCACGCTTCTTGAGGACTCCGGATACGAACGATGCAGCAAGCTCATTAGACCCGTCACGTATGGCCTTGTCCATGCAGGACATGATGAGCAAGGAAGTTTCCTTCTCTGTCGGAGAGATCTTCCTGCTTAAAGCTCCCAGAAACCAGTCTAAAAAGTTGAAGACCTCAAAGGCTCTAAATATCCCTTTCAAAAGGTGGTCTAGGTCCGAAGATGACCAACATATTTTCGAGCGTCTCATGGCTAGCCTGCGGGGAGAGTCTACAAGACTTGAGAAGTCGCCCTGGGCAGAGGCAGGAACTCCAAAGCCGAGAACTTCTCCCGTGGCATACCAGACGCTCGATCTAGAAGAGAGTCTAGCAGGGGGAAACGTAAAGGCTGTCTTCCCTAGACTCTTTTTGGACTGCATCCATTCTCCTATCACTCGTAAAGCTCTCTTGGACGAGCGTGCGAGGACGAGTCTAGTAAAGGCAGGCGAGGATGACGGCATACCTAATACAAACTCTGACGGAGGAGAGCGCGGAGCCACAGACACAAACTGGTCCGGAAACATCTCTTTGAACAGAGCTAGAACTTTTCTAAAGTCCAAAGAGGGTTGCGTGGACTTAGGCTCGTCAAGATCCGAATGTGGTTCATCAACGTGAGCAGCACCATCATCATCCGAAAGTCCATCATATCAGCCATCGAAGGTTCCTGAGTGCCAGAAGGGGGATTAGGAGCAACCACTACAGGGGAAGGAATAGGTTGTGGGGCATGAGGAGAGGAAAATTCAACAGAACGAGAGGAACTTCTCCTGACTCTATCTCTCTCTAGCCTACGTGTATATTTCTGGAATTCGATAAAATCGAATTCCGAAAGCCCAACGCATTCCTCACATCGATCTTCCAATTGACAGGTTTTATCCCGACAATTGGAACAAACAGTGTGAGGATCGATAGAGGCCTTCGGAAGACGCCTTGAACAGTCCCTAGCATTACACTTCCTGAATTTTGGGACTTGAGAAGGGTCAGCCATTTTGAATTGGTCAAAGGGGAATTCAAAAACTATCCAAAGTCATCAACAAATAATCCGTAATCAAAAAAAGAATGCAAGGATTTATTGAAGAGAAAGCCTGCACAGCGAAAGCTCAAAACTAGAATAGTGTACTTCACCAAATAGTTGTGAAAACAAATCCAGTTAGCAACAGCGAATTCGTAGGTCTTGCCGGTAGCACGACAGAGAAAATAATTGAGTTCTTTGTTTACAATGAGTACTGGGTATCTGGACGACAGATGGCGCTGTTGAAGTACACCCCCTACCTGCATAGCGATCGCTGGCGGATTTTTTCCGTAGAGTTTTCTGTCGAGCAGCAGAGCTGCAGCTATTATAATCACCGGCTAAGTTAAATATTGAAAAAATAATAATAACAATAATAATTTCAATAACAACAACAATAATAATAATAATAACAATAATAATAATACAGCTTTACGTACGCTATTTTACGCTTGCTTTGTTGTAGGATGTGACTCTCTCTCTCTCTCTCTCTCTCTCTCTCTCTCTCTCTCTCTCTCTCGTACGCTTATTCGAGATGTGATTTTTGCAACAAAGAATATTATTGGATGCAGTACTACGTACGTATACATACAAAAGATTCATAGAAAAGAAGCACATCCATTACATTTGTAGTACAGTAGTAGCCATCAGCAGCCTTACACCATTCTAATATGGTATGACTGCATCTGATTTGCATTTCATGTTCGATTTAATTTTACTACGTACTGTATACAGTACTGAATTATCGTATGATCACATTCTCTTTTTGTGTTTTATTTCTTTCTGTGCTGAATTATATGTCATATGTAATGCAATGAACAATCAGTAAGAGCAGATATTACTAATTACAGTATTAATGGAATTACAGGTAACAAAATAACGTATTTGGGGTCTTCAGATATCGCGGTATTTTCGAAATTTCCGGAAAATCCGCGATTTGTATATATATATGGGTTATGAAAAAAACCCGCGAAGTGGTGAATCCGCGATGGTCGAACCGCGAAGTAGCGAGGGCTCACTGTATTCCGAACAGTTTTTTTCAAATAAATATTTTTTTGTTTTTATGAATACAGCATATCATTCCAGTTCCTTACACCAATGTGCCCCCCTGCTCAGCCACTGTTTTTTTAATCTTTCAAATAAATTATAATATTCCCTTTCACTTAATGTTCTTATACCTTTACTTATAATCAGCAAGCTAAAGGCAAGAGAAGCAAAGGTATGATAAACAACAAGATTCAAGCTGGGTCCCCTTGCCCAGTATAAATCAAGGGGTGGTGCCCAGAGCTCTGTTCTCTTGACCTGTTAATTAGGTTATTTGGGTATTCCACCGTTGTATATTTGTTGTGTAGTGAACGTCGGGTTGTGGTCGGCATTCGGACATTAGGCAGTTCGGGTGCTACTTCTGGCCACAGTCCGCAAACCACTACAGCGCTCTGTGTGCGTCTCGCCTGTTGTAAATCTACAGCGTGCTGCAAGGAGGCGACAGCATCGCGTCCGGTCAGTGGCGCAAAGAAGCAACTGTCAGTCTATCCCGACGCGGGAAAACCCTGACTGACCTTATTCAGCATATGTCCAGGCTGACACATGCGTCTAGATTGCTTAGGATTTCAGATTGACCTGTTTGCTGAGAGTTGTCCGCGTGTAGCATGCGTCCGCATGAGTGGTAGTCGCGTGTCCCACAGACCACGAAGATGGGACAACTTGTTGAAAGGATCAACTTTGACTGTCAGCGTCCAACATACGACCAGACTGGCGTCTGCGCCTGTGACTGCGTGAGGGAGAGACAAGAATTGGCGTCTGTGTCTGCGTGGCATCTGCCATAACAGAGAGACCAGACTGCTACAAGCGTCTGCTCTAACGCTTCCCATAACACATAACACGAGCATATCTCTGCGAGGAAGCGTTGCTGAGCATTGGAGAACTACGCTGTCTGATACTAACGGAAAACCATTTCTTTGGTCTATGGTAGTCCTTAGACTCTTTAAGGAGAAAATCCCCCCCCCCCGGAATTGAAAACACTTAAAAGAGATGAAATTGACCTCTTTTAACTCAGACCAAACGTACACTCGCGGGGCAGAGTGTGCGCCAACTCAAGCGTGAGCGAAGGCTGTGAGAGATCATCAACCGCAGTCCCGTGAGCAACCAAGGTGAGTCCTTATGACATTTCCAGCGCACCTTGTGCGCGACCAGAACGTATCCAATGCTGTGAGATACCATCAACAGTAGTTGCTAGACCCCAGAAGAAAGTATTAGACATTTCCCCAAACTGGGAAGGAGAAGAAGCGTGAACAGAAGAAAATTGAGCACCTTTTCTCTCGAAGAACTGTGTCTCTTACACGATTTTGGTGCTGACAAGTCGCCTTCTTTCGAAAAGAAAAACTTCCGGCGAACATCAGTTACTGCAGGATAAGTTATTAGAAAACATATGACTCCTGAAAGGTCTTGGACGTATTGATTGATGACTACCAAATCTAGGTTTTGCGTCTTTCGACAAGGACAAACTCTTTCCTCCCTGAAAGTGCGTAAGATTCCAGAAGAAGAGCTAAGATTGTTTGCGACTTGTCTGACTTCCGCTTCTCTCGTGGAAGAAAAAAAAAAAAACTCTATTGCTTCCAGTTTAAGCATCGCGACACACTTGCTGCGAGGGTAAGTTCTGTTCGCGTGCGTACATGACGAGTAACTTCCTAGTCTAGTAGAAAGAGAAAACGTAGAACGTCATCCTCGTCAGGGAACTGCGTCCTATTACGCAGAAAAAAGTTACAAGATCCGTGATACCATAACGATGACGAACTGATCGCTTCAAGACATTCTAACTTCGCTCTTCTCAAGAGACTATGTCACATGGTTGTGACGTCGTAGTAAGACAATCGTAGGAGAAGAAAAGAGCTGTACTTTATCATTCCAAAGCGGAGAGGGAACGTCTTGGACTGCATCAACAGGATCGCTCGGCGGAACATACGTCTAACGCACAAGGTCCGCGATGTACCTCAGCCTACCGACCTTCCTTCTCCCGGGGGTTGGAAAGTAAGGAAAAGGCGTAGGGCTAGGAGTAAGATGAACACGAACAAACACCTCCTCCAGTGCACTGTGCTATGTTAACGAGTCACTAAACAAGAGCGTTTTAAAACATAATACATTAAATCATAAAAGATCTGCCAGTGGTGGGAGACATACTCTTACGCTTTATTCTCATAAAGGCCTTAATGCACATCCTGCTGTTGCAGCTGCAGGCGCTGCTGCACCAACCACTACAGTAAGGTTCGTTACTTTTCTGAGAATGATTTAATGTTAATTTGTTTATTTATTTATTTTCATATTTCCTTACTGGGCCATCTTTCCCTATAGGAGCCCTTTGAGTTAAAGAATCCTGCTTTCTCAACTAGGGTTGTAGCCTAGCTAGTAATAAAAATAAAACAAATAGAGACACCATCAACGCAACTAGCGAAAACTCTGAAGTTGGAACCTCTATCCTAGGAAGAAAAGTCTTGATTCCTAGGAATCCACTCCTTAGGATTCTGAATTCAGACCTCAATGCTTAGAGGTTTTAATTCTAGTTCTCCCAACCAAGAATTAGCCCAGCAGGCCTTGGTCCGAGAATATAATATCTTTCTAGTTAAGATTTATTTCTTAATATAGCGCTTGGAGCAACAATGACTCAACGCTAGACGGTCATGGTCAGGCAGACATCAAAGTATATTGTCATAGGTAGCGAAGCGTCCGCAATGACGCTGAAGTGTCCACACCGACGCTGAAGCGTCCACACTGACGCTGACGCTCCGCTCCGTTGACGTTCCGCTTCCGTTGACGCACCGTTCCGCTGACGCTTCGCCGGCTCTGCTGTCTGTCATGTCGCTTGGTAGCATGCTCTGCTGTCTGGCGAACGTCGGCGCCCCTGAATAGACTGATACTAGGCGCTATGAGCGGTCGGTTCGCGTTGAGCAGGTAATTAAAAGTGATGCATCCACCTTCTCCCACCGTTGAACATTGCGGTTGGTAGGCCGCCTGTGCGACAACGAGTCATTACCGTTAAAGACACGTCGCCTGTGCGACCGCGTCAAAGACCGGAATCGTGACATCCAACCGCACTGCCAACGGCAGGCTGATAAAACTGCATAAACGAAGATAGTTGCTGTTTCATGCCTAACAGCAAAGATCAAGGATCAACCTTAGGCGAAACGTATGCAGCATTATCTTTGTCGATCCCACAGCGCTTCCCACTGCCGGGAGACGACACCCATCAGGTGGACGCGGCGGCACTACGTCCGCGCCGCATGAAACGTAACACACGCAGAACGATTCTAATTTTGTTTACAGCTTAGCGCCTGAAGCGCGAGTATAATGTTTGAAAACACTAATACCTCGCCTTATCTATAGCGAGGGTGGGCGTTCTGGGGATCGACAGAAAACTCTCGAGAGGACTTCTGTTCGGGTCTTAAAAGACTGTAATGCCTGGCTACTCACTCGATTCCTTTCGCCGTTCGACTTAACTTCTCCCATGGGTCCAGGAGCTTGACAGAGGTCTAAGGCTAGGATAACGACAGGTCCGAATAAAAGCACTCTCCACTGAATAAAATTCACTGCCTAATTTAGCACTAAAAAATGACAAATTTGGAGATAATTTTTTTTTTTCCTAACCATACAAACCTTAGCTATTTACATAGGGTTTTACTTTCGGCGTAGCTGAAATGACGAGCCATTAGATTTTAACGAGGGTTAAACTACCCCCGCGCTATAGTCCATTTCTTTTAGCGATGCATATTTGCACCGTCTCGCAGAGGTGCCCTTTTAGCTCGGAAAAGTTTCGTGATCGCTGATTGGTTGGAATTATCTCGTCCAACCAATCAGCGATCCGGAAACTTTTCCGAGCTAAAAGGGCACCGCCGCGAGTCGGTGCAAATATGCATCTCTAAAAGAAATGGACTATAGTTAGCACGGGGGTAGGGGAGGGGTAGCTTGCTACCCCTCCCCCCCACACACCGGTGAGCTGCTTCACTTCACTTAGAGGTAGGACTTGTCTTGGGGGACAGGGCTGGCGGGCAAATATGTGTAAATAGCTAAGGTTTGTATGGTTAGGAAAAATACAAATTATCTCCGAATTTGTCATTTGTTCCGTAACAGAAATACAAACCACACTATTTACATAGGGTGACTTACCCTTAGGCAGGATGGAAAGTCCCCAGCCTTACTGGCTTTGGCTTACCCGGGGACTCAGAATCCGAGTGAGCAGCACTCGAGAAAAAGAGTCCCTGCACCTCGCAAGTTTCTTGCTACGCAAGAAACGTGCGGCCTACATAGGTTGTGTATGGAGAAATGAAGTGTGACTCGTCCTAGGAAGTTAACCTGAAGTCCTTTATATGGAATTCTAGGCTAGGACGTCCCAATACCACCGCGTCAGGGTATGGGGGACGCGACAGTATTATTCTTAATACTAGGAACATAAGGAAGCATGGTTTACCTGCAGAGGTTTGAGGTCAGCTATGCAGAGACCCAGGATGCTGCATTCCCCAAGAGAGGGGAGGATGAAGAAAGAAGTAAGGGCCAGACATACTCTTTCATTCACGCAGACTAAAACCGGGTAACAGTGCCCTCAACCTTCTGCTACTTGTTAGACCAGCTGTTGTGCAGCCACCACAGGGCCGATAGAAAAAGTATCGAGGCTCCTGTGGGTCACGTCCTGCAAGTAGTGGGCTGTGAAGGTCGTTTGACGCTTCCAGACCCCAGCTTGTAGCACCTGCGTCACAGAGAAGTTTCTCTTGAAGGTCAGGGACGTGGCGATGCCCCTGACATCATGTGCCCTAGGGCGACGTGACGGAGGAGGGTCTGGATTCAAGGCATGATGAATGGTCCGTCGAATCCAGGCTGAGATGGTATTCTTGGTGACCCTCCTCTTCGTCCTTCCCGTGCTCACAAACAAAGCTTGCACGTGGAGACGGACTGCAGCTGTTCTCTTCAGATAACGTCTCAGACTTCTTACTGGGCAAAGTAGCAGATGATCTGGGTCATCTGTTACGGAACAGAGACTCGTAACCCTGAAGGAGTCGAACCGTGGGTCCGGCACTCCAGGGTTCTGAGTCTTGGCAACAAACTCAGGGACGAACCTGAACATTACCTCTCCCCATCCCCTTGAATGGGCAATGTCGTATGAGAGACCATGAAGTTCACTGACCCGCTTGGCCGAAGCCAGAGCGAGCAGGAATACCGTCTTCCAAGTCAGGTGTTGGTCAGAGGCCTGGCGTAATGGTTCGAACAGGGGGTCTCTTCAGAGCCCAGAGGACCCGAACCACGTTCCATGGAGGAGGTCTCACTTCCGACTGAGGGAAGGTAAGCTCGTAGCTTCGTATGAGTAAGGAAAGTTCCAGCGAGGAGGAAATGTCTATTCCTTTCAGCCTGAAGGCTAGGCTTAAGGCTGAGCGATAGCCTTTCACCGCCGAGACCGAAAGGCGCATTTCCTCCCGCAAATACACGAGAAACTCCGCTATTGATGGAATAGTGGCATCGAGGGGAGAGATACCCCTCCCACGACACCAACCACAGAAGACTCTCCACTTCGCCGGGTAGACCCCTGCGGATGACTTTCGCAGGTGTCGAGACATCCTTTCCGCAACTTGTTGCGAAAAGCCTCTCTCAGTGAGGAGACGCTGGATAGTCTCCAGGCGTGAAGCCGAAGCGATGCTACGGCTTTGTGGAAGATGTTGCAATGTGGTTGTCTGAGTAGCTCGTGTCGTGGGGGAAGCTCCCTCAGGAGTTCCGTCAGGGCCCACAGGTGAAACCTGACGCGGAAGGGACTTACCCACATTGTGGGATAAGCCCTTCTGCCCCGAAGGGACCGGCGCTTAAATTAACAAGGAAGATCTGGCAGGCGCAGAAGATCGCGAACGATCTGCGGAGAGGTCCAGTGATGTCACTTCGATGGTCTGCTCCCGACGAGAAGAATTCTTTGCAGGGGACGACGAAGATGAAGACCCGAAGAGAAGGCACCTCTTAACTCCCTTGTAAGGAGAAGGCAGGCCTCGGCGGCGAAGAGGAGGGCGAGCCTTACGGCGAAGACGACCTCGAGGCAGGGTATCACCGTCATCGGTCCTCCGAAGAGGAGTCTCTGTTAGTGCACTCCCCCGAGGGGGAGGAACACTCGTAGGAGAGACCGTTGGACCCAGCTTTCCCCTCGAAGGATGTTCGGAGGGAGAACCTGAGCCTTCAGCAACAACCGCAACAGTAGCAGCTGGGGTTTGACCCGACCCGTCGGACGCCTCTGCCACAACAACATCGACAATAGCCAGAGGGTCTACCTCTGGTATTACCGGCGACTGTTGGACAGCTGCCCCCAACTGGATCAGATCAAACAGGGCTTCCTTGGAGGGCGAGCCCTTAAGCCCCAAGGAAGCCCAAAGCTGGAAAAGATCATTGTTAGATACAGTTTGGTCATAATCAACAAAATCAATAATGTCCTCCCCCGGAGGAGGAGGGGGAGCTGCCTCGCTATGGGAGGCAACACCCTCTCCCGAACCCCGAGATTGGGAAACAAAAGAAGGACCTACGCTACCACTCAGCGGCCTCTCGCGAGAGACCGAACGAGTGGGAGCTTCGGAGGAGGTTCAGGCAACGGAAGAAGAGTCCTTGGAGCCTTTCTTCCCCAAGGCAGTCCCTGAGGAAGAACGGTCTCGCTTAGGACTCTTCTTACACCGCCGGGCAAACCTCTCCCACTGGGAGGTAGGCCACTCCCTACATTCCATACAAACATTATCACTTTCACACCGTTGACCTCAACACTGCGGGCAAAGGGTGTGAGGGTCTGTATCGACCGCCGACATGAATGTTCCACAGGGGCGGTCGGGGAGTCCAGGGCACTTCCGCATAATGAGAAGAAAAGGTAGAGGCCAACTTCAAACACACAACTGTAAGAAAAAGAAAAACAGATTAAGGCTGTCAAAATGCGAGGACGAGACAGACACGTCTGTACATCGTCCGAGCCAAAAGTGAAGTGAAGCAGCTCACCGGTGTGTGGGGGGGGGGGGAGGGGTAGCTAGCTACCCCTCCCCTACCCCCCTACTAACTAGCTTGGGGGTAGTTTAACCCTCGTTAAAATCTAATGGCTCGTCATTTCAGCTACGCCGAAAGTAAAACCCTATGTAAATAGCGTGGTTTGTATTTTGGTTACGGAACAAAATGTTATTTTCATTAGTAAAATAAATTTTTGAATATACTTACCCGATAATCATGTAGCTGTCAACTCTGTTGCCGACAGAAATCTACGGTCGGGATACGCCAGCGATCGCTATACAGGTGGGGGTGAACACCACAGCGCCATCTGTGGTCAGGTACTCCAGTACTTCTTGTCAACACCACCTCAATTTTTTCCTCGGTCCACTGGTTCTCTATGGGGAGGAAGGGTGGGTCAATTAAATCATGATTATTGGGTAAGTATATTCAAAAATTTATTTTACTAATGAAAATAACATTTTTCAATATTAATCTTACCCGATAATCATGTAGCTGATTCACACCCAGGGTGGTGGGTGGAGACCAGCATACATGTCAACAAAGAAGCTAAGTATCCCGTATTTTATTTTATTAGTTACTCAAAAATAACATAAAATAAATAAGTACCTGGTAAGGAAGACGACTTGAACCATTACTCTGCCTTTATTAAGTACGTCTTCCTTACTGAGCGTAGCGGTCCTCTTAGGATGCTGAACGACTCTTAGGTGCTGAAGTATAAAGGGCTGCAACCCATACTAAAGGACCTCATCACAACCTTTAACCTCGGCGCTTCTCAAGAAAGAATTGACCACCCGCCAAATCAACAAGGATGTGGAAGGCTTCTTAGCCGACCGTACAACCCATAAAAAGTATTCAAGAGAAAGGTTAAAAAGGTTATGGGATTATGGGAATGTAGTGGCTGAGCCCCCGCCTACTACTGCATTCGTTGCTACGAATGGTCCCAGGGTGTAGCAGTTCTCGTAAAGAGACTGGACATCTTTGAGATAGAATGATGCGAACACAGACTTGCTTCTCCAATAGGTTGCATCCATAACACTCTGCAGAGAACGGTTCTGTTTGAGGGCCACTGAAGTAGCCACAGCTCTCACTTCATGTGTCCTTACCTTCAGCAAAGCAAGGTCTTCTTCCTTCAGATGAGAATGTGCTTCCCTAATCAGGAGCCTGAATAGGTAAGAAAACTGAGTTCTTAGACCTTGGAAGAGAAGGCTTCTTGATAGCACATCATAAGGCTTCTGATTGTCCTCGTAAAGGTTATGACCTTTTTAGATAGTACCTAAGAGCTCTAACTGGGCAAAGTACTCTCTCCAGTTCGTCCCCCACCAAGTTGGACAGGCTTGGGATCTCGAACGACTTAGGCCAAGGACGTGAAGGAAGCTCGTTTTAGCAAAAAACCGAGCTGCAAGGAACATGTAGCCGTTTCAGATGTGAAAACTATGTTCCTGCTGAAGGCGTGGATCTCACTTACTCTTTTAGCTGTTGTCAAGCACACGAGGAAAAGAGTTTTTAATGTGAGGTCCTTAAAAGAGGCTGATAGGAGAGGTTCAAATCTTGATGACATAAGGAACCTTAGGACCACGTCTAGATTCCAGCCTGGAGTGGACAACCGACGTTCCTTTGAGGTCTCAAAAGACCTAAGGAGGTCCTGTAGATCTTTGTTGGTGGAAATATCCAAGCCTCTGTGGCGGAAAACCGCTGCCAACATACTTCTGTAACCCTTAATCGTAGGAGCTGAAAGGGATCTTACGTTCCTTAGATGTAACAGGAAGTCAGCAATCTGGGTTACAGTGGTACTGGATGAGGAAACTGCATTGGCCTTGTACCAGCTTCGGAAGACTTCCCCTTTAGACTGATAGACTCTGAGAGTGGATGTCCTCCTTGCTCTGGCAATCGCTCTGGCTGCCTCCTTCGAAAAGCCCCTAGCTCTTGAGAGTCTTTCGAAAGTCTGAAGGCAGTCAGACGAAGAGCGTGGAGGTTTGGATGTACCTTCTTTACGTGAGGTAGACGTAGAAGGTCCACTCCTAGAGGAAGAGTCCTGGGAATGTCGACCAGCCATTGCAGTACCTCTATGAACCATTCTCTCGCGGGCCAGAGCGGAGCCAACCAACGTCAGCCGTGTCCCTTTGCGAGAGGCGAACTTCTGAAGTACCCTGTTGACAATCTTGAACGGCGGGAATGCATACAGGTCGAGATGGGACCAATCCAGCAGAAAAGCATCCACGTGAACTGCTGCTGGGTCTGGAATCGGAGAACAATACAACGGGAGCCTCTAGGTTATCGAGGTAGCGAACAGATCTATGGTTGGCTGACCCCACAGGGCCCAAAGTCTGCTGCAAACATTCTTGTGAAGGGTCCACTCTGTGGGGATGACCTGACCCTTCCGGCTAAGGCGATCTGCCATGACATTCATATCGCCCTGAATGAACCTCGTTACCAGCGTGAGCTTTCGATCTTTTAACCAGATGAGGAGGTCCCTTGCGATCTAGAACAACTTCCACGAATGAGTCCCTCCCTGCTTGGAGATGTAAGCCAAGGCTGTGGTGTTGTCAGGGTCCACCTCCACCACCTTGTTAAGCTGGAGGGACTTGAAGTTTATCAAGGCCAGATGAACCGCCAACAGCTCCTTGCAATAGATGTGAAGTGTCCTTAGCTCCTGATTCCATGTTCCCGAGCATTCCTGTCCGTCCAAAGTCGCACCCCAGCCCGTGTCTGATGCGTCAGAGAAGAGACGGCGGTCGGGTTTCTGAACAGCCAAAGGTAGACTTCCTTGAGAAGAAAGCTGTTCTTTCACCACGTGAGAGTAGACCTCATCTCTTCGGAAACAGGAACTGAGACCGTCTCTAGCGTCATGTCCTTTATCCAGTGAGCCGCTAGATGATACTGAAGGGGGCGGAGGTGGCGTCTCCCTAACTCGATGAACAGGGCCAGCGATGAAAGTGTCCCTGTTAGACTCATCCACTACCTGACTGAGCATCGGTTCCTTCTCAGCATGCTCTGGATGCAATCTAGGGCTTAGTAGATCCTTGGGGCCGACGGAAAAGCCCGAAAAGCTCGACTCTGAAGATCCATACCCAGGTAGACAATGGTCTGGGATGGGACGAGCTGGGACTCCTCAAAATTGACCAGGAGGCCCAGTTCCTTGGTCAGATCCATAGTCCATCTGAGAATCTCCAGACAGCGACGACTTGTGGGAGCTCTTAAAAGCTAGTCGTCTGACGGAGCCGGACACAAGATCATGGTACTGCTGCACAGTCTGTGAACTGTCAACCATGGGGAAGCGAGGAAGTACAGCGACAACCCGAAGCTGTCTAGACTGTCTGGGTCGTACAGACAACTCCTTATCGGGTTGCTGAGGTTGCCGCACTGAGTCACAACAAGTCACTTCTGCTGGTTGTTGAACGTCTTCCCAGTGACACACTGACTCCGTAAACAAAAAATCCTCTAACAAGGACTAAGCTTGGACTGCATGTCTTGCAACAAAGCTCAAGGTCTATGGGAGCAGGTGTGGTAACAGACGGGGTTAGCGACTGAAGTGGAACCATTACCCTCCCTGGAAGCATGTTATGCTTAAATAAAAGTCCATAGGAGGCTAAGCAGCTAAAGGCTCCTCTCCAAATGACAGAGTCCTCAAGGGAATATCAGAAGGAGGGAGAATAGCACTTTCTCATCTACAGGAACCATATCCGAGAAAAGCTAAGTTCTCTCAGTGAGGGTTTCACTGGTGCAAAAGCAGCAGACTAGAAGGTAACGTTATGAAACTGCTTGACAGTCTAGTGAGTTGGCAACAACCAAAGATGTGTGACTGAGGAGCATGCGGTAAGGTATGCAGAGCATGCTGTATGCAGAGCATGCTGTATGTAGAGCATGCTGTAAGGTAAGCAGAGCATGTTGCATGGCGTGCGGCTTATGCTGCACGGGATGAGGCTCATGCTGCATGGGATGAGGCTCATGCTGCATGGTATGAGGCTCATGCTGCATGGGATGAGGCTCATGCTGCAAGGGATGAGGCTCATGCCGCATGCGTTGAGGAGGATGCCGCATAGTATGAGGCTCCTGCCTCATGGGTTGAGGCGGTTGCCGCATAGCATGAGGCTCCTGCCTCATGGTTTGAGGAGGATGCCGCATAGCATGAGGCTCCTCATAGCATGAGGCTCCTCATAGCATGAGACTCCTGCCTCATGGGTTGAGGAGGATGCCGCATAGCATGAGGCTCCTGCCTCATGGGTTGAGGAGGATGCCGCATAGCATGAGGCTCCTGCCTCATGGGTTGAGGAGGATGCCGCATAGCATGAGGCTCCTGCCTCATGGTTTGAGGAGGATGCCGCATAGCATGAGGCTCCTGTGAGGTTCCTGCCTCAAGAGTTGCGTCTGCCTCAAGGGTTGAGGAGGTAGCTGCGCAGAGAGAGGCTCATGCTGTGAAGAATGCGGTTGCTGCATGCGTTGAGGCGGCTGCCTCATAGCATGAGGTTCCTGCCTCAAGAGTTGCGTCTGCCTCAAGGGTTGAGGAGGAGGCTGCGCAGAGAGAGGCTCTTGCCTCAAGAGTTGAGGTTCTTGCCTCAAGAGTTGAGGTTCTTGCCTCAAGAGTTGAGGCTCTTGCCTCAAGAGTTGAGGTTCTTGCCTCAAGAGTTGAGGTTCTTGCCTCAAGAGTTGAGGCTCTTGCCTCAAGAGTTGAGGTTCTTGCCTCAAGAGTTGAGGCTCTTGCCTCAAGAGTTGAGGTTCTTGCCTCAAGAGTTGAGGTTCTTGCCTCAAGAGTTGAGGTTCTTGCCTCAAGAGTTGAGGTTCTTGCCTCAAGAGTTGAGGCTCTTGCCTCAAGAGTTGAGGTTCTTGCCTCAAGAGTTGAGGCTCTTGCCTCAAGAGTTGAGGTTCTTGCCTCAAGAGTTGAGGCTCTTGCCTCAAGAGTTGAGGTTCTTGCCTCAAGAGTTGAGGCTCTTGCCTCAAGAGTTGAGGCGGTTGCCGCATAGCATGAGGCTCCTGCCTCAAGGAAAGTGGAGGTTGCTGCATAGCGCTGGTACCTGGCCACTCCCAATGCGGCAGCTCACGCATGGAGGCAGGAGGAGCCTCAACATCATACGTCTGGCAGGGTGGACTGCGCAGAGGTGGAGGAGCGCTCGCAGGAGGAGGTGTGCTAACCTTCTCTGCCTGAAACTCCTGCATCAACACCGCAAGCTGAGACTGCATTGTCTGCAGCATAGACCACTAGAGTTTAAGAAAGAAAACAACAAACGGAGCTACTGTCCGTTGAGACTGAGGGTCTAAAACAGCTGGTGCGGCAACAGACGGAGTTACTGCCTGTTGCGATACCACCTTGCCTCTCTGGGAGGTGTGCAGTTGTCGTACTGCAGCAAGTCCGAACTGACCCAGTGCTAATGGCACCACCTAGGAGTTGGACTTGCGCGGAAGGGACCGACTTGCACTTAAAAGCTGCAAGATTTGGTCCATGGTTTTTGCGAGAAACCTCTTCCGCAGACGAGGAATAAAAGGGCTCTCTCGTCTTTGTGTGGGTGGGGTGATCACGTCGGCTACGTGAGTTGGTTACACCTGAAACCACGGAGGGAAACGTCTGTTCGTCGATCAAGGCCTGATGAACCCATAAGTCCTTCGACGTTACTTCTCCCCTGCTTGGGAGCTTGTAAGAGGTCCCAGACTAGGCGAACAACTGGCACGAACAGACGAACCCTCGAACGCAACACTGTAACACTTTGCGCTTATCACTTTATCACTTTTGATTTTCTGTTTGCACTTATTTCACTGAACTCGAAACTTTAAGTGGTTTGTACCTGAAACACGCAATTCTATCCTTCATTAAAAGTTAGTAATTGCGAAAACAGTATTACAATGTAACAGAAAAACATAATGAAAGATAAATAATTCAGTGGCTGGAAAAGAGACTAAACACTAGATCAAATAAACTACGTTTAAAATCTCTCACCGCATAAAGCCTGAGAACAAGAATAAAACTCTAGAAACGTTTACCTTCTTCCCCTAAAGAGACTAGGGAGAAGAGCAAAAACGATAACAACGTTACCCGCTTGAACGAAACGTTTATCCTCCTCTCTCTCCCTCCGTCTCTATCTCTCTCTCTCTCTCTCTTGACTTAGAACCTGAGAGATAAGCCCAATTATATATATCGTTAAAACGTATTATTGTTAAAGGAAAAAAACTGAAAGATTTCCCAAATAAAAAGTTCCTTTATTAGAATTAAAACCATTTAAGCTAAGAAAGAATGAACAAAACGATAGAATCGTTCTACTCTTACTGCAACGTGACACCGTGAATACTCTCTCTCTATCGTAACGATAGAGCGCAAGTTGAACGTTCTGAACGTCAACAACTGCAGAGACAAAACAAAGCGTTAGTTCAACTTTGAAAACAGTACGAGACTATCAAAGAAATTCTTTCAAAAACATTAAAATAGCATAATATGTTAACAGGTAAAAACGAAATGACGGGCTCAATGTTAATTAACTTCGGTTCCAAGAAAAGACCGCCTACTATTAGGAAAGGTCGAATATAAACAAATATAAAAATTAATTTTAATAAGTTTATAATAAAAGGAAGTTAATCGAAGAGGCCTATAAAAGGCGGAGAGATATAAAATAAATCTATAACTTTTGTTAAGCAAAATTAAGAAAGAGAGTCTATACTCTCTTCGACACCAACACTTCCGTCTAAGGGAAGGGTCGGCCATTAAAAGTGAAAGAGAGTTCATACTCTCTTCGTCACCAAAATTAAATCAAAAATTAAATCAATTTAATTCCAAAAACTTGCTAAGCTAATGATAAAGCTTCCTGAATAGCGAAGGCTAAACTCTAGAGCAAATACATCACCAAATCGTGAGCAATAACTCCAGAATCAACAGCGTATCCATGTAGGTCTAGCCGGAGGCACGACAGAGGAAAAATTGAGGTGGTGTTGACAAGAAGTACTGGAGTACCTGACCACAGATGGCGCTGTGGTGTTCACCCCCACCTGTATAGCGATCGCTGGCGTATCCCGACCGTAGATTTCTGTCGGCAACAGAGTTGACAGCTACATGATTATCGGGTAAGATTAATATTGAAAATTTGCATTTTACTCTTTGGTAAAAAGATATTTTCACAATTATCTGAAAACCAAAGTATACGCTCTCTTAAACGAAATGAACTCCATAGAGAGAGACTTACAATTCTTTTAATGGTTTGAATGGGAATGCAAAAGTCACTGAATCCCATATAAATGCAACAAAATATTAAATATTAAATATCACCTTAATAGATATAATATTTATAAATTAAAATAAACCCTTAAATTAAGGGGTTCCAATAAAAGGCGAATTATTACCCGTACCCACTGGAACATCTAAAATTAATATACGAACAATTTTAGTATTCCAAAAACCACCAAGTAAACAACGACACATAAAATCGTGCACTACATCGATTGTAAAGAATATTGCATCGTATAAACATTAACAGAACTGTAAGTTTACTTGTGAACGAAGGTTCTGGAGTGGGAGGTGAGACCTTCTGGACTCACCAGTGGTAGCTTATACAACCCCCCCCCCCGGAACCCCCCCAAGCGGCGGCGCGAGCCCTAAACCACGCCCCCTTGGGCGGAGTTACCAGGGACGAGCGGGTTGACTCGTTAATGGAAGTATCATTTTTGAAGTTGTAATAAAACAAAAAATAACACAGAAGTGGTTGAGCTTACCTTGGCTGTGCAAGTTATGAAGGAATTACTGTGAAGGTGCAAATTGTTGGACATAAAGGTCTTTTTACTAGTAAATTCAATCTTCTTGTGCTCTCTTGGTTGATATGAATATTGAAAAATTCCAGTTAGTTTGTTTTCTGTGGAATAATAGTGATTGTATGTGTGTGTTCTTGTATATATAAACAACTCTGTTGAATTATGAAGTTGTTAGAATATTCCCTCCTAAGTACATGATCTCCTTGGCTCACGGGGGAAGGGTTGGAGGGTGACCCAGACCTTGAGTCTGGAAGGTCTCACCTCCCACTCCAGAACCTTCTTTCACAAGTAAACTTACAGTTTTGGAGAGGGAGGTCTCAACCTTCCGGACTCACCAGTGGTAGCTAGGCAGATGCTTCAGGGGGCTTGAAGATGAAGTCCGGCGACCACAGCATCGAAAGCTCCCTGTAAGCCGAGGAGAGCATAGTAAGAGCTGAAGACAGAGTCACTTCTCCAATTCATTCTGGACATGATTTCTTGTATAGATACTCTATTGTATAGCAGTCTTGATGAAGCTTGACCCCTTATAGAGTGGAAATTCGTTGACTGTTTAGTTGCATTTGGGTCGGCTCTGAAAATGCACTCCCTAACAAGTTGTCTCATTTTTTGTAAAGACATTATCTTGAAGTGTTCATCTAGCCATATGTGGTCTTTCCTGTCTATGTTTCTTTCCATACAGACTTTGTTTGTGTATTCGAAATAGAAGTTCAATTGTCTGACTGGACATATTTTTGGTCTGTTGGGAAGCTTCCTAAAGCTGATCTCTATTGGCGTGTAGTTGTTCTTTTGGTTTTTGGCCATGAAGGAAGGGTGGTTCCGTAAGACAATGTGTTCTGGGGTGAAGGTGCTCCTGGAAATGCAGAGATTGTTAAATTGATTTGCTCTTAAAGGGCAAGCTAAGGCTACTAGGAACAAGGTTTTCTGTGTCAGTAGTAAGGTAGAGTTATCTCTCGTGGTGTTGAGAAACGAGATTACTTTGTCTTGATCCCAGCCAGGGAACTGGTGAGAATTGCTAGGCTTCCTTCTATTAACTCCCGATATCATTGCTCTGACATATTTGTCTTCTGCAAGACAGTAACCTGGGAAATAACCTGACAAGATAGGACCTAAAGCTGCTCTGTAGCTCTTCAGGGTATTGTAAGACAGTCCCCTGTCTATAAGGTGATTGAAAAATAAAATAATTGCTAACAGGGGGAATTTGTTGTCTCTTCCATACTCCTTGTGAATGAAACTTTTAAAAATGTTATATAGGTTTTCATACTTGTGAAAGGAGCTGTCCCTCAAGCTGATAGCAATTTTGGAACAAACCTCAGGAGGAAAGACATTAGGGAGCTGATCCTTTAAATTTTGAAGGTGATCAAAGTTGATTGGAGCTTTGCTGAGGGTGAGATACAATCCTTGAGAACTATCTGGTAGTCTTCGATCTTCACAGTATATCGTTTGTGCTTCTTCGCGACTGACCTCACTAATGGAATCCATGGTTCCTCCCCTGCGATATGGTGCAGAAAAGCATGTTATTATTGCATTCTTTATAGATTTTAAAAGGTACTTTGTGTAGTAAGAATCCTGGTGGAAAGGCATAGAGAGGTGTTGATCCCTTCCAGCTAATCGTAAGTGCATTATTGCTGATGGCTTTTTGGTTTGGAAGAGATGAACAAAACTTTTTGCACTTAGTATTGAAGCCATTTGAGAACAGATCTATTTCCGGGGTGAAATTGAAGTCAGAGCAGATTAAGGAGAATAGACTGTCACTGAGGGAAGTTTCTGTGTGAATGGAACCCAGGTCCCTGGAAAGTGAGTCTGCGATGGTGTTACTTACTCCCCTGATCCATCTGGAATTTATCTGTATGTTGTGATCCTTCATGGTACTAAGTATTTTCCTGACCAGTTCATGAGCTAACTTGTTTCTGATACTACCCTGTTTCCTTAGCCAACAATTAGTAACCTTTGAATCAACATGTATTAAGACTACTTTGTTGTATAACCTTGTGGTGAAGTGTTCCAAAGAATAGAAGCAAGCTAATAACTCTCTTACATTGATGTGAAGGGAGGATTCTTCATTTGTCCAAGTTCCATTTATTGAGAGCATATTACCCGCTATTACTAATGCACCTCCCCAACCCTGGTTGGAAGCGTCCGTGAACAGTTCTGCATCTATTTGTGGTTTTGGAATGTTAACCCCTCTGTATATTTGTCTCTGTTCCCATGGCTTTAGGTATTTTTTGAAGGTGTGGGGAATGATTTTGTACCCTGAATTAAAATAACTGTGGTATATGTGGAGATATTTAAGATGGAATCTTCCCAAGCTTGTATAGGATGCACTGAAATTTAAAGCTCCGATTAACATTTGATAGGAATGAAGGTCAGATTTAAGAGTTGGAGAAAGCTTTGGCCAATTCGACACACTTCTCTATGTTTTTCCCACTGGGATTCATAGTTTTCTTAATCATATTGTAATGCACTCCTAAAATGATATTTTAATTATAAAATAAATTTTTGAATATACTTACCCGGTGAATATATAATAGCTGCAACTCTGTTGCTCGACAGACACATACATAAAAACTCGCCAGCGATCGCTATACAGGTTGCGGGTGTGCCCACCAGCGCCAACTGTCGGCCAGATACCACTCTCGATGTAAACAAAACCTCAATTTCTTCTCATCCCACTGCGTCTCTATTGGGGAGGAAGGGAGGGTCGTTTAATTTATATATTCACCGGGTAAGTATATTCAAAAATTTATTTTATAATTAAAATATCATTTTTAAATATTTAACTTAGCCGGTGAATATATAATAGCTGATTCACACCCAAGGAGGTGGGTAGAGACCAGAGTTAATTATGTTTACATCGTAAAAGCTAAGAGTTTTTTATTTCATTTTGACAGTTATCAATATAACAAAACCAAAATAAATAGGTACCTGGTAAGGAAGTCGACTTAGACGATTACTCTGCCTTGTAAGTACGTCTTCCTTACGGAGCCCAGCGATCCTCTTAGGATGCTGACAGACCCCCAGGAGCTGAAGTATCAAGGGCTGCAACCCATACAACAGGACCTCATCAAACCCCTAATCTGGGCGCTCTCAAGAAATGACTTTGACCACCCGCCAAATCAACCAGGATGCGAAAGGCTTCTTAGCCTTCCGGACAACCCATAAAAACAACATTAAAACATTTCAAGAGACAGATTAAAAGGATATGGAATTAGGGAATTGTAGTGGTTGAGCCCTCACCCACTACTGCACTCGCTGCTACGAATGGTCCCAGTGTGTAGCAGTTCTCGTAAAGAGACTGGACATCTTTCAAGTAAAATGACGCGAACACTGACTTGCTTCTCCAATAGGTTGCGTCCATTATACTTTGCAGAGATCTATTTTGCTTAAAGGCCACGGAAGTTGCTACAGCTCTAACCTCGTGCGTCTTAACCTTAAGCAAAGATCGGTCTTCCTCACTTAAGTGTGAATGAGCTTCTCGTATTAACAATCTGATAAAATATGACAAAGCATTCTTTGACATAGGCAAGGATGGTTTCTTAACCGAACACCATAACGCTTCAGATTGGCCTCGTAAAGGTTTAGTACGAGCTAAGTAGAACTTAAGAGCTCTAACAGGGCATAAGACTCTTTCTAGTTCATTGCCTACGATCTCCGATAAGCTAGGAATATCGAAAGATTTAGGCCAAGGACGAGAAGGTAGCTCATTTTTGGCTAGGAAACCAAGCTGCAGAGAACAAGTAGCTTTTTCTGACGAAAACCCGATGTTCTTGCTGAAGGCATGAAGCTCACTGACTCTTTTAGCAGAGGCTAAGCATACCAGGAAAAGAGTCTTAAGAGTGAGATCTTTCAGGGAGGCTGACTGTAAAGGCTCAAACCTGTCTGACATGAGGAATCTTAGGACCACGTCTAAATTCCACCCAGGTGTAGCCAAACGACGCTCCTTAGAGGTCTCGAAAGACTTAAGGAGGTTTTGCAGATCTTTATTGTTGGAAAGATCTAAGCCTCTATGCCGGAAGACCGAGGCCAACATGCTTCTGTAGCCCTTGATAGTAGGAGCTGAAAGGGATCGTACTTTTCTCAGGTATAAGAGAAAAACAGCTATTTGGGCTACAGAGGTACTGGTCGAGGATACGGAAACTGACTTGCACCAGTCTCGGAAGACTTCCCACTTCGATTGGTAGACTCTATTGGTAGACGCTCTCCTTGCTCTAGCAATCGCACTGGCTGCCTCCTTCGAAAAGCCTCTAGCTCTCGAGAGTCTTTCGATAGTCTGAAGGCAGTCAGACGAAGAGCGTGGAGGCTTTGGTGTACCTTCTTTACGTGTGGCTGACGTAGAAGGTCTACTCTTAGAGGAAGACTTCTGGGAACGTCTACTAGCCATCGAAGTACCTCGGTGAACCATTCTCTCGCGGGCCAGAGGGGAGCAACTAACGTCAACCTTGTCCCTTCGTGAGAGGCGAATTTCTGCAGTACCTTGTTGACAATCTTGAATGGTGGGAATGCGTACAGGTCTAGATGTGACCAATCTAGGAGGAAGGCATCTATATGTATTGCTGCTGGGTCCGGGACTGGAGAGCAATAGATTGGAAGCCTCTTGGTCAGCGAGGTTGCAAAGAGATCTATGGTGGGTTGACCCCAAGTCGCCCAAAGTCTCTTGCACACATCCTTGTGGAGGGTCCATTCGGTTGGAATTACTTGACCTTTCCGACTGAGACAATCTGCTAGGACGTTCAAGTCGCCCTGGATGAACCTCGTTACTAGGGAGATGCCTCGATCTTTTGACCAGATGAGCAGGTCCCTTGCGATCTCGTACAAAGTCAGTGAGTGGGTACCTCCCTGTTTGGAAATGTACGCCAAGGCCGTGGTGTTGTCCGAGTTGACCTCCACCACCTTGCCTCGAAGGAGATTCTCGAAGCTTATCAAGGCCAGATGAACCGCCAAAAGCTCCTTGCTGTTGATATGCATGCTCCTCTGACTCATGTTCCACAGACCTGAGCATTCCCGACCGTCCAGCGTCGCGCCCCAGCCCAAGTCCGATGCGTCCGAGAAGAGAACGTGGTTGGGTATCTGAACTGCCAGGGGAAGACCCTCTCATAGGTTGATATTGTCCTTCCACCAAGTCAGACAAGACTTTATCTTTTCGGAAATCGGGATCGAGACCGCCTCTAGCGTCTTGTCCTTTTTCCAGTGAAAAGCCAGATGGAATTGAAGAGGACGGAGGTGTAGCCTTCCTAGTGAGACAAATTGCTCCAGGGATGACAGTGTTCCTACCAGACTCATCCACAGTCTGACTGAGCAGCGTTCTTTCTTCAGCATCTTCTGGATGGAGAGCAGGGCTTGATCTATTCTGGGGGCCGACGGAAAAGCCCGAAAAACTTGACTGTGAATCTCCATCCCTAAATACAGAATAGTTTGGGATGGGACCAGCTGTGACTTTTCCAAGTTGACTAGGAGTCCCAATTCCTTGGTCAGATCTAGAGTCCAATTGAGATCCTTCAGACAGCGATGACTGGAAGAGGCTCTGAGAAGCCAGTCGTCCAAATAAAGGGAGGCTCGGATGTCCGATAAGTGGAGGAATTTTGCCACATTCCTCATAAGCCTCGTAAACACGAGAGGAGCTGTGCTTAGGCCAAAGCACAGGGCCCGAAACTGGTACACCACATCGTCGAAGACGAATCTCAGAAAAGGTTGGGAGTCTGAGTGAATGGGGATGTGGAAGTAGGCATCCCTTAGGTCTAGAGAGACCATCCAGTCTTCCTTTCTGACCGCTGCTAGGACTGACTTTGTGGTCTCCATGGTAAACTTCGTCTTTGTGACAAAGACATTCAGAGCACTGACGTCTAGCACCGGTCTCCAACCTCCTGTCTTCTTTGATACTAGGAAGAGACGGTTGTAAAACCCCGGTGATTGAAGGTCCGAGACTTTGACCACCGCTCCCTTCTCTAGCAAAAGAGACACTTCCAGTTTCAGGGCTCGTCTCTTTTCTTCCTCTCGGTACCTGGGAGAGAGATCAATGGGGGATGTCGCTTGAGGAGGTCTGCGTACAAAAGGGATTTTGTACCCCTCTCTGAGCAACCTCACAGATTGTTGATCTGCGCCTCTCTTCTCCCAGGCTTGCCAGAAGTTCTTGAGTCTGGCACCTACTGCTGTCTGAAGTTGCGGGCAGTCAGACTCTGCCCTTAGAGGACTTGGATCCTTTCCTCTTCCCTCTCTTCCCTTCGGCACGAGCACCTCTCCTGCTGGAGGCTCTGCCACGAAAGGACGGGATAAACCTGGACGCAGGACTGTCCATCCTAGGTCTGGCAGACAAGGCAGGCAAAGGGGGAGCTTTGCGAGCCGAGGACGCAACTAGATCGTGGGTGTCCTTCTGCACTAAAGACAAGGCAATTTCCTTAACCAAGACTTCAGGAAACAAGCACTTAGACAAGGGCGCAAAGAGAAGCTCGGATCTTTGGCATGGCGTCACTCCTGCTGACAGAAACAAGCACAGAGACTCTTGTTTCTTAAGGACTCCGGACGTGAATGAAGCGGCAAGCTCGTTGGACCCATCACGGACGGCCTTGTCCATGCAGGACATAATGAGTAAGGAAACATCCCTATCGGCAGAAGAGATTTTCCTACTCAGGGCTCCTAGACACCAGTCCAGGAAGTTAAAGACTTCAAACGCCGTAAAAATGCCTTTAAGAAGGTGGTCCAGGTCCGAGGGTGACCAACAAATCTTCGAGCGTCTCATGGCAAGGAGGCGGGGAGAGTCTACAAGACTTGAGAAGTCGCCCTGGGCAGAGGCAGGAACTCCCAAGCCGAGAACTTCTCCCGTGGCATACCAGACGCTCGATCTAGATGAGAGTTTAGATGGGGGGAAGGCAAATGCTGTCTTCCCTAAACTCCTCTTGGTCTCTAACCAATCGCCTAACATCCGTAAAGCTCTCTTGGATGAGCGAGAGAGAACGAGTTTAGTAAAGGCAGGCATGGTAGCAGGAACGCCTAAGACAAACTCTGACGGCGGCGAACGAGGAGCCACAGAAATAAAGTGGTCAGGGAACAACTCTTTAAAAACAGCCATGACTTTTCTAAAGTCCAAGGATGGTTGAACTGCTTTAGGCTCATCTAGTTCTGAAGGTTGATCCTCATGCTGTGGTTCAGCAACGTCCTCATCTGACTGTTCCTCATCCGATAACTGATGAGAAAACGGCAACGGAGTAGGCAACGTTTGACTCGCAGAGTCCGGTCGCACAGGTGCATACGTGACGGAGCCGGACGCAGCGTCCTGGAACTGCTGAACAGTCTGGGAACTGTCAACAATAACAGGTGCGCGAGGACGCACAGCGTCCACCCGAGACTGTTTAGACCGTCTGGGTTGTGCAGTCAACACCATACCGGGTTGCGGAGGTTGACGCACCGCGTCAAAACAAGTCAACTCTGATGGTTGATGAACGTCCTGAACGTCACCAAACGCATCAGTGCGTTGCCTAACGTCAACGTGCGGCTGGAAATCCACACTGGGTCGCATCGGTGGAGGTACCACCCCAACTGGTTGACGCGAGAAAGCTACATCCACGTCAACAGGACGCACAACAGAACGCTTGGATGGCTGAAGGCTCGTAGGTTCAACGGTAACCTTCTCAGCGTTGTAGTCCTCCATCAAGGTCGCAAGCTTGGACTGCATGTCTTGCAGTAACACCCATTTAGGGTCTACGGAAGCAGGTGCGGTAACAGGCGGGGTTAACGAATGAGACGGCACAACTTTGCCTCTCTTAGGCGGTGAGCAGTCATCAGATGACGGCAACGGGTCCGAACTGTCCCAGTGGCTACATCCGGGACGTTGGACTTGTCCTGAAGGGACCGACTTACGCTTTAAAGGTCTGGAGACCTTGGTCCAAGGTTTCTTACGAGAAACACCTTCGGACGACGAGGTAAAAATGGGCTCTCTCGTCTTACTTAGGTAGGGGCGATCTTGGAGAGATACGCCTGATACCTTAGAGGGAACGTCTGATCGCTGATCAAGGCCTCTCGAACCCATGAGTCGTACGACATTGCTTCTCCCCTGGGCTTGGGAGCTTGCAAGAGGTCCCGGACTAGGAGGACGACAGGCACGGACAGACGAACCCTCGAGCGCAACACTGTTCACAACACTTTGCGTAACACTAGGCACTTTGACACTATCCTTCGTGGCACTTTGGCACTTGAGTTCCTTTACGTCCGCCAAGAGTTGATTTCGGTCACTTGCTAAAGACTCAACTCTCTCCCCCAAGGCATGAATAGCACGCATCATGTCTGCCATCGACGGTTCCTGAGTGCTAGGAGGGGGGTTAGGAACAACCACTACAGGGGAAGGAATAGGTTCAGGGGCATGAGGAGAGGAAAAATCTACCGACCTAGAAGAACTTCTCCTTACCCTATCTCTCTCTAGTCTGCGTGTATATTTATCAAATTCGATAAAATCGAATTCCGAAAGGCCCACGCATTCCTCACACCGATCTTCCAATTGACAGGTTTTACCCCGACAATTGGAACAAACAGTGTGAGGGTCGAGAGAAGCCTTTGGAAGACGCTTATGACAGTCCCTAGCATTACATTTTCTAAACTTGGGAACTTGAGAAGGGTCAGCCATTTTGAATTAGTCAAGGGAAAATTCCAAAAAACGATCTAAGTCATCAACAATTAATCCGATTCAAAAAAAGAGTTCAAGGATTTATTTGAAGAAAAACACCTGTACTGCGAAAGCTCAAACCAAATTAAAGTACTTCACCAAATATGATGGGAAAAACTCCAGGTTCAACAGCGAGTAAAGTACGTCTTGTCGACACGTCGACAGAGAAGAAATTGAGGTTTTGTTTACATCGAGAGTGGTATCTGGCCGACAGTTGGCGCTGGTGGGCACACCCGCAACCTGTATAGCGATCGCTGGCGAGTTTTTATGTATGTGTCTGTCGAGCAACAGAGTTGCAGCTATTATATATTCACCGGCTAAGTTAAATATTTAAAAATTTCAATTCTTTGAGTCGGTTCAATTGTAGATTTTTTAAGTGAGATATTCCATCCTAAGTCTGACAAGACTTTTGCTAATATAAGAATGTCATCGAGATAATTGAATATTAAGATGTTATATGAAGTTCTAATATACTTGATCACCGTGTACATTATCTTTGAAAAAATATAAGGTGCTGTCTTTAGTCCAAAGGATACCACAGTCCATTTGAACTTCCTTTTACCTAATGTGAAGGTTAAAAATTTCTGGCTACTTGCATGTAATGGAATGTGCCAATAAGCATCTTTTAAATCTAGTTTGCAGGCCCAAGAGTTTAGATGTAGATAGGGAAATATGGTATTGGCCTTGAGCACGGTAAAAGAAGGTTTTTTTATCATGGTGTTGAGCAACTTCATGTCAAAGATTAGTCGTACTGTTCCATCTGGTTTTAATTTATAAAATATGTGGTTGGAGTAGTAAAAGGAAGTTCTGGGGATCTGCTCTATGACTCCTAGTTTTAGCAGTCTGTCACATTCTCTTTCCAATATTTTACGCTTGTTAATTGAATAAAATCTATCTTTACCTGTTCTTTTTAATGACCTATTGGCTTTTAGTTTATTATTAAATGGAATTCTCACCCATTCATTGATAATTTTACAAGCAAAAGAGGCATTAGGAAGCTTTCTCCAACTATCAATATTCTTTAGTAATGACTTACCTATCCTATTCTCTGGGGGGCTCTGGGAGGAGTTATTCATTGGGTTTGAGGCCAAAGGCAAGGTCTCTTTACTTCTATCCTTATTTATAGCATTTGGCCCAATGTCATGATGGTCTGGTGCAGAGCAAAGCTCGTTATTATCTGGTGCTGAGCAAAGCTCATTAACGCCTGGTGCTGAGCAAAGCTCATTATTAACTGGTGCTGAGCAAAGCTCATTAACTGGTGCTGAGCAAAGCTCATTATTAACTGGTGCAGAGTAAACATCGTTATCAACTGGTGCATAAAATACAGGTGCTGAAAAAATCTCTCTTTGAACTGATACGGAGCATGGCTCAATTTCTAGGGTCTTTCTTTTCTCTGGCTCCTGAACTATTAGCTTGTCCATTTTGTGACCTCCCCCCCCCCCCCTGTACCCACCTCGCCTATTACCTCTTCTAAGCGGCTGAGACTTGAATCTAAAGTTAGAGTTACCTTTGAGGAAACTGAACCTTCTCCCCTGAAATCTGCCCCCAAAGTTGAATTTCCTACCCCTGAAGTTTGCTGCCCCTCCTCTGAGGAGGGGACCCTTGTGAAAGCAGGCAGCAATGGCTGATTTTTGGTCTTCAGTTAAATTCCAAACTTCTTTAATGTCTGCTTTGATTATAAGATCTCTTATCTCTTCCTTAAGGTATCTAGGAAGTGCTCTGCTTCTGAAATTTCTTATCAAATTTTGTATGAGGTCTATGCTCCTTCTTAGGGGACCAATAATAATCTTGGACAAAAAATCAATGTCATTTACTTTGGAGGGGTATACAATGTGTGCCAGTGCTGCATGCCTTTGAAAGGCAGAAAAGGGATTTTGACGAAGGAAAAATCTATTTCTGGGCGAGAGACCCATGCCGCCCAGTGAAATGCTCCTTTAACATCATTTCTAAGGTAAAAACTGCTATGAATTCACCAGAGAAAAATTTGTATAGGAATGCTAGGTTGAACCCAGCTCGCTCACCTTAATAAGGTGTCGGTACTGTATACTACTGGGGCGTTGAATAAATCACAACCAGAGGCCTCGCACCATTTAGATATCTCCTGTCAACATCCCCGAACAGCAAGGTGCCGTTCAACATCCTACTACTACTAGCAATCCCACGCCAGTGACGTCACTCCTTATAGCACCCCAGATTGGGGCCCAAGCAGGGAGGGACGGGTGGGTTCACTGGGCGGCACGGGTCTCTCGCCCAGAAATGTTATTTTCATTAGTAAAATAAATTTTTGAATATACTTACCCGGTGATCATATAGCTGTCAGCTCTGCTGCCCGACAGAAAAACCTAAGGACAAAATACGCCAGCGATCGCTATACAGGTGGGGGTGTACATCAACAGCGCCATCTGTCGAGCAGGTACTCAAGTACTCCATGTCAACACAGAACCAATTTTCTCCTCTGCCCACTGGGTCTCTATTGGGGAGGAAGGGAGGGTCCTTTAATTTATGATCACCGGGTAAGTATATTCAAAAATTTATTTTACTAATGAAAATAACATTTTTCAATATTAAACTTAGCCGGTGATCATATAGCTGATTCACACCCAGGGGGGTGGGTAGAGACCAGCATTATGTGTTACATTAAGAGCTAAGTATTTTGTATTCCATTTTAGCAGTTATTCAAAATAACAAACATAAAATCAATAAGTACCTGGTAAGGAAGTCGACTTGAACAATTACTCTGCCTTTTTAAGTACGTCTTCCTTACTGAGCCTCGCGATCCTCATAGGATGCTGAGCGACTCCTAGGAGCTGAAGTATGAAGGGTTGCAACCCATACTAAAGGACCTCATCAAAACCTCTAATCTAGGCACTTCTCAAGAAATGACTTTGACCACCCGCCAAATCAAGTAGGATGCGAAAGGCTTCTTAGCCTTCCGGACAACCCAAAAACAAAAATAAAACATTTCAAGAGAAAGATTAAAAAGGTTATGGATTTAGGGAATTGTAGTGGTTGAGCCCTCACCCACTACTGCACTCGTTGCTACGAATGGTCCCAGAGTGTAGCAGTTCTCGTAAAGAGACTGGACATTCTTAAGATAAAAAGACGCGAACACTGATTTGCTTTTCCAATAGGTTGCGTCGATTATACTTTGCAGAGATCTACTTTGTTTAAAGGCCACTGAAGTTGCGACAGCTCTAACTTCGTGTGTCCTTACCTTCAGCAAAGCTTGGTCTTCCTCATTCAGATGGGAATGAGCCTCTCGTAATAACAGTCTGATAAAATAGGATAAAGCATTCTTTGACATAGGCAAAGATGGATTCTTAACTGAACACCATAAAGCTTCAGACGGGCCTCGTAAAGGTTTTTAAATAGAACTCAAGAGCTCTTACAGGACATAAGACTCTTTCTAGTTCATTTCCAACCATGCGATAAGTTTGGAAAATCAAACAATATTGGTCAAGGCCGAGAAGGCAGCTCGTGTTTGGCTAGAAAACCAAGTTGTAGAACATGTAGCCGTTTCGGATGAGAATCCGATGTTCTTGCTGAAGGCATGAATCTCACTGACTCTTTTAGCTGTGGCTAAGCATATCAGGAAAAGAGTCTTTAAGGTGAGATCTTTCAGGGAGGCTGATTGTTGCGGTTCAAACCTGTCTGACATAAGGAATCTTAGTACCACGTCTAAATTCCAACCAGGTGTAACCAAACGACGCTCCTTCGTGGTCTCAAAAGACTTAAGGAGGTCCTGTAGATCTTTATTGTTGGAAAGATCTAAGCCTCTGTGACGGAAGACTGATGCCAACATGCTTCTGTAACCCTTGATAGTGGGAGCTGAAAGAGATCGTTCTTTCCTCAGATATAAGAGAAAGTAAGCTATTTGAGTTACAGAGGTACTGGTCGAGGATACGGATACTGACTTGCACCAGTTTCGGAAGATTTCCCACTTCGATTGGTAGACTCTAAGGGTGGATGTTCTCCTTGCTCTAGCAATCGCTCTGGCTGCCTCCTTCGAAAAGTCTCTAGCTCTCGAGAGTCTTTCGATAGTCTGAAGGCAGTCAGACGAAGAGCGTGGAGGCCTTGGTGTACCTTCTTTACGCGTGGCTGACGTAGAAGGTCCACCCTTAGGGGAAGAGTTCTGGGAACGTCTACTAGCCATCGAAGTACCTCGGTGAGCCATTCTCTCGCGGGCCAGAGGGAAGCAACTAGCGTCAACCTTGTCCCTTCGTGAGAGGCGAACTTCTGCAGTACCTTGTTGACAATCTTGAACGGAGGGAATGCATATAGATCTAGATGTGACCAATCTAGTAGAAAGGCATCTATATGAACTGCTGCTGGGTCCGGGATTGGTGAGCAAAATATTGGGAGCCTCTTGGTCATCGAGGTTGCGAAGAGATCTATGGTTGGCTGGCCCCAGGTGGCCCAAAGTCTCTTGCATACATCCTTGTGGAGGGTCCATTCTGTTGGAATTATTTGTCCCTTCCGACTGAGACAATCTGCCATGACATTCAAGTTGCCTTGGATGAACCTCGTTACTATTGAAATGTCTAGACCTTTTGACCAGGTGAGGAGGTCCCTTGCGATCTCGTACAATGTCAGAGAGTAGGTCCCTCCTTGCTTGGAGATGTACGCCAAAGCCGTGGTGTTGTCCGAGTTCACCTCCACCACTTTGCCTCGAAGGAGAGACCTGAAGCTTTTCCAGGTCAGACGTACTGCCAGTAGCTCCTTGCAGTTGAAATGCATTGTCCTTTGACTCGAGTTCCATAATCCCAAGCATTCCCTACCGTCTAATGTCGCACCCCAGCCTACGTCCGATGCGTCCGAGAAGAGAACGTGGTTGGTAGTCTGAACAGTCAGGGGAAGACCCTCTCTAAGGTTAATATAGTCCTTTCACCAAGTCAGACAAGACTTTAACTTTCCGGAAACCGGGATCGAGACCGCTTCTAGCGTCTTGTCCTTTTTCCAGTGAAAAAGCTAGATGGTATAGAAGAGGACGGAGGTGTAGACTTCCTAGTGACACAAATTGATCCACGGATGACAGTGTCCCTACCAGACTCATCCACAGCCTGACTGGGCAGCGTTCCTTCTTCAGCATCTTCTGGATGGATAGCAGGGCTGGGGGCTGATCGTCTTGTTCAGCAACGTCCTCATCAGAGGGTTCCTCATCCGAAACTGAAGAGAAAACGGCAACGGAGTGGGCAACGTCTGACTCGCTGAATCCGGTCGCACTGGTGGATGCGTGACGGAGCCGGACGCAATATCATGGCACTGCTGCACAGTCTGTGAACTGTCAACAACCATGGGTGCGCGAGGAAGTACAGCGTCAACCCGAAACTGTCTAGACTGCTGGGTTGTGCAGTCAACACCCTACCGGGTTGCTGAGGTTGACGCACTGCGTCACAACAAGTCACCTCTGCTGGTTGTTGAACGTCTTCCTAGTGACACACTGAACGTCAACAACCACCTCCGAGCGTCGCTAAACGTCAACGTACGACTGGCAACCCACACTGGGTCGCATCGGTGGAGGAACCACCTCAACTGGCAGACGCGAGTAGGATACCTCAGCGCAACAGGGCGCACAACCAACCGGTTGGAAGGTTGTTGGCCAGAAGGTTCTTCTCCGCATTTAAGTCCTCTATCAAGGACACAAGCTTGGACTGCATGTCTTGCAGCAAAGCCCATTAAGGGTCTACGGGAGCAGGTGTGGCAACAGACGGGGTTAGCGACTGAGGCGGAACCATTTACCATCCCTGGAAGCCTTGTTATGTGTGACATAATAGTACAGCAAAACTTCAAAGGCTCGACAAAAGCTGAGAAGTTGACCTGTAAACAACTTGGAGCATCTCCTGGCTAGGCGCCAGGGCGAGTCTACCAGAATTGAGAAGTCTATTTGGGCAGAGGCATGAACTTCCAAGCCGAGAACTTTTCTCGTGTCCTATCAGACTCTCGCTCTATAAGCCAGTTGAAAAGAAGGGAAATCAAAGGCTGTATCCCTAAAACTCCTCCTGGTGTAAAAACCAGTCGCCTAGCCAACGTAACGCTCTCTAGGAGAGCGAGAGAGCACTAGCTTAACAACAACGGCTTCGAAGTAGCTAGGCCTAGTGTAAGTTCTGACGTTTAGGCGAACGAGGAGCAGCAGTTACAAGATCCGGACGAAGATCCTTAAAAAAAATCATCATGATTTAATTAAAGTCCATAGGAGGCTAAGCAGCTTAAGGCTCCTCTCCAAATGACAGAGTCCTCAAAGGAATATCAGTAGGAGGGAGAACAGCACTTTCTCATCTACAGGAACCTTGTCCGATAAAAGCTAGGTTATCTCAGTGAGTCTCTCACTGGTGCATTAGTAGCAGACCAGAAGGCAACGTCATGTAACTGCTTGACAGTCTGTGAACTGTCAACAACTGAACTGTCAACCACAACAGGTGCGTGAGGACATACAGCACTGGTGCATTAGAAGCAGACCAGAAGGCAACGTCAAGTAACTGCTTGATAGACTGTGAACTGTCAACCACAACAGGAGCGTGAGGACATACAGTGTTCACTCGAGACTGCTTTGACTGTCTATACTGAGCAGTCAAAACAACTCTAGAATGCGGAGGTTGACGCACAGCGTCAAAACAAAGCAACTTAACTCCACCCTCCTGTTGTTGTGGTAACTCGTGAACGTCAACGGAGGGTAGCGTGCGTCTGTGAACGTCAACGTGCGGCTGGCAGGGTACACTGCGCATGGGTGGTGGAACTCTCACAGGCGGAGTGCGGGAGCAGGTAGCGTCAGCGTCTACTGTACGCACAACCTTGGTTGGTTGTAGGCTAACGGGTGCAGCGTCAACCTTCTCCGCACGATACTCCTGCATAAAAGATGCTAACTGTGTCTGCAAAGACTGTAGCAAAGACCACTTAGGGTCTACAGTAGCAGGTGCGGCAACAGACGGTGTTACTGCCTGTTGCGGTACCGCTTTGCCTCTCTTAGGAGGTGAGCAGTCGTCGGAAGACTGCAGCGAGTCCGAACTGACCCAGTGGCTACAACTGGGCCGTTGGACTTGCGCGGAAGGGACCGACTTGCACTTAATAAGCTGCGAGACCTTGGTCCATGGTTTCTTACGAGAAACCTCTTCCGCAGACGAGAAGTAAATGGGCTCTCTCGTCTTTGTGTGGGTGGGGCGATCTTGGGTAGATACGCCCGAAACCACGGAGGGAAACGTTTGTTCGTTGATCAAGGCCTGACGAACCCATAAGTCGTTCGACATTACTTCTCCCCTGGGCTTGGGAGCTTGCAAGAGGTCCCGGACTAGGTGAACGACAGGCACGAACAGACGAACCCTCGGACGCAACACTGTAACACTTTGCGCATATCACTTTATCACTTCGATTTTCTGTTTTGCACTTATTTCACTGAAATCAAAACTTTTACTGATTTCTACCTGAAACACGCAATTCTACCCTTCATTATAAGGTAGTAATTGCAAAAATAGTCGTATAATGCAGCTCATTAATACTAGCAAAAACAGAAAACATATAAAGATAAAGAATTCAGTGGCTGGGAAAGACTAAACACTAGTTCAATTAAACTACGTTCACAATCTCTCACCGCACATAGTCTGGGGACAAGAATAAAACCCAAGAAACGTTTTACCTTCTTCCCCGTACAGCGACTAGGGAGGAGAGTGACACGAGAACAACGTTACCCGCTTGAACGGAACGTTTTTTCTCCTCTCTCTCCCTCCGTCTCTATCTCTCTCTCTCTTTCTCTCTTGATTTCGCACCTGAGAGAAGAGCCCAATTATATATCGTCAAAAAAAACATGTTATATGGCTAAAGGAAAAAACTGAAAGGTTTTCCAAATAAAAAGTTCCTTTAATTTAGAATTTAAAATATTTAAGTTAAGAAAGAATGAACGAAACGTCAGAATCGATTTACTCTTACTGCAAAGTGAAACCGTGATACACTCTCTCTCTATCGTAACGATAGAGCGCATGTTGAACGTCCTGAACGTCAACAACTGCGTAGTCTAAAAAAACTAAACGTTAGTTCATCTTTGAAAACAGTACAAAGACTATCAAAGAAATTCTTTCATAAAACATTAAATTTAAAAAGTTTTAAATTCTTTAAAGGCTAAATACGATATAACGGGCTCAACGTTGATTAACTTCGGTTCCAAGTTAAGACCGCCTACTATCAGGAAAGGTCGCAAATAAACAAAACATAAAAATTTCTTTTTATATGTTTATAATAAATGGAAAGTTAATCGAAGAGGCCTAATAAAGGCGGAGAGATATAAAATATATAGATCTATAACGTGTTAAGCAAAATTACTAAAAACCTAAACACACTTCCGTCTAAGGGAAGGGTCGGCCATTTAAAAGTGAAAGAGAGTCCATACTCTCTTAGTCACCATAATCAAATCTATCCAAAACGAGTTCAAGTTTTGAGATGAAGATAAAACCCCTGCATAGCGAAAGCTCAAAACTAGAATAGTGTACTTCACCAAATAGTTGTGAAAACAAATCCAGTTAGTAACAGCGTATTTCAGTAGGTCTTGCCAGTGGCACGACAGAGAGAAAATTGGTTCTGTGTTGACATGGAGTACTTGAGTACCTGCTCGACAGATGGCGCTGTTGATGTACACCCCCACCTGTATAGCGATCGCTGGCGTATTTTGTCCTTAGGTTTTTCTGTCGGGCAGCAGAGCTGACAGCTATATGATCACCGGCTAAGTTTAATATTGAAAAATAGATTTTTCCTTCGTCAAAATCCCTTTTCTGGGCTCCGACCCGTGCCGCCCAGTGAAATCGTACCAGAGAATGGGGACCCAATATGGCTAACTACCTGAAGAGGGAATAACACAAAATAACAGAGCTGATGAGTTTAATATCAAAAAAGAAGGATGTGGAAACCCGTAAAAATAGATCAACATGTACAGTATATGTCAGTGATAAATAGACATGGTAAACAATCAAAAATGAAATCCATAGGTAGAATTCAACAGATATGAATAGTGGGAATCCAGCTTGGTAATCAAAAATGCAAAATAAAATCAGCTCGGGGATTAAGAACAAGTGTAATGAAAACAATTCGTGAAATTGAACAACAGAATAATAAAATATTACACCATAAGGGTGTATAGTAACAAAACAGGTAGGAACAACAGGTAAGCCAGGCAGGAGGGAAAGAGGACAGAGCAAGATGTTGTGATTAGGACTCAGTACCTTCAGGAGGAGCTATATTCCCTGCAGCTACTGTGGCAAATCTAAGAGCTTCTAAAGGTTTTAGGTAGTGACGCATGAAAACTTAGGGGACTTCCAACCCGTATATTTTGAGAGCTCATCAAATTTCATATGGTGGAAAAAAATAATTGAGGTAGCCACAGCTCTAATATCACGGACATGTGGGAATGAAGCAGGATTAGCTTGTTTAATAAAATAAAGAATTTGTTGTCTAATTCCTCTAAGGGTAATAGTTCCTCCGTGTTCTCTAATAAATAAGGGCCCTGTGGTTGTAGTGGAAGTTCTACCTAAGTAGGGTTTCAGGGTGGTAACTGGACACAGGGATGGATCCCGAGGAAGTGGAACAATCTTCCAGGGAGACCACCTGTTTTGGGGTCTTCATTTTTAGTCAGGAAAACATTGTTAGGAGAGAGAAGAACCTCACCCGAAGAGAGAAACTCTATATAACCAGGGTCTCTAGATAAGGCTGACAATTCTGAGATTCTAGAGCCAGAGGCGAGGCTCAAAAGAAAAAGTTACTTTCTTAACAATGCCATATAGTTACAGGATTCATTTGAGGTGTCAGAGGCTAGCTTAAGAACATCGTTAAAAAACCAGGAAACTGCGCTAGGGCGAGTTGAAGGTTTTAGTCTGGCACAAGCTCTCGGAATGGATGAGAAATATGAATCCGTTAGATCAATGTCAAAACCAATATGGAAAATCTTTTTCAAGGCTGACTTGATTGTAGTAATGGTATTGGCTGCCAGGCCAGATTCGAAGAGAGTTCTGAAGAATGTCACAGTTAGGTTCATCGTCATTTTTTCAACTTGGGAATCTTTCAAGAACTTAGCTAATTTCTTGACAGCCGAGTCATATTGACGGAGAGTAGATTCCCTTTTGTCAGATTCCAGGAAAATAGTATTCAAAGGATCGATGTTTGCACCCCGTTGGGCTGCGAACTTTATGAAGGCCATAAAGTTAGGGCATTCAGAATCCTTGAGGAAGCGAACGCATTGCGAGTTTGCACTGTCTTTGTTAACACCAGACTGGGAATCCGCTGAGGGCGGAGACCTGGTTCTAGCAACAAGGGGAACCAATTGCTCTTGGGCCAGTTGGGGGCTACAAAAGCCACTTGACCTTTGAAGGATCTGAGTTAGTGCAGAACTTTCAGCAGGAGGTTCACCGGAGGAAACAGATAAATCATCTTCCAGGTATTCCAATCTAGAATCATAGAGTCCGTGGCATAATCCTGAGGGTCCAGGTTGGGGGCTACGTAACAATTTATTTTGCGATTGGATTCTGTCGCAAACAGATCCACCTGGAGACCCGGGACTTGAGATATCATCCACTGGAAAGATCGATTGTCTAGTGACCATTCCGACCCTAGCGGGGTCGTCTGGGAAAGTAAGTCCTCTACCACATTCCGGACTCCTGCTAGATGGACTGCTGACAGGTGCCACTTGTGCAGTGCCGCCATGGATTAAAACTTCAACACGACGTGGTTTATTCGGGGTGATCTGGAGTCTCCTCTGTTGAGGCAGTGTACTATGACTGCACTGTCGAGAACCAGTCTGATATGGAGATTCCTGGCTGGACTGAGACGTTTTAAAGTGAGGAAGACTGCCATGGCCTCTAGGACGTTGACGTGCTTTTGTTGTAAGACCGGTGACCATAATCCTCGGACTTTCTTGTGTTGTAAAGGAACCGACTTGGAAAGATTCTTGATCTTTGTCCAAGTCTGCAGACTTTTTCTCAGGGTTGGGGAAAGGCGAGCACATCTGTCTCGGCGTATTGTGGTTGCTCTGGAGCGCCACACTCTGTTTATGTCCTTGAGTTTGGACCTCAGGACGACGTCTGTCACGGAGGCGAACTGTAAGGAACCTAGTATCCACTCTCGGCTCCTTCGGAAGGTCAACTTTCCCTTGAGAAATTGTTTTGTATTCCTCGCTATCACCTTACTTTCAGCTTTGGGGAGGCACAGCGTATGGGAGCACAGGTCCCCTTGTAGTCCCAGCCATTGAAACTTGGTCTGTGGGACCCGGCGGGATTTCTCGAGGTTGACTTGGAATCCCAGTTGCCGAAGGTAGGTGAGGACTTTGTTCATTGCTACGCGGGAAATCTGGGCATTGTCTGACCAGATTAGCTAATCGTCTAGATAGGCTACTACCTGTATCCCCTGAGTCCGAAGCTCTTGAATTACTGTCTCTGCTAGTTTGGTGAAGATTCTGGGTGGTATGTTGAGCCCCAATAGCCTCACTTTGAATGCATAGGCTTGTTTGCCTAGCTTGAAGCCCAGAAAAAAACGAAAATGCCTTGCTATTGGAACGTGATAGTAGGCATCTGGAAGATCGATGGAGGTGGTGACGGCCCCACGGGGAAGTAAAGTCCACACCTGCGAGATTTGTCGCAACGAGTGAAGGAACTTAAACGAGACAGGCCCCGGATTACTCTTCGTTTGTCTGAGTCTTTCTTTGGCACGCTGAACAAGCGTCCGTGAAATCTTGAGCGACGAAAACTTTGGGTTGCATTCATTAGTAGCAGATCTTTTGTGAAGGAACGTAGTTCTTCCGTGGATTGAGACCGGTTGAACTACTTGCAGAGGTTGCCTGAATTGGGAAGATTGGAAGGGCCTCAATCTCTTCCTACCTCGAATTGGGGTACTAGGAGGCTCATATCTCCTCTTTGAAACCAGGCCCCACCTAACCTTGAGGTTTTGGTTGGTTCTAGCTGCCGACGGTAAGCATAAGGGATTTGTCGCAACGAGTAAAGGAACTTAAACGAGACAGGCCCCGGATTACTCTTCGTTTGTCTGAGTCTTTCTTTAGCACGCTGAACAAGCGTCCGTGAAATCTTGAGCGACGAAAACTTTGGGTTGCATTCATTAGTAGCAGATCTTTTGTGAAGGAACGTAGTTCTTCCGTGGATTGAGACCGGTTGAACTATACTTGCAGAGGTTGCCTGAATTGGGAAGATTGGAAGGGCCTCAATCTCTTCCTACCTCGAATTGGGGTACTAGGAGGCTCATATCTCCTCTTTGAAACCAGGCCCCACCTAACCTTGAGGTTTTGGTTGGTTCTAGCTGCCTCGCTAAGGACCGAGTTAACTAAGTCCCCTGGGAAAAGATCTGGGCCCCAGACTGGAGCTTTGATGAGCCTATTAGGTTCGTCCCTAATCGTGGCTTCGGATAGAACGTGTCATCGACAATGGGTCCTGGCATTTGCAAAATCATAGGCGTCAGCCATAAAGTGTTGCAAAAGCGACTTAGTGAGGGCCTTAAGGAGGTCCTCCTCGGTGTAAGTGGCGACAGTCAATTCAGAAAGGGCAACTGAATTAAGGGATCTGCTGAATCTACACCTCGACTCATATTCCAATGTAATGAGAGACTCCGGGAGTTTGGGAAGCCGTCCGCTGAACTGCGTCGAGGCACCGTCCGGGCTCAACTTACCTGCCGAGAAGGTAGCTGGGGCGTTCCGCCAACATTCACCGTCTCCTGGAAAGAGAAGGGAGGGTAAGTCGATCTCCCTGAGGTGAGGTAAAGGCTTCTCTTCCTTGATAGCCTGAAAGACCGTCTCTATGATCTTGGTCGCACATGGGGTAGGGGTCTGGTCGTCGGCCACAAACATAGTATATGAACTTTTGTAGGCCGTAATCATTGTGTTCAAGCAATCCCACTCATTGAACACGCGGACCAAGACAGACTGTGCCTGTTCTTTAGGAAAATTAACAGTTTCCTTTGGGACCTTATCCAATCGAATCAGAGCCTCTTCCTTGAGGCGAGCGTAGCCCGGGAAGGGGAATTCAAGACCCGGCGGGTAGAATTCACAATCCGCAAGAGGCTGGGTACCGAAATCTCCGATTGACAACATACCCTCCGAGAAGGGGGCATGCAATGCCAACCCCCAAGGGTTATCCTTATTGAAAGGAGGAAGCTTGGAGGCGCCGGGGACGGGGTATTGCTGTTGTGACGGTTGCAGCCCCGAGCGCATGAGTCCCTGAACTAGGCTCTCCATAGAAGCTATTCTCTCTTGTGAATGTCGCGTATGAGACGATAGTATCGACTCAAAACGAGCAAACATCTTCTCGGAAAAATCCACCGGGTCAGATGATTCCGCCGGGGGGGGAAAAAGGTGCCGGAACGGAGACTACTCCGTGAGAGGTTGAAGGCACAGCAATTGGGTCTTGAGAGACTCTGGTGGAGGAAGATTTAGCCTTCGAAGCTGATGATTTCGAAGACCTGTGGTCTTTGGAAGACTTGTGGGTCGTATATAAATTCTTACGATGAACCTTCACCTTGGGGATAACAGGCCGGGGACTGAGATCAGTCCCGGTTGTCCCCGGAAAACCTCGAAAAGAAGAGTGTTCTGAAGGAGAAGAGAAGCCGGGCTAGGGATAGGAATCTTAGCCCGAGAACCACCTGACTCACCTACGTCCCTACCTGCGTCGGGATCGTCAAGAGCCATGGGTTCCACATCGAGGTTGAGGGTAGAGACGTCCTCAGTTAGGATGCAACCCGTCTCTTCTTGGTCCGGGGCCGGAAGAAGGGATTCGAACCTCTCGATGAAAGGATCCGCCAATTCTTTGGGGACCGCAGGTGAAGTTTTAGCATTGGGGTAGAGACGGGAACACCAATTCTCAGAGAGGATATAAGGCTGTGTGGCCTTCACGTTGCGGCCGAACCCGTCAATCCAGATCTTGAGGGTAGCCTGAGCTGTATCTTTCTCAAGTTGGGAGCACTGAAAGAGAACAGACTATTAGCGAGGGATATTTGTGCCAAAGTAAAGTGAAGAAGTCCAAGGACTTCGTAGACACCAAGTGAAAGGCATGCGGGAAGTCCAGAGGACTAGTGGCCTTAAAATTAATATTAGAAATTGATTGTAACTCCCTACAAGTCTGTATCAATGAAAATGCACTCACCGAGTCAGATGTTAGAGTAGAGGTCATTGTGTAGCAGACTACACAATTGTCTGGATGCCATACAGCTAAATCATCCACTCGGACAGAACAGTGGGCGTGTGAATGACACATGTCATGGTCGCAGGGTTGATAGATGACAGTGGCACATGCCGTCATTGCACAGCATACAGTCTGTAAAATAAAAGATACATGAGTATCTCAAAGGAAAGCAAATTAGGGGCCTGGAGGCCCCGGTGCTTAAAAACGGATTTTGAGCGAATCGAAAAATCTATTTTTGGGTGAGATAGCCATGGCGTCCTGATGGAAGGTTCCTTTTTGGTAGCTTCCTTGGGTATATCACTACTAAATATTCCCAGAGAATTTAACCACAGGTTATCACAGAATTCTAACTTCTGGAGCGAGTATCCTAAAGGTTTCACTTTTAAGACATCGTATATCAACAGGGGACGCATGTATTAACGCGCCACATAGCTATCTACACCCCAAACAGAGTTAACACTTCGGTGTGTAGGGGCGGAGAATAGCTGGGAGCCGTTCCACAGCTAATCTCGTTCGTGGCTACTTTTGGTACTCGAGACGTAAACAAACGGGCGCCATTGCTAAATGACGTCACGTCCGTCGTCATCCTGAAGCCAGTTGCTTGCCGATCGCCATGATACAGCAGAGCAGGGTGGGACCTAAAAAACTGGACGAAGTAGCAGGGAGGGTCCATCAGGATGCCATGGCTATCTCACCCAAAAATAGATTTTTCGCTTCGCTCAAAATCCGTTTTTTGGGCTCAAGCCATGGCGTCCTGATGGAAGAATACCAGAGAATCAATGTATCGTGGTAGATTTTCCCCTATTGAGTAAGTGCCAAGGGCTTTGAACAGGGTAGCATAGTAATCTTAATAAAAGAACCGTAGGGAAGAGACCTTCCTGCCCCCCTGGCAGTGAAGTTCCCACGGGCCATGCCGAGATCAAAGCGGGTATCGAAGGGCTATTCACCCTGCTAGAAGAACCTGAAGAACTTGGAGACAAGACTGAATGGTTGGCATTCATATAGGAACATTCTCAAAAGCAGACGAGTGGTGGTTAGGCACTGTATGTAGAGGAGAATTGTCTCGTCTCTAAGGTATGAAGAGTAAGTATTCGTATTGGAATATTACATTGCATAGATGAATATATAGTAAGGGTTGAGACCTTAGTATCTTCATTAACCATAAGAGGAAGGGGATAATAAAACTATGACAGACATGTATTTCATAGGATAAGTAGGAGCGGATTGAGACGCACAAGTAATAAAATAAGAATTTTATTTCACAATTGCAGAAAATTTAAATGAATTGCAATAATATGTAAAGTTAATTTACAACAAATTATAATGTACATAGTAATAAAGACTTGCTCTTGAATCTGAAAGGGAATTTCAAATTTATTAGTAGGCACTCGTTCTCGAGGAACGTCAGTCTTTAAATAAAACACATCATGCGGCACTCGTGTGACGACTATGACATTTCACCTGGGATAAGAACAGTTATAAGAAAGCACTAAGTGTTTTCGACATCACTACGTATCACTTGAGGGTCAACATAGGCACCCGAAGAGTTAGAGTCCCAAGTAACTCGCTGTTCTATGCAGAGTTAGGTGCAGGTTTCATAACACTACCTGCGGCTACCACAAAATGTTTGATTTCGTGCACTTGTTTCGCATAATGTTTAAAAAAAACACGCGAGGACTTCCAGCCTGTGAAACTCTTAAGGCTTTCGAAGTCCATACTCTGAAAGAAATTCAGAGACGATGCAACTTTTCTAGGATCGTGACCGGCGGGTGTACTGTCAGGATCCGCTCTGCGAATGAAGTAGGTGATTTTCGCTCTTAGTTGTTTCAGTGACAGGTCGCTGCCCGATGTTTCTCCTTTGAAGAGTTGGCCTCCACCAAAGTCCGAAGTTCTGCGAAGATAGACCTTGAGGCTCTCTACTGGGCATAGAGAGGCATCTTCCTTCAGGGGGCATATTCTCCAAGGGCCCCATCTTTTGGTGGGTAATTCGTTTTTGGCGAGAAACGTCGGATCAGGGAAGAGGGTAAGGTCTCCTGAGTCAGTAAACAGGATATGACCCTCTTCTCTTGACAATGCCACTATTTCGCTGACTCGGGCTCCTGAAGCAAGAGCAAAGAGAAATATAACTTTCTGAGTCAGATCCTTGAGAGGGCATGAATCATTATCCAAGTTGGAGGCGAAATGGAGCACCTTGTCCAATGACCAGGAGATTGGTTTCGGTGGGGGTGCTGGGCGTAGACGAGCGCATGCTTTCGGTAGTTTATTGAAGATGTCGCTAGACAGATCAATTTGGAAGGCATACAACAGTGGTCTAATCAAGGCCGATTTGCAAGTAGAAATCGTATTGGCTGCCAAGCCCTGTCCATGAAGGTGAATAAAGAGGAACATGCAAAAATCAATGGTGATTTCCGTAGGATTTTTTGCCTTGACGAATGAGACCCATTTTCTCCAAGATGATTCGTATTGCCGTCTTGTGGATTCGGTCTTGTATTCCTCGAGGAAGTCTAGACTTTTCTTCGAGATCCCAAACCTCTTCTTCGCGGCTAGGGAGAGAAAATCATGAGATGAAGGTCCTTGATTTTCGATGATGAAGCGAAGACAGTCGACTTCTGTACTTGCTGGGAGAGAACTGGGCCCGGGAGAGGGATCAGCGTGGGCTGCAGCTCCAGGACCAGGGGGTACCAGTTGCTCCGGGGCCACTTGGGAGCCACTAGGGCCGCTGTCCCTTTGAAGGTTCTCAGCTTGGAGAGGACTTTCAGCAGAAGGTTGGTGGGAGGGAACAGGTAGATCTTGGACCATCTGTTCCAGTCCAGGGACATGGCGTCCACTGCCTCTGCCTTGGGGTCCTCGTACGGGGCCACATATCGAGGAAGTTGATTGTTGTCGCTCGTTGCGAAGAGATCGATCTGAAGTTCCGGGACTTGGTGAGAGATGAAGGAGAATGATCTTGCGTCTAGAGACCATTCCGACTCTATCGGGCTTGTCCGAGATAGAGCGTCCGCCGTCACGTTGCGGAATCCTTGTAGGTGAACTGCAGATAGGTGCCACTCCTTCCTCTCTGCCAGACGGAAGATTGTTAGAAGCACCTGATTTATCTGGGGTGATCTTGAGCCTTGGCGATTGAGACATCGAACTACCACCGAGTTGTCTAGGGTTAGACGAATATGGATCGAGGGAGGCGGGGAGAGATTCTTCAGTGTTAGAAGGACCGCCATGGCCTCCAAGATGTTGATGTGAAACGTCTTGAATAGTGGAGACCATGTGCCTTGAGCCTGTTTTTGGTGGGAGTGACCTCCCCAACCCTCCAGCGAAGCATCCGTGAGGATGTTGAGAGATGGAGGTGGGTGTTGAAGAGGGATGGACCTTTTCAGGGCCTTTGCTTCCGACCACGGCTTGAGGAGAAGTCGAAGTCTGTTTGGGAGCCGTCTCTTGAGGTCTCTTCGAGCGATGGATGAAGAACGACTCCAGACTCCCGCGGCATCCTTTAGCTGTGCACGAAGCACCGGGTTTGTCACTGAGGCGAACTGTAGAGAGCCTAGAACTCGTTCCTGCTGGCGTCTTGAGATCCGCTTGGATTTCAGTAGTCGCTTGACAGACCCTGCTATTTCCTTCCTTTTCTTCTGGGGGATGGAAAGGCGGTGTGACTGAAGGTTCCACTGGATTCCTAACCATTGGAACTTCTGAGCTGGAGAGAGGCGAGATTTCTTCGCGTTTATCTTGAATCCCAGGTGTTCTAGGTACTGGGTGACTTTGCTGCAGGATTTTAAACAATCCTCGGGCGATGGAACCCAGACTAGCCAATCGTCGAGGTAGGCCATCACCTGGACGTCTCGGAGGCGGAGCTGTTGTACTATGGCGTCCGCCAACTTTGTGAAGATCCGAGGGGCCACGTTGAGGCCGAAGGGCATGGCCCTGAAGGCGTCGCTTTTCCTTTGGAGTCGAAATCCTAGGTAGGAGGAAGCGTGATGGTTCATTGGAACGTGCCAGTAGGCATCCGCCAGGTCTATGGAGACCGTGTAAGAACCTCGAGGCAGAAGGGTCCTTATCTGTTGAAGAGTCAGCATCTTGAACTTGTCGTTCGCTATGAACTTGTTGAGGGGGGATAAGTCCAGAATGACTCTGAGTTTGTCGGAGTCTTTCTTGGGGACGCAAAACAGTCTCCCTTGGAACCTGGTGGACTTTACCCTCCTTATCACCTTCTTGTTCAAGAGGTCTAGGACATATTCTTCCAGAAGGGGGGTTGATCGTTGGAAGAATTGCTGGAAGGTTGGGGGTGGTTGAGTCCAACTCCAGCCTAGACCTTTCTTGACGATGCTGTGTGCCCAGGGATCGAAGGTCCAACGATCCTGGAATTGGCGGAGTCTTCCTCCCACCGGAAGCACTTCATTGCTTCTGGTGTCCCGAGGGCTTACTGCCTCGGCCGCTAGCTCCCCTTCCTCCTCTGCCTCTGGAGGGACGGCGAGATGCGTCTCTGCTTGCACCCCTGTTTGAGCCTCTACCTTTGGGACGAAAGGTAGTTGTCCGTTGTTCAAAGGCAGGGGTGAAAACCGGTGACTGGGACAAAACCGGTTGGGTGACCAACTGAAAGGTCTGCTGTGGCTGAGCAGCCACTTGGGGAGTAGCAGGTCCCGGAAACTGCCGTCGCTGTTGACGTTGCTGGGGATTTTGCTTGGAGGATTTCCTCTTAGGTTGAGGGCCATCGTCCTGAGAGGATTTCCTCTTTTTTGACATGCCCCACTTGTTGAGAAGGTTCCTATTCTCAGTGGCAGCCTTGTCAGTGATCTCTTTCACAAGATCGGAGGGGAAGAGGTGTTTACCCCAGATGTTGGAGGAAATCAGCCTCCGGGGTTCGTGTTTCACAGTGGCACTTGAGAACACGAATTCTCGACAGGCTCTCCGAGCCTTCATGAAGTGGTACAAGTCCTTCACCAGAGTCGCCATGTGCGATTTGGCGAGTACCATGTAGTGGTCAGGGGCTCTGGTGTCACCAGCCATGACATCAAGTTGTACCTGGAGGGACATGGATGCTGTGAGCCTTTCCTTCGTGTCTTGTTCCCGACGAAGGAGATGGTCATTGAGTTTCGGGAGGTCCTCGTTAAACTGACGTCCGGCTACGTCAGGATCTAACTTTCCCACCACGAAGGTATGCTGGATATCCTTCCAGTTTCGAGCGTCGGGGGGAGTTACCATGGAGAAGGGTCTGCACTCCTCCAGTGCAGGGCAGGGTTTCCCTTCTTCCACAGCCTTGTGGCACGCAGCGAAGGCCTTTTCCGTGAAGGGAAGGACTGCGTCGTCGGGTGCGACGTAAGTAGGGTGCTTCTTGCTCAGGGCCGGAAGCTTAGAGCAGGTAAAACCCCTTCTTTTGAACGCGGTGGCTAGCATAGCCTGAGCCTTCGAGAGATCGAACACTATCACCTCCTTGGGTTCGGTCTCTTCTTTAGAGGCAGGTTCAGAACGAAGCCGGACGTAACAGTCCGGGTAAGCCTCAAAGTTCGGGAAGAACTCCACTTCTTCCAGGGGGACCGTGCCGATCTTATCACTGACAAAGATCCTGCCGGTCGCGATAACCATATGCTCGGCATACCTCCAGGGGTTGGCATGTGAGCATGCAGGGAGGTCCTTAACCGAGATCTTCTTCGGTTCTTTGGACCCTCCCATGGACCTGATGAACTCGTGAGTCACTTGAAGCTTCTGTTCCATAACGGCTTCTATCATACGGAACATCTCTTGGGCGGATGGGATGGGATCCGGGGTAGCGGAGGTAGACGGGAGAGACACTTCCGTCGGTGTAGGAGTAGGGGCGGGGATGATAATGACTCCCTACAAGATGCTCTTAGATCGAAAAAAGAAGCAGCGGCAACAACTTCCGATCACAATGTTCTTCCAGCCTCGCAAAAAAGAGCCAGTTCCTCCTGCTAGTACGCCTTCGGAAGAAATTGAAGAAGTTTCCCAGGAAGAAGTTGAAGAGGTGTCCCAGGAAAAGACACCTCCGTCTGAAGAGACATAAAATACTACCTGGCTGCACAGTAGAACACATCATCAGCTTCATCATCATCATTTCTACTGTGCAGCAAATTCATCGCCATCATCATTCAAGTTTTTCTTGAACTTCTTTCGTGGTGAGTACAGTAACAATATGTTATTTTCATTAGTAAAATAAATTTTTGAATATACTTACCCGATAATCATGTAGCTGTCAACTCCGTTGCCCGACAGAATTCTACGGGAGGGATACGCCAGCTATCACTATACTAGAAGGGGGTGTACTCACAAGCGCCACCTGTGGCCAGGTACTACAGTACTTGTTGTTGACGCCACCTCACTTTTTCCTCGGTCCACTGGTTCTCTATGGGGAGGAAGGGTGGGTCAATTAAATCATGATTATCGGGTAAGTATATTCAAAAATTTATTTTACTAATGAAAATAACATTTTTCAATATTAAACTTACCCGATAATCATGTAGCTGATTCACACCCAGGGGGGTGGGTGAAAAACCAGTGTACAAGACTAAAGGATAGCTAAGTATCCCGTATTTCATATAATCAGTTATCCACAATAACAATGAAATAATAAGTACCTGGTAAGGAAGTCGACTTGAACCGTTACTCTGCCTTTAATAAGATCGTCTTCCTTACTGAGCGCAGCGTTCCTCTTGGAAGGCTGAATCAACTCAAAGGTGCTAAAGTATACAGGGCTGCAACCCATACTAAAGGACCTCATCACAACCTTTAACCTCGGCGCTTCTCAAGAAAGAATTGACCACCCGCCAAATCAACAAGGATGTGGAAGGCTTCTTAGCCGACCGTACAACCCATAAAAAGTATTCAAGAGAAAGGTTAAAAGGTTATGGGATTATGGGAATGTAGTGGCTGAGCCCTCGCCTACTACTGCATTCGTTGCTACGAATGGTCCCAGGGTGTAGCAGTACTCGTAAAGAGACTGGACATCTTTGAGATAGAATGATGCGAACACTGACTTGCTTCTCCAATAGGTTGCATCCATAACACGCTGCAGAGAATGGCTCTGTTTGAAGGCCACTGAAGTAGCCACAGCTCCCACTTCATGTGTCCTTACCTTCAGCAAAGCAAGGTCTTCTTCCTTCAGATGAGAATGTGTTTCTCTAATCAGAAGCCTGAATAGTAAGAAACTGAGTTCTTAGAACTTGGAAAAGAAGGTTTCTTGATAGCACACTATAAGGCTTCTGATTGTCCTTGTAAAGATTAAGACCTTTTTAGATAGTACCTAAGAGCTCTAACTGGGCAAAGAACTCTCTTCAGTTCATTCCCCACCAAGTTGGACAGGCTTGGGATCTCGAACGACTTAGGCCAAGGACGTGAAGGAAGCTCGTTTAGCAAAAACCGAGCTGCAAGGAACATGTAGCCGTTTCAGATGTGAAAACAATGATCCTGCTGAAGGCGTGGATCTCACTTACTCTTTTAGCTGTTGTCAAGCACACGAGGAAAAGAGTTTTAAATGTGAGGTCCTAAAAAGAGGCTGATTGGAGAGGTTCAAATCTTGATGACATAAGGAACCTTAGGACCACGTCTAGATTCCAGCCTGGAGTGGACAACCGACGTTCCTTTGAGGTCTCAAAAGACCTAGGGAGGTCCTGTAGATCTTTGTTGGTGAAAAGATCCAAGCCTCTGTGGCGGAAAACCGCTGCCAACATACTTCTGTAACCCTTGATCGTAGGAGCTGAAAGGGATCTTACTTTCCTTAGATATAACAGGAAGTCAGCAATCTGGGTTACAGTGGTACTGGTTGAGGAAACTGCATTGGTCTTGTACCAGCTACGGAAGACTTCCCCTTGAGACTGATAGATTCTGAGAGTGGATGTTCTCCTTGCTTTGGCAATCGCTCTGGCTGCCTCCTTCGAAAAGCCCCTAGCTCTTGAGAGTCTTTCGAAAGTCTGAAGGCAGTCAGACGAAGAGTGTGGAGGATTGGGTGTACCTTCTTTACGTGAGGTAGACTTAGAAGGTTCACTCCTAGAGGAAGAGTCCTGGGAATGTCGACCAGCCATTGCAGTACCTCTAAGAACCATTCTCTCGCGGGCCAGAGCGGAGCCAACCAACGTCAGCCGTGTCCCTTTGCGAGAGGAGAACTTATGAAGTACCCTGTTGACAATCTTGAACGGCGGGAATGCATACAGGTCGAGATGGAACCAATCCAGCAGAAAAGCATCCACGTGAACTGCTGCTGGGTCTGGAATCGGAGAACAATACAACAGGAGTCTCTAGGTTATCGAGGTAGCGAACAGATCTATGGTTGGCTGACCCCACAGGGCCCAAAGTCTGCTGCAAACATTCTTGAGAAGGGTCCACTCTGTGAGGATGACCTGACCCTTCCGGCTGAGGTGATCTGCCATGACATTCATACCGCCCTGAATGAACCTCGTTACCAGTTAGCTTTCGATCTTTAGACCAGATGAGGAGGTCCCTTGCGATCTAGAACAACTTCCACGAAAGAGTCCCTCCCTGCTTGAAGATGTAAGCCAGGGCTGTGGTGTTGTCAGAGTCCACCTCCACCACTTTGTTAAGCTGGAGGGACTTGAAGTTTATCAAGGCCAGAATAAACGCCAACAACTCCTTGCAATTGATGTGAAGTGTCCTTTGCTCCTGATTCCATGTTCCCGAGCATTCTTGTCCGTCCAAAGTCGCACCCCAGCCCGTGTCTGATGCGTCCGAGAGGAGACGGCGGTCGTGTTTCTGAACAGCCAAAGGTAGACTTCCTTGAGAAGAAAGCTGTTCTTACACCACGCGAGAGAAGACCTCCTCTCTTCGGAAACAGGAACTGAGACCGTCTCTAGCGTCATGTCCTTTATCCAGTGAGCAGCTAGATGATACTGAAGGGGGGGGAGGTGGAGTCTCCCTAACACGATGAACAGGGCCAGCGATGAAAGTGTCCCTGTTAGACTCATCCACTACCTGACTGAGCATCGGTTCCTTCTCAGCATGCTCTGGATGCATTCTAGGGCTTGGAAGATCCTTGGGGCCGACGGAAAAGCCCGAAAAGCTCGACTCTGAAGATCCATACCCAAGGAGACAATGGTCTGGGATGGGACGAGCTGAGACTCCTCAAAATTGACCAGGAGGCCCAGTTCCTTGGTCAGATCCATAGTCCATTTGAAAATCTCCAGACAGCGACGACTTGTGGGAGCTCTTAAAAGCCAGTCGTCTGACGGAGCCGGACACAAGATCATGGTACTGCTGCACAGTCTGTGAACTGTCAACCATGGGCAAGCGAGGAAGTACAGCGACAACCCGAATCTGTCTAGACTGTCTGGGTCGTACAGACAACTCCTTATCGGGTTGCTGAGGTTGCCGCACTGCGTCACAACAAGTCACTTCTGCTGGTTGTTGAACGTCTTCCCCGTGACACATTGACTCCGTAAACAAAAAATCCTCTAACAAGGACTAAGCCTGGACTGCATGTCTTGCAACACAGCTCAAGGTCTATGGGAGCAGGTGTGGTAACAGACGGGATTAGCGATTGAAGTGGAACCATTACCTTCCCTGGAAGCATGTTATGCTTAAATAAAAGTCCATAGGAGGCTACGCAGCTAAAGGCTCCCTCCAAATGACAGAGTCCTCAAGGGAATATCAGAAGGAGGGAGAAAAGCACTTTCTCATCTACAGGGACCATATCCGAGAAAAGCTAAGTTCTCTCAGTGAGGGTTTCACTGGTGCAAAAGCAGCAGACTAGAAGGCAACGTTATGAAACTGCTTGACAGTCTAGTGAGTTGGCAACAACCAAAGATGTGTGACTGAGAAGCATGCGGTAAGGTATGCAGAGCATGTTGTATGCAGAGTATGCTGTATGCAGAGCATGCTGTATGTAGAGCATGTTGTATGCAGAGCATGCTGAATGCAGAGCATGCTGTATGCAGAGCATGTTGTATGCAGAGCATGCTGAATGCAGAGCATGCTGTATGCAGAGCATGTTGTATGCAGAGCATGCTGTATGCAGAGCATGCTGTATGTAGAGCATGTTGTATGCAGAGCATGCTGAATGCAGAGCATGCTGTATGCAGAGCATGTTGTATGCAGAGCATGCTGTATGCAGAGCATGCTGTATGTAGAGCATGCTATAAGGTAAGCAGAGCGTGTGCATGGCGTTTAACATTTCTCAGAAATTCCATGACCAGAGCTAGAGTGCTTTATGCATGCTTGCATGGGGTTTTAATATCAACATAAAATTTACCTTACATTCATAACTCATGATTCATATTTTTGCCATATTTTGCGATATTGTCAAAAATATATTGCAAGGAATACAAATATATTTTTATAAGTAATACCAATAACCTCCATTATCATAATGTTTGAAAATGGAGGTAAGGTATGCTGAACAGCAGAGTCAGAACGAGCTGGAACAACAATAGTTGTGGTTTCCTCTTCAAGACTCTGTTGAGGGAACACCTGAGGCTCAGTCTGCAAAGGCTGATCAAAAGAAGTAGCAGAAGGTAGGCGCATGGGTGGAGGAGGCTGACTCCTGGCATGAGTGGCTGAACTCAAGGGTTGCGCTTGCTGAGTGGTTGGCGGATGCGCAGTAGCAAGTTCCTGAGGAACGAGTTGAGGTTCCTGCGGTGTGAGCTGAGAGCGAAAAGGTAGTGGCTGCGCAGAACGCAGTAAAAGTCTCGCAAGTTGAGGCTCCTGAGGCGCAAGGCTAAGGTGTAGAGGAGGGTTGAGCTCGCTGCAGCGAGAGCTGAGGAGACTGACTCATGGATGAGAGAGGTTGTACCTCAAGCGAGTGTTGCCTCACTGGTGGAACAGCAAGTGGAAGCGGAGGAAGAGAGGTATAAGCCTCCTGTTCCCATTGCTGAGGTTGCCTTAAGGAAGGCGGAGGGAGCTGCACACCACTGGGATCAGTAAACTCATAACGTGGCTCAACATCGTACGCCTGGCAGGCGGTACTGCGGTCAGGCGGAGCGAGCGCAGGCGGAGCGAGCGCAGGCGGAGGGAGCGCAGGCAGAGCGAGCGCAGGCGGAGCGAGCGCAGGCGGAGCGAGCGCAGGCGGAGGCGCAACCTTCTCAGCCCGACACTCACGCATCAAGACCGAAAGTTGTGACTGCATGGACTGCAGTAGAGTCAACTTGGGGTCGGCAGACACTAAGGTCTGCTGAGGTAAAGCCTTAACAGCAGAGATCTGTTGCGGCAGAACCTTACTCCTCTTAGGCGGAGTGCATTCAACTGATGACTGCGGCGAGTCAGAGCTAACCCAATGACTGCATCCGGGTTGAACTCTAACTTCGTACGTCTGGCATAGGTCTGGACTTAACGTTTAAGAGGTCTTGAGACCTGAGACCAGCGTTTTCTCCCCTAAATTTCTTCTGCAGACGAGCAAAATAAGGGCTCAATCGTCTGCGGGTGGGAGTGACGGTCTCAGTAAGACACGCCCGCAACCACCGAGAATACTTCTGTGCGTCGATCAAGGCCTGCCGAACCCTTTTGCCCTTCGACATTGCTTCTCCCCTGGGCTTGGGAGCTTGCAAGAGGTCCCGGACTGGGAGAACGACTGGCACGCACAGAAGTACCCTCACGCACAACACTGACACACTTTGCGCTAATCACTTATCACTTTGATTTTCTGTTTGCACTTATTTCACTGAACTCGAAACTTTAAGTGGTTGTACCTGAAACACGCAATTCTATCCTTTCTCAAAAGTTAGTAATTGCGAAAACAGAATTACAATGTAACAGAAAAATCTAATGAAAGATAAATAATTCAGTGGCTGGAAAGAGGCTAAACACTAGATCACTCTAGAAACGTTTACCTTCTTCCCCTAAAGAGACTAGGGAGAAGAGCAAAAACGATAACAACGTTACTCGCTTGAATGAAACGTTTACCCTCCTCTTTCTCCCTCCGTCTCTATCTCTCTCTCTCTCTCTCTCTCTCTCTTGACTTAGAACCTGAGAGAAGAGAAGAGCCCAATCATATATATCGTTAAAACATATTATTGTTAAAGGAAAAAACTGAAATATTTCCCAAAATGAAAAGTTCCTTTATTAGAATTAAAACCATTAAGCTAAGAAAGAATGAACAAAACGCTAGACACGGTTACTCTTACTGCAACGTGACACCGTGAAAATTCTTTCTCTATCGTAACGATAGAGCGCAAGTTGAACGTTCTGAACGTCAACAACTGCAGAGACAAAACAAAACGTTAGTTCAACTTTGAAAACAGTACGAGACTATCAAAGAAATTCTTTCAAAGACATTAAAATAGCATAATATGTTAACAGGTAAAACCGAAATGACGGGCTCAATGTTAATTAACTTCGGTACCAAGAAAAGACCGCCTACTATTAGGAAGGTCGAATATAAACAAATATAAAAATTAATTTTAATAAGTTTATAATAAAAGGAAGTTAATCGAAGAGGCCTATAAGAGGCGGAGAGATATAAAATAAATCTAAAACTTTTGTTAAGCAAAATTAAGAAAGAGAGTCTATACTCTCTTAGACACCAACACTTCCGTCTAAGGGAAGGGTCGGCCATTTAAAGGTGAAAGAGAGTTCATACTCTCTTCGTCACCATAATTAATCAAATTAATTCCAAAAACTAACTAAGCTAATATAGAAGTTTCCAGTATAGCGAATAGCTGAAATTTTTAGAGAAATACTTCACCAAACCGTGAACAATACTCCAAAATCATAAGCGTATCCAAGAACGTCTTGCCGGAAGCACGACAGAGGAAAAAGTGAGGTGGCGTCAACAACAAGTACTGTAGTACCTGGCCACAGGTGGCGCTTGTGAGTACACCCCCTTCTAGTATAGTGATAGCTGGCGTATCCCTCCCGTAGAATTCTGTCGGGCAACGGAGTTGACAGCTACATGATTATCGGGTAAGTTTAATATTGAAAACTTTATTTTTTACTTTAATATTCTCACATTCTAAAACTGTATTTGTGCCTGTTTTATAGTTCAGTACTGTACTGTATGCATTAAGTTAAAGGGAAGGTTTTAAAAGTCTACATGTTGTAACCTATCATATTTTTTTGTTTAAAAATGTTATTTTGATAATAAAATAAATTTTTGAATATACTTACCCGGTGATTATATAGCTGCAACTCTGTTGCCCGACAGACAACTCTACAGTAAAAACTCGCCAGCGATCGCTACACAGGTTGCGGGTGTGCCCAACAGCGCCATCTGTCGTCCAGATACCCAGTACTCAATGTAAACAAAGACTCAATTTTCTCCTCGTCCCACTGCGTCTCTATTGGGGAGGAAGGGAGGGTCATTTAATTTATAATCACCGGGTAAGTATATTCAAAAATTTATTTTATTATCAAAATAACATTTTTCAATATTTAACTTAGCCGGTGATTATATAGCTGATTCACACCCAGGGGGGTTGGTAGAGACCAGCAATATATGTTTACACTTTTATGAGCTAAGAGTTTTTATTTCATTTTAGAAGTTATCCAAATAACAAAAACAAAATAAATAGGTACCTGGTAAGGAAGTCGACTTGAACAATTACTCTGCCTTTTAAGTACGTCTTCCTTACGGAGCCTCGCGATCCTCTTAGGATGCTGATCAACCCCTAGGATCTGAAGAATCAAGGGTTGCAACCCATACAACAGGACCTCATCAAACCCCTAATCTAGGCGCTCTCAAGAAATGACTTTGACCACCCGCCAAATCAACCAGGATGCGAAAGGCTTCTTAGCCTTCCGGACAACCCATAAAAAAACAACATTTCAAGAGACAGATTAAAAGGATAAGGAATTAGGGAATTGTAGTGGTTGAGCCCTCACCCACTACTGCACTTGCTGCTACGAATGGTCCCAGTGTGTAGCAGTTCTTGTAAAGAGACTGGACATCTTTCAAGTAAAATGACGCGAACACTGACTTGCTTCTCCAATAGGTTGCGTCCATTATACTTTGCAGAGATATATTTTGCTTAAAGGCCACGGAAGTTGTTACAGCTCTAACTTCGTGCGGCTTCACCTTAAGCAAAGTTCGGTCTTCCTCACTCAGATGTGAATGAGCTTCTCGTATTAACAATCTGATAAAGTCTGACCAAGCATTCTTTGACATAGGCAAGGATGGTTTCTTAACTGAACACCATAAAGCTTCAGATTGGCCTTGTAAAGGTTTAGTACGCTTTAAATAGAACTTAAGAGCTCTAACAGGGCATAAGACTCTTTCTAGTTCATTGCCTACGATCTCCGATAAGCTGGGGATATCAAAAGATTTAGGCCAAGGCCGAGAAGGTTGCTCATTTTTGGCTAGAAAACCAAGTTGTAGCGAACAAGTGGCTTTTTCTGACGAAAATCCGATGTTCTTGCTGAAGGCATGAATCTCACTGACTCTTTTAGCCGAGGCTAAGCATACCAGGAAAAGAGTCTTAAGAGTGAGATCTTTCAGGGAGGCTGATTGTAACGGCTCCAACCTGTCTGACATGAAGAATCTTAGTACCACGTCTAAATTCCATCCAGGGGTAGCCAAACGACGCTCCTTGGTGGTCTCAAAAGACTTAAGGAGGTCTTGCAGATCTTTATGTTTGGAAAGATCTAAGCCTCTATGCCGGAAGACCGATGCCAACATGCTTCTGTAGCCCTTGATAGTGGGAGCTGAAAGGGATCGTCCTTTTCTCAGGTATAAGAGAAAAACAGCTATTTGAGCTACACAGGTACTGGTCGAGGATACAGAAACTGACTTGCACCAGTCTCGGAAGACTTCCCACTTCGATTGGTAGACTCTAATGGAAGACGCTCTCCTTGCTCTAGCAATCGCACTGGCTGCTTCCTTCGAAAAGCCTCTAGCTCTCGAGAGTCTTTCGATAGTCTGAAGGCAGTCAGACGAAGAGCGTGGAGGCTTTGGAGTACCTTCTTTACGTGTGGCTGACGTAGAAGGTCTACCCTTAGAGGAAGACTACTGGGAACGTCTACTAACCATCGAAGTATCTCGGTGAACCAGTCTCTCGCGGGCCAGAGGGAAGCAACTAACGTCAACCTTGTCCCTTCGTGAGAGGCGAACTTCTGCAGTACCTTGTTGACAATCTTGAACGGTGGGAATGCGTAGAGATCCAGATGTGACCAATCTAGGAGGAAAGCATCTATATGTATTGCTGCTGGGTCCGGGACTGGAGAGCAATAGATTGGAAGCCTCTTGGTCAGCGAGGTTGCAAAGAGATCTATGGATGGTTTTACCCCAAGTGGCCCAAAGTCTCTTGCACACATCCTTGTGGAGGGTCCATTCGGTTGGAATTACTTGCCCTTTCCGACTGAGACAATCTGCTATGACGTTCAAGTCGCCTTGGATGAACCTCGTTACTAGGGAGATGTCTTGACCTTTTGACCAGATGAGCAGGTCCCTGCGATCTCGTACAACATCAGTGAGTGGGTACCTCCTTGTTTGGAGATGTACGCCAAGGCCGTGGTGATGTCCGAGTTAACTTCCACCACTTTGCCTCGAAGGAGAGACTTGAAGCTTTTCAAGGCCAGATGTACTGCCAACAGCTCCTTGCAGTTGATATGCATGCTCCTCTGACTCGAGTTCCACAGTCCTGAGCATTCCCGACCGTCTAGTGTCGCGCCCCAGCCCAAGTCCGATGCGTCCGAGAAGAGAACGTGGTTGGGAGTCTGAACAGCCAGGGGAAGACCCTCTCTTAGGTTGATATTGTCTTTCCACCAAGTCAGACAAGACTTTATCTTTTCGGAAACCGGGATCGAGACCGCTTCTAGCGTCTTGTCCTTTTTCCAGTGAAAAGCTAGATGGTATTGAAGAGGACGGAGGTGTAGTCTTCCTAGTGACACAAAATGTTCCACGGATGACAGCGTCCCTACCAGACTCATCCACAGCCTGACTGAGCAGCGTTCCTTCTTCAGCATCTTCTGGATGGATAGCAGGGCTTGATCTATTCTGGGGGCTGATCGTCTTGTTGTTCAGCAACGTCCTCATCAGAGGGTTCCTCATCCGAAAACTGATGAGGAAACGGCAACGGAGTGGGCAACGTCTGGCTCGCTGAGTCCGGTCGCACTGGTGGATGCGTGACGGAGCCGGACACAACATCATGGAACTGCTGCACAGTCTGTGAACTGTCAACAACCATGGGTGCGCGAGGAAGCACAGCGTCAACCCGAGACTGTCTAGACCGTCTGGGTTGTGCAGTCAACACCCTACCGGGTTGCTGAGGTTGACGCACTGCGTCAAAACAAGTCACCTCTGCTGGTTGTTGAACGTCCTGAACGTCAACAACCACCTCCGAGCGTCGCTTAACGTCAACGTGCGGCTGGCAACCCACACTGGGTCGCATCGGTGGAGGAACCACCTCAACTGGCAGACGCGAGTAGGTTACCTCAGCGTCAACAGGGCGCACAACCGACCGGTTGGAAGGTTGTTGGCCAGAAGGTTCGGTAGCAACCTTCTCCGCATTAAAGTCCTCTATCAAGGACGCAAGCTTGGACTGCATGTCTTGCAGCAAAGCCCATTTAGGGTCTACGGGAGCAGGTGCGGCAACAGACGGGGTTAGCGACTGAGGAGGTACCGCTTACCATCCCTGAAAGCCTTGTTATGCATGACATAATTGTACAGCAGAACTTCAAAGGCTCGAAAACAGCTGTGAGGTTGACCTGTAAAAAAAAACTTGGAGCGTCTCCTGGCCAGGCGCCAGGGAGAGGCTACGAGAATTGAGAAGTCTATCTGGGCAGAGGCAGGAACTCCCAAGCCGAGAACTTCTCTCATGTCATATCAGACTCTCGCTCTATAAACCAGTTTAAAAGAAGGGAAAGCAAAGGCTGTATCCCCAAAACTCCTCCTGGTGATAAACCAGTCGCCTAGCCAACGTAAAGCTCTCTAGGAGAGCGAGAGAGCACTAGCTTAAAAACAACGGCTTCGAAGTAGCTAGGCCTAGTGTAAGCTCTGACGTTTAGGCGAACGAGGAGCAGCAGTTACAAAAAGATCCGGACAAAGATCCTTAAAAAAATCATCATGATTTAATTAAAGTCCATAGGGGGCTAAGCAGCTTTAGGCTCCTCTCCATCTGACAGAGTCCTCAAGGGAATATCAGTAGGAGGGGGAACAGCAACTTCCTCATCTACAGGAACCTTGTCCGATAAAAGCTGAGTCTCAAGCAAGGGAGAGACCTACCGTAGTGGCAATGCTTTACAAGCAGAGTCCACACTCACTGGTGCATAAGTAGCGGACCAGAACGTAACGTCATGTAACTGCTTGACAGTCTGTGAACTGTCAACAACTGAACTGTCAACCACAACAGGTGAGTGAGGACGCACAGCGTCCACTCGAGACTGCTTTGACTGCCTAGACTGAGCAGTCAAAACAACTCTAGAATGCGGAGGTTGACGCACAACGTCAAAACAAGTCAACTCCGATTGTTAGTGAACGTCTTGAACGTCAACAGGAGCATCAGCAAGTGGCCTAACGTCCAAATGCGGCTGAAAAACCACACGAGACCGCATCGAGTGTGGTTCTCAACAACCTGACTGACGTGACTAAGCTACGCCAACGTCAACAGTAAGCACAAAGGAACGTTAGGTTGGCTGAAAGCCAGGATATCGATGAGATAAACGGCTAGACTCAACGGACTAATCGGCAGAATAGTCTTCCATAAGGGAGGCAAGCATATACTGCATGTCTTGCCATACAACCCATTAAGGATCAACGGAAATGGTTGTGGTAAGAGACGAGGGTAACGTCTGTGACCGCAACACTTTGCCAACAAAAAAAGACTCTCGGAGTCTGTGTTACGCTTTTGTTAGGCGGCGAGCAGTTATCCGATGACTGCATAGGGTCAGAGCTGTCCTAATGGTTGTAATCAGGACGCTGGACCTGTCCTGAAAGGACTGACTTTCGCTTAAGGGCTTCGAAACCTTGTGACAGGTTTCTTATGCGAAAAGCCTTCGGATGACGAGGAGAAACAACGTCTCTCTCGTCTTATGGTAGGGGAGATCTTGGTAAGATACACCCGATACCATAGAGGGAAAACGTCTGTTCGTTGATCAAGGCCTCTCGAACCCATAAGTCATTTGACATTACTTCTCCCCTGGGCTTGGGAGCATGCAAGAGGTCCCGGACTAGGTGAACGACAGGCACGAACAGACGAACCCTCGGACGCAACACTGTAACACTTTGCGCATATCACTTTATCACTTCGATTTTCTGTTTTGCACTTATTTCACTGAAATCGAAACTTTTACTGATTTCTACCTGAAACACGCAATTCTACCCTTCATTAAAAGGTAGTAATTGCGAAATCAGTCATATAATGCAAGCTCATTAATACCAGCAAAAAACAGAAAACATATTTTAAGATAAAAAAATCAGTGGCTGGGAAAGAGACTAAACACTAGTTCATATAACTACGTTTTCAATCTCTCACCGCACATAGCCTGGGGACGAGAATAAAAAACTAAAAACGTTTTATCCTTCCTCCCCGTACAGCGACTAGGGACGAGAGTAACTCGAGAACAACGTTACCCGCCTGAACGGAACGTTTTCTCTCCTCTCTCTCCCTCCGTCTCTATCTCTCTCGCTCTTTCTCTCTTGATTTCGCACCTAAGAGAAGAGCCCAATTATATTTCGTCAAAAAAACATGTTATTTGACTAAAGGAAAAAACTGAAAGGTTTTTCAAATAAAAAGTTCCTTTAAAATAGAATTTAAAACATTTAAGCTAAGAAAGAATGAACAAAACGTCAGAATCGATTTACTCTTACTGCAAAGTGAAACCGTGATACACTCTCTCTCTATCGTAACGATAGAGAGCATGTTGAACGTCCTGAACGTCAACAACTGCGTAGCATAAATAAACTAAACGTTAGTTCATCTTTGAAAACAGTACGAAGACTATCAAAGAAATTCTTTCATAAAATATTACATTTAAAAAGTTTTAAATCCTTAGCTCTTTAAAAGCTAATTACGATATAAAGGGCTCAACGTTGATTAACTTCGGTTTCCAAGTTAGGACCGCCTACTCTCAGGAAAGATCGCATATAAACAAAACATTAAAATTTATTTTTATATGTTTATAATAAATGGAAAGTTAATCGAAGAGGCCTAATAAAGGCGGAGAGATATAAAATATATAGATCTATAACGTGATAAGATAATTACTAAAAGCCTAAACACACTTCCGTCTAAGGGAAGGGTCGGCCATTTAAAAGTGAAAGAAAGTCCATACTCTCTTTGTCACCATAATTAAATCTATCCAAAATGAGTTCAAGATTTAAGATGAAGATAAAACACCTGCATAGCGAAAGCTCAAAACTAGAATATAGTACTTCACCAAATAGATGTGAAAAACTCCAGTTTAGCAACAGCGAGTAAGTACGTCTTGTCGATAGCTCGACAGAGAGAAAATTGAGTCTTTGTTTACATTGAGTACTGGGTATCTGGACGACAGATGGCGCTGTTGGGCACACCCGCAACCTGTGTAGCGATCGCTGGCGAGTTTTTACCGTAGAGTTGTCTGTCGGGCAACAGAGTTGCAGCTATATAATCACCGGCTAAGTTAAATATTAAAAATTTACATTTACGTACGTAAAACAATCTCTCTCTCTCTCTCTCTCTCTCTCTCTCTCTCTCTCTCTCTCTCTCTCTCTCTCTCTCTCTCTCTCTCTCGTAAATTGATTTTTTTTGTTTAAAATTTACATTTACAGTACGTACGTAAAACAATCTCTCTCTCTCTCTCTCTCTCTCTCTCTCTCTCTCTCTCTCGTAAATTGTTTTCCTGCTTTGCTACGTACAATATGTACTGTATAGTACTGTATGATTTTATATAGATACGGTAAATTATATTTGTAAGGTAACATATTTTGTAAATGCTTTTACTGTAAATACTGTACTGTATCATTATTTATCACTATCATCATGCGCGTTAAATGCCTTGTTTGTTCTGAGCGTGGTTTTTTACTGAGCGTACAGTACTTTATGACGCCGTCGTTTCAGGCGGCGTCATAAAGAAAAACATTTCATTTGGAAGTCCTAAGAAAAATAAAGTAAAACATTGGTAATAAAAAAATCAACATACTGTATAATCAATATAATCGATGCAAAAACTAACCTATACATATATGTGTACACTAAATGAGTTTGTTTCTTCATTATGATCAGAGATAAACGTAAACAAAACATTGGTTGCCATTTTTTATCGTGCTTTTTAGGTGTTTAGGAAACGCATGATATAAAATCGCCTTTAATATTTGAGCCTGTTTTAGTTTAGGGTGCTGTAGTACATGCATTAAGTGTTCTGTACATTAAAGGGTGGTTTGTTAACAGTACTACGTACAAGGGAAGGTTTTAAAAGTCCGAATATACATGTTAAATAAATAGGTAAATATGATGTCACTACTTCGCGGAATTTCACCTATCGCGGCCGGGTTTGGAACCTATCTACCGCGATAAACGAGGGTTCACTGTAATTTAAAAATTAATGAACACTAAAGAAAGAACGAAAACCCCGAAAGGAATCGTTCCACAAGCTGAAAAAAAACAACTACAATTAGATTCATAAACTAATTGAGACAAACGTACGGCGTAGCAACCCCCCCCACACGGAAAGGAAGCTACAAGGGCGTAGTAACACGTAGTAAAAGGGTGAACGACCTCAAGAGAGAGAGAGAAAGACATAAGTCAAACTCGATCGCCACCCATAAAATTACGCCGTGGTGGCCTAACTGCCGAGGACACCACGTAGATATCGTACACTACACACACAAATCTGAAAAGGAAACTTACTGATTTCTATACTCAAATATACAGTATATACAAACATGAAAACATGTTTACATATATATTGAGTAAAAAAAAAGTAAGCGATTAAGTAAAGACAAAACAAACAATGGCTGCCAAGAGAGGACCAAGACAGAGACGTCTGTCACAGTCCGAGCCAAAAGTGAAAGTGAGTATTCACCTGTGTGTGAGGGGGAGGAGGGGTAGCTAGCTACCACTCCCCTACCCCCCCCCGCTAACTAGCGCGGGGGTAATACACCCTCGTTAAATTCTAATGGCTCGCCATTTCAGCTGCGCTAAAAGGTAAACCCAATGTAAATAGCGTGGTTTGTATTTAGGTTACGGAACAAACTCAACTTTCCAGAGGCTGAAGATGCTGGAGATTACATGATAACATTCCGAAATCAATAACAAACACCATGAGAAGCGTGGGAGCGCACTTAGCTTAAATGCTACAGTTCAAAGGAATGATGGGCCGTAGTAGTACGGAGAGGAGATCCACCGGGTATCTTGATAACGGCTCCCCTTTCGTTCGCCACTCTTCCCCCTCAAAGAGTTAAATCTATTCGGGGTGAAGATTGCTCTGTGTCGTATCAAAAAAACATCCCCTGATATTATGTGATATCCTTAAAGATATATTAAGGATACTCATGCCATGAGTTAGAATTCTGGAGACCTATGGTTAATTCTCTGGGAGTATCACTGTAGCAAATATCCCTTAGAAAGCTACCTAAGGGAACCTTCCATCAGGACGACATGGCCGAGCCAAAAAATATACTGTATATATATATATATATATATATATATATATATATATATATATATATATATGTGTGTGTGTGTGTGTGTATGTATGTATCAATCATAAGAATTATTTGTGATTTACTTTGAGTTTGTGACCTGGTTAGGGGAGTCCTGGACAGATTGCCCTGGCTAGGTATGTGACCTGGCAAAGAGGGGTCCTGGGGGCTTGCCCCAGATAGGTCTGTGACCTGGGCAGGTTTGTGACCAGGGAACTACTAGGTTAGGTAAGGTAGGTTTTTTGGATCCTGTGGCCTTTTACACACCTCTAAAGTGGTGAATAATAAAACAGCATTTCCCGTGTCACGACCTGTGGCCATTGAGAAGGGGGAGGGGCAGTAACTGCAGTTCTTTATTTGCGGTGGAAATAAAGGTCAAATTCATTAAAAGCATAATATTTACTGTAGGAAAAGTTGCTTTAATTCTATTGAAAATTTAGTGCCGTATTGTTCAATAATTTCACCGTAAACTAGCTTTATAATATCGCATTTAAGACCAAGATAAACAACAATTTCCACAAAGAAATGTATTTGACAATTAGAAAGTTTATGACTGTCCTAACCTACTGCATACACCAAAGTGGGTTTTAGGTTAGGTTAGCTAGGAAGATATACAAATATTTAGCAGGTACTAGGGATGTAATATGATAGTTTACTATTACCTTATAACAGGTTTTTAAAATATATGGTCCGTGGTTCTATTCTAAACAAAGTTCCGAATGACTCCGCAAAACCTATTTGAGGCCACTTTATTAATCAACAGAAAATTGCATAGCTTCTTAGCTTATATATTTTGTTACCACTTTACTGTCTGTATTGTTGTTACTATGAAACATTATATCGGCTAAATAAATCAGGTCTTCCACTCTGATGTTTCTAATCAGGGTTATTTTCTTCTCTGATATAGTATTGAATTTATATATAACAAATGAGTATAATTTTAGGCCACACACTGTACACTGTCTTACATTTCCTTCTATGTTAATTTTTTTCTGTATATAAGACAGGACTCTTAACATTTGTTTTAGCTTTGTCATGTATTAATATATCATCTTTCAAGCACAGTTTATCAAAACACTTTCCCTCCATCTGTTACTGTTAGGCACTAAAGTTCGGGTTTTTTATAGGCGCCGATGAAAAGGTAAATGCCTCCGCTCAAAACCTCAACCGGGAACCATAGAATAATAAATCTGAAAGAATATGGTTAATTAAATGTCTTTACGATGTCTGATAAATGCGAATGTTTCGATCATTTACCTTCACTAAAGCCGAGAGAGGGAGTGGGAAGTGAAGCGTTTCTGAGAAGGGTCAGAGGTCAATTCAGGGTTCGCCTTCGCTAATTGCCAATTGTTTCCACTAGTACTGTCGTACATCGACCTTAGAACTGTTGTTTTTTTTAAATCATCTTACATACTTTCAGCACATTAAGGAGTAAAAAAAATATTTATATTCAAGGTATACTTGAATAATTATTCAGTTAAACACACACACACACACACACACACACACACAGACAAACACACACACACACACAACACCACATATATATATATATATATATATATGTAATATATATATATTATATAATATTGTATATATAGTATATATATATATATATATCACGATATCATCATCATTACCATCATCATCATCAGCTGGTTACTAGTCCACTGCAGAGCAAAGGCTTCAGACATGTCCTTTCACTTGCGTCTGTTATGAGTTTTTCATTACCAGTCCACACCAACAAACTTCCTTTAGTTCGTCGATTTATCATCTTCTTTTATTTCCTTTGCTTCTATTGCAATCTCTAGAGACCAGTTTCTGTTAGTCTTAATGTCCATCTATTGCCTGTCATTTTCATTATGTGTCCTGGCAATGTCCATTCTTTTTTCTTACTAGTTGTTAGAATATCCTCTACTTTGGTTTACTCTCGTATCCATGTTGCTCTTTTTCTATCTCCTGGTGTTATTCATATCGTTATTCTTTCCATAGATCTTTGAATTGTAACTAGCGTTTGTTCTAAGGCATTAGTAAGGATCTAAGTTTCTGATTCATAAGATGATACTGGTAGGACCAACTCAAAATATATCTTTCTTTTTAGAGAAAGTGGTATTTTACTTTTCATAATCTCATTTTGCTTGACAAATGCTCTCCATCCCATGCTTATCCTTCTGTTAATTTAGGTCTGGTGTTTTGGGGAAATCCCTACTGTATGTCCTAAGTACGTATATTCATTAACGATATCTAGAGGCTCGTTAATAACTCTTACTTGTTGTATCTCTGCATTCACATTGAACATTATCTTAGTTCTAATCATATTCCTTTCCAGACTTACATTTCTGCTGGCTCTATTCAAATCTTCTATCATCTTTTGCAATTCCTCCCATGATTCGCTAAAAACAATTATGTCATCTGCCAACCTTAAGTTCTAAAAGTATTTCCCAACAATACTAATTCCAAAATTTTCCAAAACTAGATTTTTAAAAACTTCTTCTAGACATGCTGTGAATAATTTAGGAGAGATGGGGTCTCCCTGTGTAACTCCTTTCTTAATCGGATTTTTCTCACTATCAGTATGTAGTTTTAGGATTGCTGTATTTCCTGTATAGATATCTTCAAGTGTTCTAACATGAGATTTTTCTATTCCTGGTTTGTTAGGGCTTCCATTACTGTTGATGTTTCGACCGAATCAAAAGCTTTCTCATAGTCTATAATTGCCACACATTGTGGTTTGGCATGCTCTGTCTATTTTTCCATTAGCTTGTTAATTACATGGATAAGGTCAATTATTGAATAACCATTTCTAAAGCCTGCATGCTCTCTGGGTTGAGTAAAGTCTAGCTGTTTTCTATTCAACATAATAGGATCTTAGTAAATCATCTATATATTACGGAGAGTAAACTTATTGGGCGGTAATTTTGCAGGTCTTCCGTGTCCCCTTTTTCGTGCATTAATATAATGATAAAATTTTTCCAAGCTGTAGGTAAAGAACATTCTTGCAGACATTTGGCGCAGAATTCTGTGAGTTTTACTACTATAAAATCTCCCCCATCTATTACCAAATCAATTGTTAGGCTATCTACTCTTGCTGCTTTGCCTCTTTCCATGCCTTTTAAGCTTTTCTTTACTTTTCCTACTGTTACAACGTTTTGGTACCGGCTCAGGCGTTTCATTATTCCTATTGATAAAGTTATTTTTCATATCACTACCATATAGCACTGTATAGAAATCTGCTGCAATTTTTATCACTCGATCTCTATTGTGGATAATATTTCCAGTTACATCCTTTAAAGCAAACATCTGCTGGCATCCTGTTCCAAGTCTTCTTTTCATCTTTGATGCTTCCTCAATTTTGGTCTGATTGTGTTTACAAGTATCTTGGGTTTTTCGTTTATTTATTGTTTTGGATAGTTCTTCTTAGTATATTTCATTTCTCTTGGATTTTAGCCTCTTTTCCGATCTTTTCTTTATTAGATTTCTGGCCTTTTCTGATAGTTTTCCTTGATCTTGTTTAGGAACTCTACCTATCTCTTCTTTAATTGCTTCCATTTCATCATGTAGCTGAAAGTACCTTTTTTTGTATGGCTAAACTAAACTCGTTAGATTTTTCTCTTATTGCAGGATTGTTTAATTTTTTCCTAAAATCTATTTTTCTCTTTCATTCCTTAGATCTAAACAAAGTTTGCTTCTCCCAGTTCTATAATCGCCTGACTTTAACTTGTTTAACACCGTTGCATCTTTAAGTAAATTGACTTTTTCACTAAGAATAAAATCTATTTCATTTTTCATTTCTCCATTTGGAATTCTCCATGTCCCTTTCCTATGTTCCTTTTCATAAAAGAAGATGTTCATGATTTTAAGGATGTTTCTTTCAGCAATTCTACAAGCATGTCTCCTCTGCCATTCCTTGTGCCTACTCCAAATTAGAATAGATGAAGGGAATTATTTTATCAATATACCTGAAGCTTATGAAGACCTTGGTGTGCTAATGAGTGAATTAAATGTGTTTGAAGTCGAAGCTATCATTAAAAAACTCAAGAGATGGAAAGCCCCTGGATACTATGGAATAACTGCCGAGATGATATTGGCCGAAAACAAAGTGACTCCCAGACTACTTACAAGATTATTTTGTAGAATTTGGCATGAAGAGGCAAAACCTGGTGAATGGGAACTAGGAGTGAAAAAAAAACAGGAGATCTGACTGATTGTAATAATTATAGAGGCATCACACTTAAGTCAGTTGTCATGAAAATATATAGTAAGCTAGAGAGAAAGATTGATGAAGAACTGTGAGATGAACAAGCAGGATTTAGAAAAGGTAGAAGTTACACTGAACAAATTTTCATTTTAAGATAATATTGTACAGTTATATGTAGAATATAGAAATCCACTTTTCTGGCATTTCTGGACTGTGGAAAAGTCTTTGATAGTGTGCACCGGCCAATTTTGTGAAGAGTCCTGCGTTATTATGGAAATTCCTCCTAAATATGTTAATTTGATTAAGTCTGTTCGTGAGTATAGCAAGTCCAAATTTGAATTTATAGTGAACAGCAGAGTACTCCAAGGGAATGTGTTATCACCTATGTTGTTTAGCCTCCTCAAGGATTTTGTAATGCGTAGAACCATTTGATATGGAGGAGAAGGATTGGAATGGATTGGTAATGGGAAATTAGCTAACCTAGAGTATGCTGATGACACTGTCCTTATTAGCAGAACACCACAGGATTTGCAATGCTAGCTTACCAGAATGTATGAAATATCCCAAGAGGTTGGGCTGTAGGTTAATAAAAGAAGAAAGACAAATAATGAGAACGGAATATGTAATGGAGGATGAAATATCATTGGAAGGAGAAAGGATTAATGAGATAGAATCATTTAAGTATTTAGGAACTATGGTCGTTAATACAGACTCTTTAGAATGGGAGTTTTTGCGGGCTGCCCAGCGGCAAGAGCCTGTGTCTTACATAAGGTAAGGCAATCTACACACACATGGGAGTTTAGTGAGAGATTGAAAAGGGCAAATTAAACAATGGCTAGGTTAAGTAGAATTTGGGAATCTAATTGCCTGAAATTATATGTAATATACTATATTTCAGTTTAGTGAGATCAGTGTTACTGTATGCACATGAATCATGGTATGACAGTGAAACAATATCTAACAGATATTTTTTAGAGAACTATGAAGCTTGAAGTGGGAGATGATGAAGGGAGACGTATGGCTCTAAAACCTCAAGACAGAGATGACTAGCGAAATCTGACTGAGGCCCGTTGCGTCAATAGGCGTAGGAGGAGATGATGATGATGACTCCAAATTTACCCAGTGCTGATTCTCCTCTCTTCTTTGGAGATACTTTAGCATTAAAATAATTCACAACAAATGTAAATTGAGTCTTGTGTTGTTTCATAGATATCTCTAGATCTTCATAAAGAGCTTATATTTCTTTTTATGTATGGGATGTTGTTGGTGCATACGTTTGGGTGATCTTCAGTTTATACTTCTTATTTAGCTTGATAATCCTCCAAATTTATCGCCGATACTATGGAATTCTTCTATGTTACCTGCAAGATGTTTATTGATAAGAAAACCCACTTCATTTTCTTTATTAATTTTATGTTCCTTGAAGCAAAATATGTGAGTTTCTTTTAATTCTATATAAGATTCTCCAGCTCTCCTCATTTCTCTAAATCCTTTTCTATCTAAATTTATTTATTTCAGATTTTCTAGTAACACAGCAATATCTTCTTCCTTAGACAGGGTTCTGACATTGTATGTTGCACAGTTCAGTTTCCAATGGTGGCCTGTTCTAGTCCAAAGATTTTTAGCACCCCCTACAGTGGAATTTAGCATCCCGCTACCTTGGGCAGTTGTTCCACTACCGCTGGGGCCTGGGGGTCGAGACAGGGTTGTGATATACACGTCTGAGTTTTGCTTAGTTTTCATCCCGATGCTGGCACTGCGGATTGGTGATGGTGGGATATTTTTGTCTGATCCCTCACAGCAAACCATTCTAGTATGGGTGGCCCTGACTATTATAGCTTTGCTGAACATTGCGATGCGCAAACTCTTTCACCTCGTTAAGGTATCACCACTCGGAAATATATATATACTGTATATATATATATATATATATATATATATATATATATATATATATATATATATATATATATATATATATATATATCAAATTCACAACTTTTCTAAATTGAATAACAATAAAATTTTCGAATCTAAATACAAAAATATGAATAAAAAGCTCAACATTAATTTTTTCTTGAGTGAAAATGAAATTATATTGTAATAAAGTCACTTGGAAAGAAAATTAAATATTTCAGGTCAAAAACATATCAATGAGAGAGAGAGAGAGAGAGAGAGAGAGAGAGAGAGAGAGAGAGAGAGAGAGAGAGAGAGAGAGAGAGAGAGAGAGAGAGAGAGAGAGACCCAACCTAATGTTCTCTTACATTTTAATATAATAGTATTATTATTATTATTATTATTATTATTTTTATTATTATTATTATTATTATTTTTATTATTATTATTATTATTATTATTATTATCATTGTTGTTGTTGTTGTTGTTGTTGTTGTTGTTGTTTTTACTTACTAAGCTACAACTCTAGTTGGAAAAGCTGGATGCTATAAGCCCAGGGGCATCAACAGGGAAAATAGCCCAGTAAGGAAAGGAAACATGGAAAAATAAAATATCTTAAGAACAGTAACAACATTAAAATAAACATTGCCATTATAAACTATGAAAACTTTAACAAAACAAGAGGAAGAGAAATTAGATAGAATAATGTGCCGGAGTATACCATACCCTCAAGCAAGAGAACTCTACCCCAAGACCGTGGAAGACGATGAATTATGAAGGCAATGACATATCCATTCTGTAGACATAAATATCTCTCTGGGACAACCTATATAATTGGAATAACTATCCAGGGCTTCACATTGGTCTAATACACGCCTCGGTTGATTAAATGAAAGCCTTTTGGCAAAGTAAATAGTAAAAGTATGTTTGATTTTGTTGTTTTCGTGACGCATCCTGTCTGGTAGAATACTTTTTGAGTCGAATAAAAGCTTCACTAATCCTGCAAAAAAAAAAAAAAAAAAAAATGAAAAAGGATATGTCTTTTATAATATCAAACCTCTAAATTATCGCACAAACGCGTACGATAACTATCGTACATATATGAAGATTATCGTATGTATGGCATCCTAGCTCGGGTCAAAGGCCACTAGACTTCCCCAAAAAGGGTCCAGGTTTCTCGTTGCTCTCTCCACAGCACGGGGATTAAAGATACCAGAAGAAGCGTATTAGGTTCAAAGCGTTGCAATTTGTGTCAGAGAGAAATAAAGAGAAAAGAGGCAAATGAAATAATAAGAAAAAATAGAAGGAAAGAAAGCAGAGATGACGAAGCTGAGGTTTGTGAATAGTAATGGCAGAAGAGACTAAGTAGGAGAACTTAACACTAATGCAACAGTAATAGTTATGGAAACATTTGAATATCATAGAATTAGAAGACAATTATGGAAACAGGAATGATAAAGATAGGCTGTGTGGGTTGTTTAGGGAGTCAGAGGATACTACAGAGCATATATTTTGCTGTAACGAGTTAGGAAAATTTTGAAACAATTACATAGTAAGAGGGAATTTAGAAACACCAGCTAAAGATGTTGTCCGGTAAATTAGAAAGACTCTTGAAGTTAGAATTAAAAGTATGCAAGGTGTGTAGGAGGTAACTAATGATAATTAATTCTCTTCAGATTGCACTTTTTCTAGTAGTGTGCCCACGATCACAGTGTTGTGGAGAGAGCAACGAGTAATCTGAAACCAGAAAATTCATATATATTAGTTACCTTCTACAGAATCTACACAGACAACACCGCTTGCATACTTTTAATTCTAACTTCCAGAGCCTGTCTAATCTATTGGGCGATATCTTTCTTAATTCATTGCAGCAAAACATATGGTCCGTAGTATCCTCTGCCTTACTACACAACACACAAAGCCCTATCTTTATCATTTCTGTTTGTATAATTTTCTTTTAATTCTATCATATTCAACCTTGTTTTCATAACTATTACTGCTTCCTTTTTGTTAAGTTCTCCTATCTAATCTCTTCTGTCATTACTAATTACAAACCTCAGTTTGGTAATTTTTTGCTTTCTTTTCCCCTATTTTTCTTTTAATTTAATTTGTCACTTTTCTGTTTATTCCTTTTTTTTTAGTTCTTATTTCTTCATTTTTAGTATCTTATCTTTTGCCTATTTCCATTATACTTTTTCGCCAACATTCTCCATATGTTCCCTTATATGATCTTCCACTATCCTCTTAATTAGTCGTTTATCATCTGATGTTATGAAAAAGCATCACCTTTTTATACTTTATTCTATTTTCAACTGGCCATATTCCTGTTTCTGCTATTGATCTCCAATAAGGGGTGTTAATAATCTGTTTAAACATTCCTTTCATAGTTTTGTACTGTTTACTCTCTAGTTCTTTCATTTCTTTTTCTTTTATTGCACCCCATGTCTTAATATTTGTAAACATTGTAGATACTACTACTGTCTCATAGATCTTTATTTTCACAAACAATGCCAACTCTCCTACCCTGTCACTGTCTCCATACTTTCTAACCATATACTCTATTTCTGGTTCCCTTTTACTTATGCTAAGACCATGGTGTCCCTTTCCTGTGTATGACCATTCTCCTCAGTATTTATATTTCTCAACTGTTTCTATCCTTCCAGTTCTAACGTCTTCATTCCCATTTTAACCTCTTCCGTTTTGTGTCTTATTACTAACAGCTCTGACCTCTGCGGATTGGTGCTAAGGGTAAATTTCTTTGATTCTTCCAAACTGCTGCAATTATTGATGGCTCTTTCTACTTTGCATTTATTGTAGCTCAGAAACATTATGTCATCTTCATAAATCAGGGCTTGTATTCTAATGTTTCTAATTAGAGTTTTCGTCCTCTCGCTTATAGTATTAACTTTGTCCGTGACAATTGAATGTAATTTTACTCCAAAATTTGTTCCCCGTCTTAAATTTCCTTCTATATTAATTTCTTCTGTACATCCAACAAGACTCTTGATAATTGCTTCAGTTTTCTCGTTCAGTTAATGTATTATATTATCATCATCTTTCCCTATTATCTTATTCAATTCTTTGGTACAGTCTTTTAAATAAAGTTTATCAAAACACTTCACTACATCCTGAATACCTCATTGGACTTGTTTTTACGTTACTTTACCTACATATATTTGTAAATTCCTAGGCTATGCTGATGATTCCGTCCTTATTAGCTGAACACCGCAGGACTTGCAAAGCTTGTTTACCAGAATGCATGAAATATCCCAGGAGGTTGGTCTATAAGTTGATAGAAGAAAGACAGAAATAATGAGAACGGAATAGGCAATGGAAAATGCAATATCATTTGAATGAGAACAATTAATGATTAACGATTAATTCAAGTATTTAGGAACTATGATCTCCAATACAGGGTCCTAAGAATTAGAGTTTAATGAGAGATTGAAAAAAGCAAATCAGACAATGCCTAGGTTAAGTAGAATTTTGAAATCAAATCGCCTGAAATTACATATGAAAATTAGGCTATATATCAGTTTAGTGACATCAGTGTTACTATATGGACATGAGTCTTGGTATGACAATGAAACAATCTCCTATAGATTTAGTAGATTTGAGAAGAGAACAAAGCCCTTAGACCTACATGGCTAAGGACTATGAAACGTGAAGTAGGAGATGATAAATGGAGAAGTATTGAACTAAAAGCTCAAGATATAGGTGACTGGGAGAAATCTAACCGAGGCCCTTTGCGTCAATAGGCGTAGGAGATGATAACGATGAAAGTAGTTACAATTAATGAAAAAATTCCAGGCACAGAATGCGGATGTAAGTCAAATCACAAGATAATTGAAGTATCAGAAGCATATGTAAATAGCAGCCAATCTAAAGCATTTTGTTAAAATGCCCTGATGAGCACCTTGCCTGTCTAAAGTTTCTTAACGATATCTTTGCATTATGAATCAATGGTATTTGTTTTTTAATGACAGATTTTGGCTTCTGAGTGTTGTTTAGATGATCTTCATAATATGTATGTTAAGGACAGATGCAGATCTATTTAGGGGTATTGGTAGCCGATGCGGAAACTTCCCTGACTGATGAAAGCCAGACTGGGGTTCAAGTCCGCTCAGACTCGTTAGTTACTTTGGTCGATGAAATCTTACCATCCTTGTGAGCTAGGGATGAGGGATTTGTGGGAGCCTAGAAGTCTATCTGCTGAGTCATCAGTAGCCATTGCCTGGCCTTCCTAGGTCCTAGCTTTAGTGGACAGGGGGCTGATCATATATGGTCAGTATCTAGAGCATTGTTTTACTTGATAGGGCAATGTCACTGTCCCTTGCCTCTGCCATTCATGAGTGGCCTTTAAACTTTTAATTGAACTCATAAACCAAATTCAGGTGGGGTCACTAGAAAATATAGCCGGAAAATGATCGTTTGAATCCGTACAATGCTAACTTCCTTATTAAAAAGTCTATTTCCCCCAATTGCTGTCAGGTATGGGTCTATATGTACCTACTTAAATGTCTTGCAAAATGAATTAAATGCGATTGGAATCCATCAGTGGCCATAAAGTTGTTTGGGTAATGTTATCTCATTTTTTTTAGGAAAGTTTAAGTTTGTGAAATATTAACCTTATCAAAAGGAGAAGCAATGTTTGCATCGAGTCTTGACTTATCAAATGAGTGTAGTCTACTTCATTCTAAGTTGAGAAATGGCCTTTGTAGCCTATCTGGAGAGGCTTGTCACAACACTAGTTTGACACTCCCCAGTATGTGTTGAAAAATATTTATGCAAAAGGCTCTGTAGGTGAGGAGGAATATATTTTTGTAGCCTTAGAATTAGAGCAGTTAGTATAGTAATAAGCAAAGGATGAGATTTATAGTTTGTAGGTTAAACAAATATATTCTATAATTTTTTATACACAACAACTGAGCCGTTTTCTTAGTTACTAGTGTATGCAACATGTCAAAAATGACGGCTAAATATTTAGACGTGCACACATATCTGTCCGCCACCCAAGGGCCCTGAAGAGCTAAGAGTGACTAGAAAGAATATAAATATATATACACACACACACACACACACACACACACACACATATATATATATATATATATATATATATATATATATATATATATATATATATATATATATATATATATATATACATGATAAATTTTGCAAATTTTTATGTGTTTTTCATATCCAAGTGGGTTAGTCACTGTCTGTACAAGCTTGGCGACCAGGGTTCGATTCCCGGCCGGAGCCAAGCTCTTGTCTTTGTGTGATTTCGCCTGGGGCTCTGATCCCGAGGTCGTTAAGAGAATCCAGACATTAATGTATCAAAAATATATATGGCTTATTTGAATATATATACACACACACACACACACATATATATATATATATATATATATATATATATATATATATATATATATATATATATATATATATATATATATATATATATATATATATATATATATATAAACATATATATGCATATATATACAGTATATATATATATATATATATATATATATATATATATATATACACACACACACACACACATATATATATATATATATATATATATATATATATATATATATATATATATATATATACACACACACACACACACACACACATATATATATATATATATATATATATATATATATATATATATATATATATATATATATATATATATATATATTCCATACATACCCATATATATGCATATATTCACACACACACACACACACACACACACACACATATATATATATATATATATATATATATATATATATATATATATATATATATATATATATATATGTGTGTGTGTGTGTGTGTGTGTGTGTGTGTGTGTGTGTGTGTGTGTGTGTGTGTGTGAATATATGCATATATATGGGTATGTATAGAATATATATATATATATATATATATATATATATATATATATATATATATATATATATATATATATATATATATATATATATATATATATATATTCTATACATACCCATATATATGCATATATTCACACACACACACACACACACACACACACACACACACACACACACACACACACACACATATATATATATATATATATATATATATATATATATATATATATATATATATATATATATATAATTGTTACTAGCCAAGCTACAACCCTAGTTGGAAAAGCAAGATGCTATAAGCCCAAGGGCTCCAACAGGGAAAAATAGCCCAGTGAGGAAAGGAAATAAATAAATGATGGGAATAAATTAACAATAAATCATTCTGAAAAAAAAAAACAGTAACAACGTCAAAACAGATATGTCCTATATAAACTATTAACAACGTCAAAAACAGGTATGTCATATATAAACTATAAAAAGACTCATGTCAACCTGGTCAACATAAAAATATTTGCTCCAACTTTGAACTTATGAAGTTCTACTGATTCAACTACCCCATTAGGAAGATCATTCCACAACTTGGTAACAGCTGGAATAAAACTTCTAGAATACTGTGTAGTATTGAGCCTCATGATGGAGAAGGCCTGGCTATTAGAATTAACTTCCTGCCTAGTATTACGAACAGGATAGAATTGTCCAGGGAGATCTGAATGTAAAGGATGGTCAGAGTTATGAAAAATCTTATGCAACATGCATAATGAACTAATTGAACGACGGTGCCAAAGATTAATATCTAGATCAGGAATAAGAAATTTAATAGACCGTAAGTTTCTGTCCAACAAATTAAGATGAGAATCAGCAGCTGAAGACCAGACAGGAGAACAATACTCAAAACAAGGTAGAATGAAAGAATTAAAACACTTCTTCAAAATAGATTGATCACCGAATATCTTAAAAGACTTTCTCAATAAGCCATTTTTTGTGCAATTGAAGACACAGACCTAATGAGTATCTCAAAAGTAAATTTGCTGTCGAGAATCACACCTAAAATCTTTTTGTATAGTGGAGATATATAGATGATTATCATTATTACTTGCTAAGCTACAACTCTAGTTGGAAAAGCAGGATGCTATAAGCCCAGGGGTTCCAACAGGGAAAGTAGCCCAGTGAGGAAAGGAAACAAGGAAAAATAAAATATTTTAAGAACAGTAACAACACGAAAATAAATAGTTTCTATGTAAACTATAAAAACTTTAACCAAAACAAGAGGAAGAGAAATAAGATAGAATAGTGTGCCCGAATGTACCCTCAAGCAAGAGAACTCTAATCCAAGACATTAAAAGACTACGATAAGGATTCAGTGAATATGAATGATTAAATTCGTTTTATTATATTACAATAATTGTTTTTCAAATTTCTTCTATTTTTTTCAAGCATTCCTTCTTAAAAGAGCAAAATATTCCTGAGAAATTTAGCCATGTGCTGGTATTTTTTATTGTTTAACATCATTTGCTATTGTTGAGTATATGTATAATATTATTGAGAAATAGATAATTAGCAAAGTCGTTGAACTTTAATGGGAATTTCTTTTTTCTAAACGTGGGATTTGTTTGGAAAAAATATCTAAATCCATGGAAATTTCAGTTTAGGTAAACGGTTTCTAGTAGTGTGCTCACAATCATTATGTTGTGTAGAGAGCAACGAGGAACCTGTAAACCTAGACCGGGAATCATAAACATACAGGAATTTGATCATTGAAATGCCTTTAAGATGTCTGACAAGAGCGAATATTTCAGCCACTTACCTCCTCCAAAGAGTCGGGAGAGGAGACGCGTCTCTGCTAAGGGTGAGAGGTTAAATGTTCAGCTGCCAGTGGAAGTAAAGGAAGAAAAATCAGTACATTCAGACCTTGAGGTAACTGGCCCATTTTGATTGCATGTTTATCTTAACAGTTAGTTTTTGAAGGAAATCATAGGGTTTTTGGTAAATGTATGATAGTGTGTGTACTTTTTAGGCTATTATGTGCTAATCTGTGTACTTTGTAGAGTTGACATATCGTCCAACTGTATAGCAGACGTAGGTGAGGTTAGGTAATGACAATTCAGGTCAAGCCATATCTCTATGAGGTAAATATATGGGATGAATGTATGATAGCGGCCACCTGTACATATTATTATGTCTAACTCAGAACACGGCAGTGTAAGGGGAGCCGCAGAGGGTAAGGACATGGCTTGTAGGTTAGGTTAGAGGGGAAAGTTTAGGTTAGTTGATGTCCATTTTTAATGAACGCGTGAGGAACTGGCCGCTGATATACAAAAGCTCCAAATATATGTTACTTCAATTTCTGGCCAAATACACGAATCATAATTCCTGCGCGGCATAGAAACCCTCGTCCTTTGACTAGGGAGATTACTCGACACTAGCTGGAATCTGGAATCGGTCGCTGAAATGGGTAAAGTGCAGTCATCCTACTGGTGAGGGTGCGAGCTAAAGCCCCTCCTCCCCTCTCGCAGTCAGTTCTCTGCTCACTTTTGCTTCGACCGCTGTGATGTTCAAGCCAAGGATTCCTTTTCTAAGGTTAATGTGGTTGTTGGGGGAGGACGTGCCTTTACACAGGCAGGGTTGTGGTGACCTATTCTAAATGTCCTTGCCTGGCATTCTGCTGGGCTGGGTTTTAAGTCCCTCTCAAGCTTGATAGTTTCTTGTAGTGTCAGTAACCTTAGCTAAGTATGTGGGATTTGCCAGTTGACCTGGAATCCTCTACCTTTTTGCTGGTTGATTTGGAGGCCTCAGCCTTGTTGCCAGTTGATCTGGAGTGCTTGACCTTGTTGCTGGTTGACTTGGAGGCTTTGTCCTTGCTGCTGGTTAACATGGTGGCCTCTACCTTATTTCCGGTTGATATGGAGAACTCGACCTTTTTCCTGGTTGACCTGAAGGCCTCAACCTTATTGCCAGTTGACGTGGAGGATTTGACCTTGTTGCCTCCAGACTTGTTTCTGATTGACTTCGAGGCCTTGACCTTGTTGCCAGTTGACCAGGATGCCTTAACCTTGTTGCCTTCTTTTGTCTTCTCAGTCTAAGGACGACAACTGACTGGACCAAAGGCCATTAGGCCCATAGCTTTGGCAGTAGGAGATCCTCCTCTGCTCAAGGATCCTAACCTGGTTGCCCTGTCTTGTCAGCTCAGTCCAAGGACGGAAACTGACTTTGGACCGACAGAGGTTGGGCTAACACCTTTGGCAGCAGGAGATCCTCTCTCATCTGAGGATCTGCATAGTAGTACTCTTCCAGCATGCTCTCCTCTCGGGGAGAATGTGCTTGCTGAGTTCGCTGACCCTTCAAGTACTTTTTGTAGACACACTTGCAATAAGGTTACTTGTAAGCACCAATGTGAGTTGTTGAAGACTACATGAGTCTTTAGCTCTTGCAGTTACCTGTGCTAACTCGCTAGGTAAGGTTGCCACCTAGGCCATCTAGTTGGGTTTCAGCACAACTATCTGTGTCGCATTCATGCTGTCTGTCTTGCGGGGTAGATCAAGTGACACAGATTAGCGCGCCTGTCAAGGCTCATGCACTTGTGGCGAGTCTTGATCCAGTTACGAGTTGCGATCCTGAATTATTTCCTAGTGCGACTTGTGGCCATAGTGCTGTGGCTCTTCTGAGCTGAACTGTCCAGAACTGGCAGTCAAAAGCTTGTGCATTTTCCAGTTCTGGCTCGCCAGTTAAGCTTGCTACTTAGTTCTCTACAAGCAGAAGTCTAGAAAACATGTCACTGCTGTGATTTGGGTGATGTGGGAAACTTGGGAAGTCCTCATTGAAAGCCAAGCAGACCCTGGTATATCATGGCATGCAGATAGCCACAAGGGAAAGCCTTCCCGTCGCAGGTAAGAATCACAGATTCATAGGTGGCTCATGAGTTACTAATGTCCAACAGTTGCCTTCGCATACTATTACTTCAGTGGCAGCTGAAGACCTTTTGGTTATAGGATAGGGATCCTCCCAAAATATTGATTCCTGTGTGATCGGAGGAGAGGAAAGACCTTAATTAATGGATCCTGGATTTGAAGCTTCTCTGAAAGATAAATATTTTTTTCTTCCTCTTCCAATTTGATGCTCTTCACAGATAAATCAAAAGAAGTATGGGAAACCACACACCTGTTGTTGCACATGTCCTCTGGGCGATGGTTCGAATCCTACTGGCAGGGCCACATAAACTTCTTGGAGTTGAAAGCAACGTATATTGCTTTTCAACATTTCCAACAGCTCCTTTCTGGTCACTTGGTAGTGTTGATGAGTGGCAACGTGACCATAGTGGTATAACTAAACAGGCAAGGAAGTTCTATTTCATGGAAACTTTACCAACTAGCTGTCGAAATCCGGGAATGGAAAGAGGAGAATGTGATCTCCCTGTCAGCCAGGTTAATACCTGGCAAAAAGAACATCTTGGAAGACAGTCTGAGCAGGAAGACTCAGTTAGTTGGTTTCAAGTGGTCTTTAGTCGACGACTTTGTGGGCTTTGCCGACAATAGGCCTGTTCTCAATGTCCCTTAACTGTATGCCTCTTTAGTACCAGACCCAAAGGTAGCACTTCAAGTCACTTTCCACTTCCATGAGACAACTAGGATGTCTACGTGTTACCCCGTTCTGCCTAAAAAGGAAAAACTTCAACAGGGTAAATGTTCCACAACCAACCTATCTATGATGTAGATAGCCCCATTTTAACAACATGAGGTACCGATCTCCTCCTGCTCCAAGGGAGCTTCCTCCTCTCCACGACTGGCTACACCAACCACATGCTCATTTGTTCCGTAACTGGAATACAAACCACGCTTTGTTCCGTAACCGAAATACCAACCACGCTATTTACAGAGGGTTTACCTTTTAGCGCAGCTGAAATGACGAACCAATAGTTTTCAATATTAAACTTACCCGATAATCATGTAGCTGTCAACTCCGTTGCCCGACAGAATTCTACGGGAGGGATACGCCAGCTATCACTATACTAGAAGGGGGTGTATTCACAAGCGCCACCTGTGGCCAGGTACTACAGTACTTGTTGTTGACGCCACCTCACTTTTTCCTCTGTCGTGCTTCCGGCAAGACGTTCTTGGATACGCTTATGATTTTGGAGTATTGTTCACGGTTTGGTGAAGTATTTCTCTAAAATTTGCAGCTATTCGCTATACTGGAAACTTCTATATTAGCTTAGTTAGCTTTTGGAATTAATTTGATTATTTTCAATATTAAACTTACCCGATAATCATGTAGCTGTCAACTCTGTTGCCCGACAGAATTCTATGGAGGGATACGCCAGCTATCACAATACTAGAAGGGGGTGTACTTACCAGCGCCACCTGTGGCCAGGTACTCAAGTACTTCTTGTTGACACCTCCTCAATTATTCCTCTGTCGTGCTTCCGGCAAGACGTTCTGGGATACGCTTATGTTCTTGGAGTATTTTCACGACTTTGGTGAAGTATTTCTCTTTGATTTCGGCTGTCGCTTTACTGGAAACTTCTATTTTAGCTTAGTTAGCTTTTGGAATTAATTTGATTAATTTTGGTGACGAAGAGAGTATGAACTCTCGTTCACCTTTCAATGGCCGACCCTTCCCTTAGACGGAAGTGTTGGTGTCTAAGAGAGTATAGACTCTTTTTCTTAATTTTGCTTAACAAAAGTTATAGATTTATTTTATATCTCTCCGCCTCTTATAGGCCTCTTCGATTAACTTCCTTTTATTATAAACTTATTAAAATTAATTTTTATATTTGTTTATATTCGACCTTCCTAATAGTAGGCGGTCTTTTCTTGGTACCGAAGTTAATTATCGTGAGCCCGTCATTTCGGTTTTACCTGTTAACATATTATGCTATTTTAAGGTCTTTGAAAGAATTTCTTTGATAGTCTCGTACTTTTTCAAAGTTGAACTAACGTTTTGTTTGTCTCGGCAGTTGTTGACGTTCAGAACGTTTCAACTTGCACTCTATCGTTACGATAGAGAAAGAATGTTCACGGTTTCACATTGCAGTAAGAGTAACCGTGTCTAGCGTTTTGTTCATTCTTTCTTAACTTAATGGTTTTGATCCTAATAAGGAACTTTTCTTTTTGGGAAATATTTCAGTTTTTTCCTTTAACAATAATATGTTTTAACGATATATATGATTGGGCTCTTCTCTCAGGTTCTAAGTCAAGAGAGAGAGAGAGAGAGAGATAGAGACGGAGGGAGAAAGAGGATAAACGTTTCCCTCAAGCCTGCCAGGCGTACGAGTAACGTCGTTATCGTTTTGCTCTTATCCCTAGTCTCTTTAGGGGAAGAAACTAAACGTTTCTAGAGTGATCTAGTGTTTAGTCTCTTTCCAACCACTGAATTTTCTTTCATTAGATTTTTCTGTTACATTGTAATTCTGTTTTCGCAATTACTAACTTTTGAGAAGGATAGAATTGCGTGTTTCAGGTACAAACCACTTAAAGTTTCGAGTTCAGTGAAATAAGTGCAAACAGAAATCAAAGTGATAAGTGATTAGCGCAAAGTATGTCAGTGTTATGCGTGAGGGTTCTTTTGTGCGCGCCAGTCGTCCTCCCAGTCCGGGACCTCTTGCAAGCTCCCAAGCCCAGGGGAGAAGCAATGTCGAAGGATTAAAGGGTTCGGCAGGCCTTGATCGGCGCACAGAAGTATCCTCGGTGGTTGTGGGCGTGTCTTACCGAGACCGTCACTCCCACCCGCAGACGATTGAGCCCTTATTTTGCTCGTCTGCAGAAGAGATTTAGAGGAGAAAATATAGGCAGAGTAACGCTGGTCTCAGGTCTCAAGACCTCTTAAACGTAAGTCCAGACCTATGCCAGACGTACGAAGTAATGTTCAACAACCCGGATGCAGTCATTGGGTTAGCTCTGACTCTCCTCAGTCATCAGTTTGTCGGGCTGAGAGTGCGCCTACACTCCCCCCGCCTATGCTCGCTCCACCTGATCGCAGTACCACCTGCCAGGCGTACGATGTTGTGGACTCTACTACAGTCCATGCAAGCACAGCTTTCGGACCTGATGCGTGAGTGTCGTGCTGAGAGTGTTGCACCTCCTCCTCCTCCTGCACCGGTGGTGCACCAACCGCCTGCACCCGTTCAGCCTGTGCTGCACCCGCCTGCACCGGTGGTGCACCAACCGGCTGCACCCGTTCAGCCTGTGCTGCACCCGCCTGCACTCGCTGCACCCAGTCGCAGCACCATCTGCCAGGCGTACGATGTTGTGGACTCTACTACAGTCCATGCAAGCACAGCTTTCGGACCTGTTGCGTGAGTGTCGGGCTGAGAGTGTTGCACCTCCACCTGCACCCTTTCAGCCTGTGCTCAACCCGCCTGCACTCGCTGCACCCAGTCGCAGCACCATCTGCCAGGCGTACGATGTTGTGGACTCTACTACAGTCCATGCAAGCACAGCTTTCGGACCTGTTGCGTGAGTGTCGGGCTGAGAGTGTTGCACCTCCACCTGCACCCGTTCAGCCTGTGCTCAACCCGCCTGCACTCGCTGCACCCAGTCGCAGCACCATCTGCCAGGCGTACGATGTTGAACCTCTTTCTGTGTTCGCTGTTCCCAGTGTTGTTCAGCCTCAGCCTTCTTTAAGGCAACCTTTGGTTTGGGATCAGGAGGATTACTCCACTCTTCCTCCTCCTCCCCTGGCTGCTCCACCGGTGGTGCAACTCTCGGTGGTGGTACAACCTCTTCCACCTGTGAGTCAGTCTCCTCAGCTGCTGCACCGAGCTCAACCCGTGCACCCTGATCCTGCGCCTCAGACACCTCTGCTTGCGGGAACTTTACCTTGTTCTGCGCAACCTCGGTCTCTTCACGCTCCACTCATACCACAGGAACAGGAACTTTCTGCACCTTCCACTGTGGTTGTTCCAGCTCGTTCTGACTCTGCTGTTCAGCATACCTTACCTCCATTTTCAAACCATGGCAAAAATATGAATCATGAGTTATGAATGTAAGGTAAACATTATGTTGATTTTTAAACCCCATGCAAGCATGCATAAAGCACTCTAGCACTGGTCATGGAATTTCTGAGAATGTTAAACGCCATGTACACGCTCTGCTTTCCTTACAGCAGGCTCTGCTTACAGCAGGCTCTGCTTACTACATGCTCAGCATTCAGCATGCTCTGCATTCAGCATGCTCTGCATACAACATGCTCTGCATACAGTATGCTCTGCATTCAGCATGCTCTGCATACAACATGCTCTTCATACAGCATGCTCTGCATACAGCATACTCTGCATTCATCATACTCTGCATACCTTACCGCATGCTTCTCAACATATCTTGGGTTGTTGCCAACTCACTAGACTGTCAAGCAGTTTCATAACGTTGCCTTCTAGTCTGCTGCTTTTGCACCAGTGAACCCTCACTCAGAGAACTTAGCTTTTCTAGGATAAGGTCCCTGTAGATGAGAAAGTTCTTTTCTCCCTCCTTCTGATATTCCCTTGAGGACTCTGTCATTTGGAGGGAGCCTTTAGCTGCATAACCTCTTATGGACTTTTATTTAAGCATAACATGCTTACAGGGAAGGTAATGGTTCCACTTCAGCCGCTAATCCCGTCTGTTACCACACCTGCTCCCATAGACCTTGAGCTGTGTTGCATGACATGCAGTCCAAGCTTAGTCCTTGTTAGAGGATTTTTTGTTTACGGAGTCAATGTGTCACGGGGAAGACGTTCAACAACCAACAGAAGGGACTTGTTGTGACGCAGTGCGGCTACCTCAGCAACCCGTTAAGGAGTTGTCTGTACGACCCAGATAGTCTAGACAGATTCGGGTTGTCACTGTACTTCCTCGCTTGCCCATGATTGACAGTTTACAGACTGTGCAGCAGTATCATGATCTTGTGTCCGGCTCCGTCAGACGACTGGCTTTTAAGAGCTCCCACAAGTCGTCGCTGTCTGGAGATTTTCAAATGGACTATGGTTCTGACCAAGGAACTGGGCCTCCTGGTCAATTTTGAGGAGTCTCAGCTAGTTCCATCCCAGACCATTGTTTCCTTGGGTATGGATCTTCAGAGTCGAGCTTTTCGGACTTGTCCGTCGGCCCCAAGGATCTTCCAAGCCCTAGAATGCATCCAGAGCATGCTGAGAAGGAACCGATGCTTAGTCAGGCAGGGGATGAGTCTAACAGGGACACTTTCATCGCTGGCCCTGTTCATCGAGTTAGGGAGACTCCACCTCCGCCCCCTTCAGTATCATCTAGCTGCTCACTGGATAAAGGACATGACGCTAGAGACGGGCTCAGTTCCTGTTTCCGAAGAGATGAGGTCTACTCTAACGTGGTGGAAGAACAGCATTCTTCTCAAGGAAGGTCTACCTTTGGCTGTTCAGACCCCCGACCACCGTCTCTTCTCGGACGCATCGGACACGGGCTGGGGTGCGACACTGGACGGACAGGAATGCTCGGGAACATGGAATCAGGAGCAAAGGACACTTCACATCTATTGCAAGGAGTTGTTGGCAGTTCATCTGGCCTTGATAAACTTCAAGTCCCTCCAGCTTAACAAGGTGGTGGAGGTGAACTCCGACTACACCACAGCCTTGGCTTACATCTCCAAGCAGAGAGGGACTCATTCGAGGAAGTTGTTCAAGATCGCAAGGGACCTCCTCATTTGGTCAAAGATCGAAAGCTCACGCTGGTAACGAGGCTCATTCAGGGCGATATGAATGTCATGGCAGATCGCCTCAGCCGTAAGGGTCAGGTCTTCCCCACAGAGTGGACCCTTCACAAGAATGTTTGCAGCAGACTTTGGGCCCTGTGGGGTCAGCCAACCATAGTTCTATTCGCTACCTCGATGACCAAGAAGCTCCTCTTGTATTGTTCTCCGATTCCAGACCCAGCAGCAGTTCGCGTGGATGCCTTTCTGCTGGATTGGTCCCATCTCAACCTGTATGCATTCCCGCCGTTCAAGATTGTCAACAGGGTACTTCAGAAGTTCGCCTCTCACAAAGGGACACGGTTGACGTTGGTTGCTCCCCTCTGACCCGCGAGAGAAGGGTTCACCGAGGTACTGCAATGGCTGGTCGACGTTCCCAGGACTCTTCCTCCTAGAGTGGACCTTCTGCGTCAACCTCACGTAAAGAAGGTACACCCAAACCTCCACGCTCTTCGTCTGACTGCCTTCAGACTATCGAAAGTCTCTCAAGAACTAGAGGCTTTTCGAAGGAGGCAGCCAGAACGATTGCCAGAGCAAGGACGACATCCACTCTCAGAGTCTATCAGTCTTAATGGGAAGTCTTCCGAAGCTGGTGCAAGGCCAATGCAGTTTTCCTCAACCAGTACCACTGTAACCCAGATTGCTGACTTCCTGTTACATCTAAGGAACGTAAAATCCCTATCAGCTCCTTCGATCAAGGGTTACAGAAGTATGTTGGCAGCGGTTTTCCGCCACAGAGGCTTGGATCTTTCCTCCAACAAAGATCTACAGGACCTCCTTAGGTCTTTTGAGACCTCAAAGGAACGTCGGTTGTCCACTCCAGGCTGGAATCTAGACGTGGTCCTAAGGTTCCTAATGTCATCAGGATTTGAACCGTTCCAATCAGCCTCTTTTAAGGACCTCACATTAGAAACTCTTTTCCTCGTGTGCTTAGCAACAGGTAAAAGAGTAAGTGAGATCCACGCCTTCAGCAGGAACATAGGTTTCACATCTGAAACGGCTACATGTTCCTTGCGGCTCGGTTTTTTTTTTGGCTAAAACGAGCTTCCTTCCCGTCCTTGCCCTAAGTCGTTCGAGATCCCAAGCCTGTCCAACATGGTGGGGAACGAACTAGAGAGAGTACTTTGCCCTGTTAGAGCTCTTAAGTACTATCTAAGAAGGTCAAAACCATTACGAGGACAATCAGAAGCCTTATGGTGTGCTATCAAGAAGCCTTCTCTACCAATGTCTAAGAACTCAGTTTCTTACTACATCAGGCTTCTGATTAGAGAAGCAAATTCTCATCTGAAGGAAGAAGACCTTGCTTTGCTGAAGGTAAGGACACATGAAGTGAGAGCTGTGGCTACTTCAGTGGCCTTCAAACAGAACCGTTCTCTGCAGAGTGTTATGGATGCAACCTATTGGAGAAACAAGTCAGTGTTCGCATCATTCCATCTCAAAGATGTCCAGTCTCTTTACGAGTACTGCTACACCCTGGGTCCATTCGTAACAACGAATGCAGTAGTAGGCGAGGGCTCAGCCACTACATTCCCATAATTCCATAACTTTTTAACCTTTCTCTTGAATACTTTTTATGGGTTGTTCGGTCGGCTAAGAAGCCTTCCACATCCTTGTTGATTTGGCGGGTGGTCAATTCTTTCTTGAGAAGCGCCGAGGTTAAAGGTTGTGATGAGGTCCTTTAGTATGGGTTGCAGCCCTGTATACTTTAGCACCTTTGGGTTGATTCAGCCTCCAAGAGGAACGCTGCGCTCAGTAAGGAAGACGAACTTAAAAAAGAGACAGAGTAACGGTTCAATTCGACTTCCTTACCAGGTACTTATTATTTCATTGTTATTTGAGATAACTGTTATATGAAATATGGGATACTTAGCTATCCTTTAATCTTGTACACTGGTTTTCACCCACCCCCCTGGGTGTGAATCAGCTACATGATTATCGGGTAAGTTTAATATTGAAAAATGTTATTTTTATTAGTAAAATAAATTTTTGAATATACTTACCCGATAATCATGATTTAATTGACCCTCCCTTCCTCCCCATAGAGAACCAGTGGGACCGAGGAATAATTGAGGAGGTGTCAACAAGAAGTACTTGAGTACCTGGCCACAGGTGGCGCTGGTAAGTACACCCCCTTCTAGTATTGTGATAGCTGGCGTATCCCTCCATAGAATTCTGTCGGGCAACAGAGTTGACAGCTACATGATTATCGGGTAAGTATATTCAAAAATTTATTTTACTAATAAAAATAACATATTATGGTGACGAAGAGAGTATTAACTCTCTTTCACCTTTAAATGGCCGACCCTTCCCTTAGACGGAAGTGTTGGTGTCTAAGAGAGTATAGACTCTCTTTCTTAATTTTGCTTAACAAAAGTTATAGATTTATTTTATATCTCTCCGCCTCTTATAGGCCTCTTCGATTAACTTCCTTTTATTATAAACTTATTAAAATTAATTTTTATATTTGTTTATATTCGACCTTCCTAATAGTAGGCGGTCTTTTCTTGGTACCGAAGTTAATTAACATTGAGCCCGTCATTTCGGTTTTACCTGTTAACATATTATGCTATTTTCAATATTAAACTTACCCGATAATCATGTAGCTGTCAACTCCGTTGCCCGACAGAATTCTACGGGAGGGATACGCCAGCTATCACTATACTAGAAGGGGGTGTACTCACAAGCGCCACCTGTGGCCAGGTACTACAGTACTTGTTGTTGACGCCACCTCACTTTTTCCTCTGTCGTGCTTCCGGCAAGACGTTCTTGGATACGCTTATGATTTTGGAGTATTGTTCACGGTTTGGTGAAGTATTTCTCTAAAATTTGCAGCTATTCGCTATACTGGAAACTTCTATATTAGCTTAGTTAGCTTTTGGAATTAATTTGATTAATTATGGTGACGAAGAGAGTATGAACTCTCTTTCACCTTTAAATGGCCGACCCTTCCCTTAGACGGAAGTGTTGGTGTCTAAGAGAGTATAGACTCTCTTTCTTAATTTTGCTTAACAAAAGTTATAGATTTATTTTATATCTCTCCGCCTCTTATAGGCCTCTTCGATTAACTTCCTTTTATTATAAACTTATTAAAATTAATTTTTATATTTGTTTATATTCGACCTTCCTAATAGTAGGCGGTCTTTTCTTGGTACCGAAGTTAATTAACATTGAGCCCGTCATTTCGGTTTTACCTGTTAACATATTATGCTATTTTAATGTCTTTGAAAGAATTTCTTTGATAGTCTCGTACTGTTTTCAAAGTTGAACTAACGTTTTGTTTTGTCTCTGCAGTTGTTGACGTTCAGAACGTTCAACTTGCGCTCTATCGTTACGATAGAGAAAGAATTTTCACGGTTTCACGTTGCAGTAAGAGTAACCGTGTCTAGCGTTTTGTTCATTCTTTCTTAACTTAATGGTTTTAATCCTAATAAAGGAACTTTTCATTTTGGGAAATATTTCAGTTTTTTCCTTTAACAATAATATGTTTTAACGATATATATGATTGGGCTCTTCTCTCAGGTTCTAAGTTAAGAGAGAGAGAGAGAGAGAGAGATAGAGACGGAGGGAGAAAGAGGAGGATAAACGTTTCATTCAAGCGAGTAACGTTGTTATCGTTTTTGCTCTTCTCCCTAGTCTCTTCAGGGGAAGAAGGTAAACGTTTCTAGAGTGATCTAGTGTTTAGTCTCTTTCCAGCCACTGAATTATTTATCTTTCATTAGATTTTTCTGTTACATTGTAATTCTGTTTTCGCAATTACTAACTTTTGAGAAAGGATAGAATTGCGTGTTTCAGGTACAAACCACTTAAAGTTTCGAGTTCAGTGAAATAAGTGCAAACAGAAAATCAAAGTGATAAGTGATTAGCGCAAAGTGTGTCAGTGTTGTGCGTGAGGGTACTTCTGTGCGGCCAGTCGTCCTCCCAGTCCGGGACCTCTTGCAAGCTCCCAAGCCCAGGGGAGAAGCAATGTCGAAGGGCAAAAGGGTTCGGCAGGCCTTGATTGGCGCACAGAAGTATCCTCGGTGGTTGCGGGCGTGTCTTACAAAGACCGTCACTCCCACCCGCAGACGATTGAGCCCTTATTTTGCTCGTCTGCAGAAGAAATTTAGGGGAGAAAACGCTGGTCTCAGGTCTCTAGACCTCTTAAACGTAAAGTCCAGACCTATGCCAGACGTACGAAGTTAGAGTTCAACAACCCGGATGCAGTCATTGGGTTAGCTCTGACTCGCCGCAGTCATCAGTTGAATGCACTCCGCCTAAGAGGAGTAAGGTTCTGCCGCAACAGATCTCTGCTGTTAAGGCTTTACCTCAGCAGACCTTAGTGTCTGCCGACCCCAAGTTGACTCTACTGCAGTCCATGCAGTCACAACTTTCGGTCTTGATGCGTGAGTGTCGGGCTGAGAAGGTTGCGCCTCCGCCTGCGCTCGCTCCGCCTGCGCTCGCTCCGCCTGCGCTCGCTCCGCCTGCGCTCGCTCCGCCTGCGCTCCCTCCGCCTGCGCTCGCTCCGCCTGCGCTCGCTCCGCCTGCGCTCGCTCCGCCTGCGCTCCCTCCGCCTGCGCTCCCTCCGCCTGCGCTCGCTCCGCCTGACCGCAGTACCGCCTGCCAGGCGTACGATGTTGAGCCACGTTATGAGTTTACTGATCCCAGTGGTGTGCAGCTCCCTCCGCCTTCCTTAAGGCAACCTCAGCAATGGGAACAGGAGGCTTATACCTCTCTTCCTCCGCTTCCACTTGCTGTTCCACCAGTGAGGCAACACTCGCTTGAGGTACAACAACCTCTCCCATCCATGAGTCAGTCTCCTCAGCTCTCGCTGCAGCGAGCTCAACCCTCCTCAAGGCAAGCACCTCAACACCTTAGCCTTGCGCCTCAGGAACCTCAACTTGCGAGACTTTTACTGCGTTCTGCGCAGCCACTACCTTTTCGCTCTCGGCTCACACCGCAGGAACCTCAACTCGTTCCTCAGGAACTTGCTACTGCGCATCCGCCAACCACTCAGCAAGCGCAACCCTGGAGTTCAGCCACTCATGCCAGGAGTCAGCCTCCTCCACCCAGGCGCCTACCTTCTGCTACTTCTTTTGATCAGCCTTTGCAGACTGAGCCTCAGGTGTTCCCTCAACAGAGTCTTGAAGAGGAAACCACAACTATTGTTGTTCCAGCTCGTTCTGACTCTGCTGTTCAGCATACCTTACCTCCATTTTCAAACATTATGATAATGGAGGTTATTTGTATTACTTATAAAAATATATTTGTATTCCTTGCAATATATTTTTAACAATATCGCAAAATATGGCAAAAATATGAATCATGAGTTATGAATGTAAGGTAAATATTATGTTGATATTAAAACCCCATGCAAGCATGCATAAAGCACTCTAGCACTGGTCATGGAATTTCTGAGAAATGTTAAACGCCATGCACACGCTCTGCTTACCTTACAGCATGCTCTACATACAGCATGCTCTGCTTACAGCATGCTCTGCATACAACATGCTCTGCATGCAGCATGCTCTGCATTCAGCATGCTCTGCATACAACATGCTCTACATACAGCATGCTCTGCATACAGCATGCTCTGCATACAACATGCTCTGCATACAGCATGCTCTGCATTCAGCATGCTCTGCATACAACATGCTCTGCATACAGCATGCTCTGCATTCAGCATGCTCTGCATACAACATGCTCTGCATACAGCATGCTCTGCATACAACATGCTCTACATACAGCATGCTCTGCATACAGCATACTCTGCATACAACATGCTCTGCATACCTTACCGCATGCTTCTCAGTCACACATCTTTGGTTGTTGCCAACTCACTAGACTGTCAAGCAGTTTCATAACGTTGCCTTCTAGTCTGCTGCTTTTGCACCAGTGAAACCCTCACTGAGAGAACTTAGCTTTTCTAGGATATGGTCCCTGTAGATGAGAAAGTTCTTTTCTCCCTCCTTCTGATATTCCCTTGAGGACTCTGTCATTTGGAGGGAGCCTTTAGCTGCGTAGCCTCCTATGGACTTTTATTTAAGCATAACATGCTTCCAGGGAAGGTAATGGTTCCAATTCAGTCGCTAATCCCGTCTGTTACCACACCTGCTCCCATAGACCTTGAGCTGTGTTGCAAGACATGCAGTCCAAGCTTAGTCCTTGTTAGAGGATTTTTTGTTTACGGAGTCAATGTGTCACGGGGAAGACGTTCAACAACCAGCAGAAGTGACTTGTTGTGACGCAGTGCGGCAACCTCAGCAACCCGATAAGGAGTTGTCTGTACGACCCAGACAGTCTAGACAGATTCGGGTTGTCACTGTACTTCCTCGCTTGCCCATGGTTGACAGTTCACAGACTGTGCAGCAGTACCATGATCTTGTGTCCGGCTCCGTCAGACGACTGGCTTTTAAGAGCTCCCACAAGTCGCCGCTGTCTGGAGATTTTCAAATGGACTATGGATCTGACCAAGGAACTGGGCCTCCTGGTCAATTTTGAGGAGTCTCAGCTCGTCCCATCCCAGACCATTGTCTCCTTGGGTATGGATCTTCAGAGTCGAGCTTTTCGGGCTTTTCCGTCGGCCCCAAGGATCTTCCAAGCCCTAGAATGCATCCAGAGCATGCTGAGAAGGAACCGATGCTCAGTCAGGTAGTGGATGAGTCTAACAGGGACACTTTCATCGCTGGCCCTGTTCATCGTGTTAGGGAGACTCCACCTCCCCCCCCCTTCAGTATCATCTAGCTGCTCACTGGATAAAGGACATGACGCTAGAGACGGTCTCAGTTCTTGTTTCCGAAGAGAGGAGGTCTTCTCTCGCGTGGTGTAAGAACAGCTTTCTTCTCAAGGAAGTCTAAGTTTGGCTGTTCAGAAACACGACCGCCGTCTCCTCTCGGACGCATCAGACACGGGCTGGGGTGCGACTTTGGACGGACAAGAATGCTCGGGAACATGGAATCAGGAGCAAAGGACACTTCACATCAATTGCAAGGAGTTGTTGGTGTTTATTCTGGCCTTGATAAACTTCAAGTCCCTCCAGCTTAACAAAGTGGTGGAGGTGGACTCTGACAACACCACAGCCCTGGCTTACATCTTCAAGCAGGGAGGGACTCTTTCGTGGAAGTTGTTCTAGATCGCAAGGGACCTCCTCATCTGGTCTAAAGATCGAAAGCTAACTGGTAACGAGGTTCATTCGGGGCGGTATGAATGTCATGGCAGATCACCTCAGCCGGAAGGGTCAGGTCATCCCCACAGAGTGGACCCTTCTCAAGAATGTTTGCAGCAGACTTTGGGCCCTGTGGGGTCAGCCAACCATAGATCTGTTCGCTACCTCGATAACCTAGAGACTCCTGTTGTATTGTTCTCCGATTCCAGACCCAGCAGCAGTTCACGTGGATGCTTTTCTGCTGGATTGGTTCCATCTCGACCTGTATGCATTCCCGCCGTTCAAGATTGTCAACAGGGTACTTCAGAAGTTCTCCTCTCGCAAAGGGACACGGCTGACGTTGGTTGGCTCCGCTCTGGCCCGCGAGAGAATGGTTCTTAGAGGTACTGCAATGGCTGGTCGACATTCCCAGGACTCTTCCTCTAGGAGTGAACCTTCTAAGTCTACCTCACGTAAAGAAGGTACACCCAATCCTCCACGCTCTTCGTCTGACTGCCTTCAGACTTTCGAAAGACTCTCAAGAGCTAGGGGCTTTTCGAAGGAGGCAGCCAGAGCGATTGCCAAAGCAAGGAGAACATCCACTCTCAGAATCTATCAGTCTCAAGGGGAAGTCTTCCGTAGCTGGTACAAGACCAATGCAGTTTCCTCAACAAGTACCACTGTAACCCATATTGCTGACTTCCTGTTATATCTAAGGAAAGTAAGATCCCTTTCAGCTCCTACGATCAAGGTTTACAGAAGTATGTTGGCAGCGGTTCTCCGCCACAGAGGCTTGGATCTTTCCACCAACAAAGATCTACAGGACCTCCCTAGGTCTTTTGAGACCTCAAAGGAACGTCGGTTGTCCACTCCAGGCTGGAATCTAGACGTGGTCCTAAGGTTCCTTATGTCATCAAGATTTGAACCTCTCCAATCAGCCTCTTTTTAGGACCTCACATTAAAAACTCTTTTCCTCGTGTGCTTGACAACAGCTAAAAGAGTAAGTGAGATCCACGCCTTCAGCAGGATCATTGTTTTCACATCTGAAACGGCTACATGTTCCTTGCAGCTCGGTTTTTGCTAAACGAGCTTCCTTCACGTCCTTGGCCTAAGTCGTTCGAGATCCCAAGCCTGTCCAACTTGGTGGGGAATGAACTGAAGAGAGTACTTTGCCCAGTTAGAGCTCTTAGGTACTATCTAAAAAGGTCTTAACCTTTACAAGGACAATCAGAAGCCTTATAGTGTGCTATCAAGAAACCTTCTTTTCCAAGTTCTAAGAACTCAGTTTCTTACTATTCAGGCTTCTGATTAGAGAAACACATTCTCATCTGAAGGAAGAAGACCTTGCTTTGCTGAAGGTAAGGACACATGAAGTGGGAGCTGTGGCTACTTCAGTGGCCTTCAAACAGAGCCATTCTCTGCAGAGTGTTATGGATGCAACCTATTGGAGAAGCAAGTCAGTGTTCGCATCATTCTATCTCAAAGATGTCCAGTCTCTTTACGAGTACTGCTACACCCTGGGACCATTCGTAGCAAAGAATGCAGTAGTAGGCGAGGGCTCAGCCACTACATTCCCATAATCCCATAACCTTTTAACCTTTCTCTTGAATACTTTTTATGGGTTGTACGGTCGGCTAAGAAGCCTTCCACATCCTTGTTGATTTGGCGGGTGGTCAATTCTTTCTTGAGAAGCGCCGAGGTTAAAGGTTGTGATGAGGTCCTTTAGTATGGGTTGCAGCCCTGTATACTTTAGCACCTTTGAGTTGATTCAGCCTTCCAAGAGGAACGCTGCGCTCAGTAAGGAAGACGATCTTATTAAAGGCAGAGTAACGGTTCAAGTCGACTTCCTTACCAGGTACTTATTATTTCATTGTTATTGTGGATAACTGATTATATGAAATACGGGATACTTAGCTATCCTTTAGTCTTGTACACTGGTTTTTCACCCACCCCCCTGGGTGTGAATCAGCTACATGATTATCGGGTAAGTTTAATATTGAAAAATGTTATTTTCATTAGTAAAATAAATTTTTGAATATACTTACCCGATAATCATGATTTAATTGACCCACCCTTCCTCCCCATAGAGAACCAGTGGACCGAGGAAAAAGTGAGGTGGCGTCAACAACAAGTACTGTAGTACCTGGCCACAGGTGGCGCTTGTGAGTACACCCCCTTCTAGTATAGTGATAGCTGGCGTATCCCTCCCGTAGAATTCTGTCGGGCAACGGAGTTGACAGCTACATGATTATCGGGTAAGTATATTCAAAAATTTATTTTACTAATGAAAATAACATTTTTAACGAGGGTTAATTACCCCCGCGCTAGTTAGAGGGGGGTGGGGAAGGGTAGCTTGCTACCCCTCCCCCCTCCACACACCGGTGACTTGCTTCACTTCACTTTTGGCTCGGCGGTGATCAGACGTGTCTGCTCATCGTCCTCGTGACAGCCTTTAATTTTCTGCTTTTTCTTTTCAGCGTGTGTGTTGGTTGGAAGTTGACCATCATTATTATTTCTTTACAATGCGTACATGCCCTGGAGTTGCCAGTTGTCCTTGTGGGACTTTCATGTCAGACGTAACTACGGATCCGCACACTCTTTGCCCTCAATGTCGGGGCCGACGGTGTGACCAGGAGAACATGTGCCGTGAGTGCAGGGAGTGGTCTGCCTCCCAGTGGGAGAGGTTTGGCCGTCGGCGTAAGAAGAAGTCCAAGAGAGACCGTTCTCCTTCGGGGTTAGCCTTGAAGGAGGAAGGTTCTCGGGACTCTTCTTCCGCCGCCCAAACCTCCTCCGAAGCTCCCCCTCGCCCGCCTCCTAAGGAGAGTCGGCCGAGTGGTAGCGCAGGCCCTAGTTCTGTTTCCCGACCTTGGGTGGGGGGAGAGGGCGTCGCCTCCCATAGCGAGGCGGTTCCCCCTCCTCCTCCGGGGGAGGTTATTGATACAGTAATGCCTTAACCAATGATGATCTTTTACAGATTTGGTCGTCCCTGGGGCTTAAGGGCTTGCCCTCCAGGGTCGCTTTTATTGACCTTGTTTCATTGGGGGCCGCTGTTAAGCAGTCGCCGGCGGTAGCAGAGGTAGACCCTCTGTCTATTGTCGACGTCGTGGTGACAGAGGCCTCTGACGTGGCTGGGCAATCCGCCGCAGGTGCTGTTGCGGATGATGGTGCTAAAGGCTCTCCTCCTCCTTCCGTACATCCTTCGAAGGGGGAAGTGAGTCCTTCGGTCTCTGCTGCTGCTCAGCTTCCTTCTGAGGGAAGTGCTTTGACGGAGACTCCCCTTCGGAGGACCGATGGTCCCGACGATCTCCCCCGAGGCCGCCTCCGCCGTAAGGCTCACCGTCCGCTACGCCGCAAGGGCCTCCCTTCCCCTTACAGGGGTGCTAAGAGGCGCCTTTTTGGGTCTTCATCCTCCGAGGGGGTCTCTCCTCGTCAGCCTCAACCTACAGCTCCGTCTTCCTTGAACCTCTCTGCAGACCGTTCACCATCTCCTGCCAGATCTTCGCCTTCTGGAGAACTCGTCACCCGACGGGCAACGGTCCCTTCGGGGCTAAGGGATCCTTCCTTTCCACGAGCAGTGCTAGCGCACAGGCGCTCTCCTGCTCGCCAGCGCTCTCCGGATCGTCAGCGCTCTCCTGCTCGTCGGCGATCTCCTGCTCGCCGACGCTCACCTGCTCGTCGGCGCTCTCCTGATGTTCGCCCTCCTGGCCAGCGCTCTCCTGCTCGTCAGCGCTCATTTGAGGACCATCGGCCTGCGGTCTCTGACCATCCTACAGTTCCTGCTGAGCTCCCTGCTCACCATCTGCCTGATCCTGTGGCTACGCAACATCGTGCTGCGCGTGCGTCAAAAGCACATGTTCGCCAACGCGCCAGCGATCTTCCAGTTCCTGCTCGTGAATGCGCCGCGCCACCTCCCCTCGCCGCGCCACCTGTCCTTTCACATGACACGCGTCGACCTTCTGCTCGCCAGCGATCTCCGGCTCGCCAGCGATCACCTACGCGCCAGCGATCACCTACTCGCCAGCGTTCACCTGCTCGCCAGCGCTCACAGGCAATTTTAGTATCGCCTATTCAACAGCGACAGCCGGCGCGCCAACGTTCTCCAACGCTTCTGAACGAACATGGTTCGCCAGCTACTAGCTCGCCATCACGCGATCGCCCACCTGCGCATGCTGCTCGCCATCGCACGATCGCCCACCTGCGCATGCTGCTCGCCATCGCTCGCCACCGCGCGATCGCCCACCTGCGCATGCTGATCGCCATCGCTCGCCATCGCGCGATCGCTCACCTGCGCATGCTGCTCGCCATCGCTCGCCATTGCGCGATCGTTCACCTGCGCATGCTGCTCGCCATCGCTCGCCAACGCGTCGACATGCCACAACGCGCCATCGCCAACCTGCGCGTCCGCGTTCACCAGCTCATCATCGATCGCCTGTGGATCTACATCGCCAGCGGTCTTCCTCACCCACGCGGCAGTGCGTTTCCTCGCCGTCGCGCTAACGCTTGCGTTCGCCGCCTCGGACACACGTTCATTCACCTGCCCACCTTTGCGCACCAGGTTACCACCCTGTGGGCCAACTCGGTGTTGAAGCGTCGCGATGCTGTGTCCGAGAGATTCCGAGAGGTCCCCGCTGTGGATGTGTGTAGGCTCCGACATGCTTCCCTTCTGGGGGAGAACCTGTTTGAGCCTCAAGACATGGAGCGAACGGCTGAGAGGTGGAGGAAATCCAGCACGGACTCCCTCCTCCATAGGGCCCTTACAACTCGGCCCTATAAGCCTCCAGCCCCGCCACAACAGCAGCAACAGCCTCGTAAGGCTCCCAAACAGGCACCGGCAGCTAAGAAGGTGGTGTCTAAGCCCCAGCCCTTTCCAGTCAAGGTCAAGAGGGGCAAGACTCCTAGGGGTGGCAGTCCCCCTGCGTGTCCACTTGTGGGGGGATGCCTTCAGCGTTGCGTCCGCAGGTGGCAGCAACACGGGGCCGAAGCTTGGACGGTCTCAGTGATCGGCCAAGGCTATCGCGTCCCGTTCACAACATCTCAACCTCCCCTGACAGCGAATCCAGTGTCGTTGAGCTCCTATGCCACGGGATCGGCAAAGGGGCTGGCCCTTCAGGCCGAAGTCGAGACCATGCTCGAGAAGGGTGCTCTCCAGGAGGTCGTGGACAGCTCCCCAGGCTTCTTCAGTCGACTCTTTCTTGTAGAGAAGGCTACTGGAGGCTGGAGACCTGTCATCGATCTCTCAGCTCTGAACAGGTTTGTCATGCAAACCCGGTTCAGCATGGAGACAGCAGACACGGTCAGACTTGCGGTGAGACCACAAGACTTCTTGTGCACACTGGATCTAAAGGACGCGTACTTCCAGATCCCAATCCATCCGTCTTCCAGGAAGTACCTGAGATTTTGCCTAGACAACAAGATCTACCAGTTCAAGGTGCTGTGTTTCGGTCTCTCCACAGCTCCTCAGGTGTTCACCAGAGTGTTCACCCTGATTTCATCTTGGGCGCACAAGAACGGCATTCGTCTCCTTCGTTATCTGGACGATTGGCTGATCCTAGCAGACTCGGAGTCGACCCTTCTTCGGCACCGAGACAGGCCTCTGGATCTTTGCCAGGATCTGGGGATCGTGGTAAACCTCGAGAAGTCCTCTCTGCAGCCGTCCCAACGACTGGTTTATCTAGGCATGCTAATAGACACCAATCTCCACAAAGCCTTTCCATCAGATGACCGGATAGCAAGACTGAGGAGGGTGGCGGAACCCTTCCTCAGGCGGAAAGAACTCCCCGCCCAATCGTGGTTGCGTCTCTTAGGTCACCTATCCTCCCTGGCCCGTCTGGTTCCAAACAGCCGCCTCAGGATGAGATCCCTTCAATGGCGGCTCAAGTCCCGGTGGAATCAAGGATCCGATTCCCCGGACATTCTGATTCCAATGGGGTCTCTGGAACAGACGGACTTGCGGTGGTGGCTGGTCGACGAGAACCTGCGGAAGGGAGTAAGTCTTCTCGTCCTCCCCCCGGAATTGACTCTGTTTTCGGACGCGTCAAAAGAAGGGTGGGGGGCGCACGTTCTGAACCAGAGGGCCTCAGGCCTTTGGTCAGAATCAGAAAAGTGCCTACACATCAACCTGCTAGAATTGAAGGCCGTCTTTCTGGCTCTTCAGCAGTTCCAACGGTCCCTGGCGGGTCACTCCGTGGTGGTGATGAGCGACAACACCACGGTAGTGGCTTATATCAACAAGCAGGGAGGCACTTTTTCGCAGCAGCTATCCCATCTTGCAGTAGAGACTCTGAGGTGGACCGAAACCCACTCGATAACACTATCAGCTCGCTTCATTCCTGGCAAGAGGAATGTGCTCGCCGACAGTCTGAGCAGGGCTTCGCAGATAGTGAGTACCGAGTGGTCTTTGGATCCTCAGATAGCCAACAAAGTCCTGACTTTGTGGGGTTCCCCGACTGTGGACTTGTTCGCGACAGCCTTGAACTTCAAGCTGCCCCTGTACTGCTCCCCAGTCCCGGACCCCAAGGCACTCTGGCAAGATGCTTTCCAGCAACGGTGGGACAACATCGACGTGTACGCCTTCCCACCGTTCTGTCTGATGAGAAGGGTGCTCAACAGGACCAGACTATCGGTCAACTGTTCGATGACTCTGGTAGCTCCGCTATGGCATCACGCGGAATGGTTTCCGGACCTTCTGCAGCTCCTGACGGAACTCCCGAGGGAGCTTCCTCCACGACACGAGGTTCTCAGACAACCCCACTCCGGCGTCCCTCACAGGGCCGTAGCCTCGCTTCGGCTTCACGCCTGGAAACTATCCAGCGTCTCCTCGCGGAGAGAGGCTTTTCGCAACAGGTTGCGGAGAGAATGTCTCGGCACATGCGAAGGTCCTCTGAGGGAGTCTACCAAGCAAAGTGGAGAGTCTTTTGTGGTTGGTGTCGTGGAATGGGTATCTCTTCACTCGATGCCACTATTCCAGCAATAGCGGACTTCCTCGTGTATCTGCGGGAAGAAATGCGATGCGCCTTTCTGTCTCGGCAGTGAAAGGCTATCGCTCAGCCTTAAGCTTGGCCTTCAGATTAAAGGGCGTGGATATTTCTTCATCGCTAGTACTCTCTTTACTCATACGTAGCTATGAGCTTACCTGCCCCCAGTCAGAAGTGAGACCCCCTCCTTGGAACGTGGTTCGAGTCCTCAGTTCTGGAGAGGGAGGTCTCAACCTTCCGGACTCACCAGTGGTAGCTAATACACCCCCCCCCCCCCCCGGAACCACCCCAAGCGGCGGCGCGAGCCCTAAAGCCACGCCCCCTTGGGCGGAGTTACAGGGACGAGCGGGTTGACTCGGCAATGGAAGTCACATTTCTGAAGTTGACATCGGCACAGAACGTTCTCCTCTTTCCCCTCCCTCTGCTCCCAACATATATTTGCTGGTTTTCATTATTCTGCACTCAGCAACCAGAGTAATATCTCAGCCCACGGCTTAATTTTGGCTAGGCAAATTCTTACTTCCGCGGAGGTGCATCGGCTTGGCGAAGACTCCAGCGAAGAGGAGAACGTAATCAGTAACGAAAAACGAACTCAATCGACTGCAGGAAGTGATATGCCTTCTAATTCTGATATCGTAAATATGTTACTCCAACAGAATCAAACACTCATGAAAATCATTCAGAAAAGGTAAGGTTTTAAATTCTGTTTACAACGAAAACGTCATATGGAAAGCAGCTGATTTAGACTAATGACGTCACAAATGCAAATGGCGGCCCCCATACGTAAGTTTGTTATGATTTGAATGCTCAGAGCAGGCATTTCCGAACATAGCGTAAGTAGCTTAAGCAAAGCATGTGCATGATTACAACACGAATAATTGGAGTAAACAAACTAAATACTCCAATTTATGTATATAACAAAATTATAATTAGGTATAAAAAACAAATTGCTTGCCTGACACAGCAAAAGCACGCAGCTTAATAGGCAGTAGGCTAGACCACAGGTAAGTTCGAGTTTACATTTCTTGCTTTAAACCTATTGACACTAGCCTAGGCCCTGGGGTGCGATCTGATAAGGGTTACATATGAGGCAGGTCTAGATTATTAATAATAACAGATATAAACTTATTAACTTAAATATGGCACTGAATTAACCTAAGAGGGCTATTTGAGTCGTGAACCCCATTGCCTGACTTCAGCCTTCTAGGTCCGCTGCTGTCCATATTTACTATACCTGTTGAACAAACATTTAAATTATTCTATGGTAAATAATTCACTGATATTAAACATTCATCTCGGCAGAAGTGGTTCACCTGCTAAGAAGAATGAGGCTCCCCCTCCTACTAAGCGCTCAAGACGATCACCTGAATTACCTGAAAGTGCAAATTTAGACCTCTTTTCCTTTTATAATAATGGAGATGAAAGTGATTACGAGGATTTCAACCTTCTTACCTTCCATAAATCCCTTCCTTCATGGCCAAAAACCAAAAGAACAACTACACGCCAATAGAGATCAGCTTTAGGAAGCTTCCTAACAGACCAAAAATATGTCCAGTCAGACAATTGAACTTCTATTTGGAATACACAAACAAAGTCTGTATGGAAAGAAACATAGACAGGAAAGACCACATATGGCTAGATGAACACTTCAAGATAATGTCTCTACAAAAAATGAGACAACTTTTTAGGGAGTGCATTTTCAGAGCCGACCCAAATGCAACTAAACAGTCAACGAATTTCCACTCTATAAGGGGTCAAGCTTCATCAAGACTGCTATACAATGGAGTATCTATACGAGAAATCATGTCCAGAATGAATTGGAGAAGCGACTCTGTCTTCAGCTCTTACTATGCTCTCCTCGGCTTACAGGGAGCTTTCGATGCTGTGGTCGCTGGACTTCATCTTCAAGCCCCCTGAAGCATCGGCCTAGCTACCACTGGTGAGTCCGGAAGGTTGAGACCTCCCTCTCCAGAACTGTAAGTTTACTTGTGAACGAAGGTTCTGGAGTGGGAGGTGAGACCTTCCGGACTCAAAGTCTGGGTCACCCTCCAACCCTTCCCCCGTGAGCCGAGGAGACCATGTACTTAGGAGGGAATATTCTAACAACTTCATAATTTAACAGAGTAGGTTATATACAAGAACACACACATACAATCACTATTATTCCACAGAAAACAAACTAACTGGAATCTTTCAATATTCATATCAACCAAGAGAGCACAAGAAGATTGAATTTACTAGTAAAAAGACCTTTATGTCCAACAATTTGCACCTTCACAGTAATTCCTTCATAACTTGCACAACCAAGGTAAGCTCAATCACTTCTGTGTTATTTTTTGTTCTATTACAACTTCAAAAATGTGACTTCCATTGCCGAGTCAACCCGCTCGTCCCTGGTAACTCCGCCCAAGGGGGCGTGGTTTAGGGCTCGCGCCGCCGCGGGGGGGGTTGGGGGGGTGTATTAGCTACCACTGGTGAGTCCGGAAGGTCTCTCCTCCCACTCCAGAACCTTCGTTCACAAGTAAACTTACAGGTCTCTTAAGAGACCTCCCTTCGAGCCATTACGCCAGGCCTCCGATCGCCACCTGTCTTGGAAGACGGCTTTCCTACTCGCCTTGGCTTCGGCCAAGCTGGTTAGTGAACTTCATGGTCTCTCGTACGACATCGCCCATTAAGGGGATGGGGGAAGATAACGTTCAGGTTCGTCCCTGAGTTTGTTGCCAAGACTCAGAATCCTGGAGTGCCGGATCCTCGGTTCGACTCTTTCAGGATCGCGAGTCTCCGTTCTGTAACAAGGGACCCAGACCAGCTGCTACTATGTCCAGTGAGGTGTCTGAGGCACTACTTGAAGAGAACGGCTGCAGTCCGTCCTCATGTGCGAGCTTTGTTTGTGAGCACAGGCAGGACTAAGAGGAGGGTCACCAGGAACACCATCTCAGCTTGGATTCGAAGGGTTATCCACCATGCCCTGAATCCTGACCCTCCTCCGTCACGTCGCCCTCGGGCCCACGATGTCAGGGGTATTGCTACATCCCTGGCCTTCAAGAGAAACTTCTCTGTGACGCAGGTACTTCAAACTGGGGTCTGGAAGCGTCAGACGACCTTCACAGCCCACTACCTGCAAGACGTGACCCACAGGAGCCTCGATACGTTTTTTATCGCCCCTGTGGTGGCTGCACAACAGCTGGTCTAACCTCAGGCTCCTTTATGGACAAGTAGCAGTAGGTTGAGGGCGTTGTTACCCGGTCTTAGTCTGCGTGAATGAAAGAGTATGTCTGACCCTTACTTCTTTCTTCATTCTCCCCTCTCTTGGGGAAGCAACATCCTGGTCCTCGCATAGCTGACCTCGACCTCTGCAGGTAACCCATGCTTCTTTGTGCTCCTAGTATTAAGCTTAATACTGTTGCGTCCCCCATACCCTGACGAGGTGGTATTGGGAACGTCCTATCCTAGAATTCCTATCTGAAGGTCTCAAGGTCAACTTCATAGGACGAGTCACAATCTCCTCCTCACACTGCTTATGTAGGCCACTCGTTCCTAGCGATGCTAGGAACTTGTGAGGTACAGGGGCCCCCTCTCTCTAGTGCTGCTCACTGAGGGATCGAGCCCCCGGGCAAGCCGAAGTCAGTAAGGCTGGGGACTTTCCATCCTTCCTAAGGGGTAAGTCACCCTCTGTAAATAGCGTGGTTTGTATTTCGGTTACGGAACAAATGACAAATTTGAAGATAATTTGTATTTTTCCTAACTATACAAACCTTAGCTATTTACACATATGTGCCTGCCATCCCTGACCCCAAGTCAAGTCCTACCTCTAAGTGAAGTGAAGCAAGTCATCGGTGTGTGGAGGGGGGAGGGGTAGCAAGCTACCCTTCCCCACCCCCTGCTAACTAGCGCGGGGGTAATTAACCCTCGTTAAAACTATTGGCTCGTCATTTCAGCTGCGCTAAAAGGTAAACCCTCTGTAAATAGCTAAGGTTTGTATGGTTAGGAAAAATACAAATTATCTTCGAATTTGTCATATTTAATAGGGGTTTGTTCCGTAACCGAAATACAAACCACGCTATTTACATTGGGTATTACTTTCGGCGTAGCTGAAATGGCGAGCCATTAGATTTTTAACGAGGGTTAACTACCCCCTCGCTTGTTAGTGAGGGGGTAGGGGAGGGGTAGCTAGCTACCCCTCGCCCCTCACACCGGTGAACTGATTCACTTTGCTTTTGGCTCGGGTGGTGGGCAGACGTATCTGCTCTCACCCTCGCTTGGCAGCCATTAATGTTTTGTCTTTACTGAATTACTTACTTTTCTTATACTTAATATATATATAAACATTCTTTATGTTTATGTATATATTTGGGTATAGAAATATAGTAAGTTTCCTTTTCAGTGTTGTGCTGTGTGTGTGTAGTGCACGTCAACGTTACCACGTAGTTCCAGGCCACCGCGGTTGCACTTCATGGGGAACGGTCTCTCTCTTGGTCCTTCGGTCGTTCCTTCGGCTTCCGTTATTCGGCCGCCGTGGGGAATCGTCATCGCTGGACTTTCTCCATTCATCTGTTTTCTCTGCTGTTCCTCCTTCCCTGCGGGGAACTTGGACTCTCAGCGAAGGGAACGTGGGAGTTTAGATTGACTACGGTCTCTCTCTCTACTCGAGGTCGTTCACCCTTTTACTACTACTACGTACTATTACGGTAGCTTCTTTCCCATTGCGGGTTGAGTTGCTATTCCGTTTATTTGTCTCAATTATTTTCAATGAAATCTAATTGTATTTGTTAACTTTTCAGTTTCTGTGAAGAACACTTCCCTTCGGGGTTCAGTTGTTCTTACTTTTTGTGAACATTCTTAAATGAATTACATAATTATAATTCTGTTTTTGTTACAGTTCTCCGCCCTCCCCCTTCCTCCGTGAATGTCAGTGGAGGAGGAGGGCGCATACGTGATTTGTAATTCTTGTGTTCTATTCTCTCTGGGTTTCTCTTCGGAGTTCCTCCCGGGGGAATTTTTGTTAACTAATTATTTATTTTATTTTTTCCAGTAACGATCTGGTTTCTTCGTTTGCCTAATGTGCCAGCGAAGCAGAGCTGCCCTGTTTGTGCCTTGGGAGTCTGCTGTTGCTGCCGCCTCTCTAGGACATCGTCATGGGCATGTTCCCTTCTCTTAGAAGTTCTCCCGTGACAACTGTCAGCTCTTTAGTTCATCTTAGAACACTCAGGAGGTTCGCCTCCAGGGGTGGGTAACTTCCCTTCCGAGGGAGGTTCCCTTGCCAGGTATGAGTTTTTCCCCTGCAGGGGGTGGGGGGGACTTCTATTACCTTAATAATTCCTGGATGGATTTTCCTGGTCCTCGGACGGTTGTGCTCTTGGTGCTGAGCGACTGCTCTTGTAACCATGCTCGAGGGGCTGAGCGGTTGCAAGGCCAGACCATGGAATTTCGTGCAACTATGCTCTTGGGGCTGAGCGGTCGCACCTGCAGCTATGCTCAAGGGGCTGAGCAGCTGCAAGTTCAATCTTGTGACCTCTCTTGTTCGCGAGGGAGGCCACTCATAAGGACTCCTCTTCGGAGGATTACTCCTTAGGTCAGCTTGCTGATCCAACGGCCCTAAGGGGCGCCATCATTAGTGTCTTCTAGTCTCTTCTACAAAGTGTTCACCTCTCTCGTTCGCGAGAGAGGCCACTCATAGAGACTCCTCTTCGGAGGACTGTTCCTGTTCAGACCATCCGGCTGTTCGGGACCTCTCCGCAGTTCGCCATCTCCTAGACCTGCTGACCTGCTGTCTCCGTACTTGGCTGCTGACGCTGTGGGCGCCCTTGCACCCCGTTATCCAACAGGCACCGGTCCCTTCGGGGCAAAAGGGGCTTTCTCACACTGTGAGTAAGTCCCTTAAGTGCCAGGTATCCCCTGCGCGCCAACGTTTTCCTGCGCGCTCGCGCGCAATTCCTGCTATTCCTGAGAATTCCATCCAGAGGAATCCTGTTCCAGTCCTGATCATCCCAGTTCCTGATCGTCCCAGTTCCGGATCGTCCTGTCAGCTGTCCTTTCATCTTAGCTCGCTCGTGCTCGCCGTTGATCTTCCTACGCTGACGATCTTCTTACGCGCGCAAGCGCCGACGATCTTCTTACGCGCGCAAGCGCCGACGATCTTCGTACGCACGCTAGCGCCTACGATCTTCTTTTGCGCACTAGCGCTGACAATCTTCTTCGCGCGCAAGTGGCGACGATCTTCTTACGCCCGTAAGCGCCGACGATCTTCTTTCGCGAGCGAGCGCTGATTGCGCGCTAGCGCTGACAATCTTCTTACGCGCGCAAGCGTCGATGATCTTCGTACACGCTCTAGCGCTGACGATCTTCCTTTACGCGCTAGCGCTGACGATCTTCTTACGCGCGCAAGCGCCGATGATCTTCTTATGCGCGCAAGCGCCGACGATCTTCAAGCGCCGACGCGCTGACAATCTTCTTACGCGCGCAAGCGTCGATGATCTTCGTACACGCTCTAGCGCTGACGATCTTCCTTTACGCTCTAGCGCTGATGATCTTCTTACGCGCGCAAGCGCCGATGATCTTATGCGCGCAAGCGCCGACGATCTTCAAGCGCCGACGCGCTGACAATCTTCTTAGGCGCGCAAGCGTCGATGATCTTCGTACACGCTCTAGCGCTGACGATCTTCCTTTACGCTCTAGCGCTGACGATCTTCTTACGCGCGCAAGCGCCGATGATCTTCTTATGCGCGCAAGCGCCGACGATCTTCAAGCGCCGATGCGCTGACGATCTTCTTACTGGCGCAAGTGCCAACGATCTTCGAGCGCTGTCGATCTTATGCGCGCAACCGCTGACGATCTTCAAGCTCCGACGATCTTCATGGCAACCGATCTTCTTTGGCGCGCCAGCGCTGACGACCTTCCTACACACGTAAGCTCCGACGGTCGTCCGCGCGTAAGCTCCTATGGTTCCCCGCGCCAACGATCTTCTTACGCTCGCAATCGCCATCGATCTTCTTACGCGCGCAAACGCCGACGATTTTCTTGTGCGCACAAGCGCCGAAGATCTTTCAGCGCCGTCGATCTTTAGCGCTGTCGATCTTCTTTCGCGCACAAGCACCGACGATCTTCAAGCGCCAACAACCTCGTACGCGTGCGCTGACAGCCGCGCGCACACGCTAACATTTTTCACGGGCTCTTCAATCTGATTCCTGCTCACCCTATGATGCCTCGCCTGCGCGCCCGCACGAGAATGTTTTCAACTGTCTCTCGCGCGCGACCCCTGGGGTTTTTCCCATCGCGCGAGCACCAGCGTCTCTCGCGCGCGACCCCTTTGGTTTTCCCATCGCGCGAGCGCCAGCGCGCTCCCTCTACCAAGGTGAGACCTTCTCCCACTGCACCAATGGGAGAAACCCCACCTCGAGCAGGAGAATCGTCCCGTGTTAGGGAGAGAAGAGTCCTCAGACTTCTTTGTTGGAATTACGTATCCCTCCTAGGAGGGAATCAAAGGACTCTAAAGAGTTCCCCCAAGTAGAACCTTTGGGGACAAGAGACTTTGCTGCCAGTTCACCAGGAGGAGAGCAGCATGATTCAGAGCACCACTCCATGGAAGAGCTTTCCAGGGGAGTCTCTCTTGAGAGACTCTCTAGCTGGCAGGTGACATTCTCGGCAACAGAGATCCTGAGTCAGGAGAATGTCGCAAAATTTGCCATACAGGCCACTTCGTGGCTGGATGTCTGGCTAGGGTCTCTGGGCATCCTGCTGCGACCCGAGGATCTGTCTAAGGAGAGCATCTGGAAAGCCCTGGAGACCTTCCTCCTCTCGGGCACACGTACCATCGAGTTTCTGGCCCACCAAGTTTCGAACTTGTGGGCAAACTCGATCTTGAAACGATGTGATGCGGTGGCCGAGAGGTTTCACTCGAAGGTTCCAGCCGTGGATACCTGTAGGTTCAGACACTCTTCCATCTTAGGAAAGAGTCTGTTTGAGCCCAAGGATACGGAACAGGCAGCTGAGAGGTGGAAGAAATCGAACCCCGATTCTCTTCTCCAAAGGGCTCTTACATATAAGCCCTACAAACCTCCAGCACCTCAACAACCTTGCCAATCCAAGACTACGAAACCGGTAGCGGCAGCAAAGACGAAAGTGTCTAACCAGTAGCCCTTTCCTGTCAAAGACAAGGAGGGCGGAAAGTCCTCCAGAGAAGGCAAGAATCCTAGAGGGAGTGGCCAAGGCCACGAGCACTAGGATTGGCAATCCCCTTGCATGTCCACCAGTGGGGGGATGCCGGCAAGTTGCGCATTCAGGTGGCAGCAACTCGAGTCTGATTCCTGGACGATCTCCATGATCAGTCAGGAATATCGCGTCCCGTTCTTAACGTCTCTTCCTCCCCTGACAGCGAATCCAGTGGCGTTGAGCTCCTATGCCATGGGATGGGTAAAGGGGCTAGCCCTTCGGGCAGAATTCGAGACCATGCTCAAGAAGAATGCTCTCCAGGAGGTCGTCGACGGCTCCCCAGGCTCCTTCAGTCGACCCTTTCTCGTAAAGAAGGCGTCTGGAGGCTGGAGACCCGTCATCGACCTCGCATCTCTAAACAAGTTTGTCAAACAAACTCCGTTCAGCATGGAGACAGCAGACACGGTCAGACTTGCAGTGAGACCGCAAGACTTCATGTGTACAGTGAGCCCTCGCTACTTCGCGGTTCGACCATCGCGGATTCACCACTTCGCGGATTTTTTTCATAACCCATATTTATAAACATATCGCGGATTTTCCGGAAATTTCGAAAATACCGCGATATATGAAGACCCCAAATACGATATTTCGTTACCTGTAATTCCATTAATACTGTAATTAGTAATATCTGCTCTTACTGATTGTTCATTGCATTACATATGACATATAATTCAGTACAGAAAGAAATAAAACACGAAAAGAGAATGTGATCATACGATAATTCAGTATACAGTACGTAGTAAAATTAAATCGAACATGAAACGCAAATCAGATGCAGTCATACCGTATTAGAATGGTGTAAGGCTGCTGATGGCTACTACTGTACTACAAATGTAATGGATGTGCATCTTTTCCATGAATCTTTTGTATGTATACTTACGTAGTACTGCATCCAATAATATTCTTTGTTGCAAAAATCACATCTCGAATAAGCGTATGAGAGAGAGAGAGAGAGAGAGAGAGAGAGAGAGAGAGAGAGAGAGAGAGAGAGAGAGAGAGAGAGAGAGAGAGATTGACACACATAGAATGAGAAATGAAACAAAAACAGTGATGAGAGAGAGAGAGAGAGAGAGAAAGAGAGAGAGAGAGAGAGAGAGAGAGAGAGAGAGAGAGAGAGAGAGAGAGAGAGAGAGAGATATCCAATAAAACACAGAATAGGACAAGAAACAAAAACAGTGATGAGAGAGAGAGAGAGAGAGAGAGAGAGAGAGAGAGAGAGAGAGAGAGAGAGAGAGAGAGAGAGAGAGAGAGAGACATATCCTACAACAAAACAAGCGTAAAATAGCGTACGTAAAGCTGTACTGTATACTGTACGTAGGGTACCTTGTACTTTGAATTGGTAACTACTACGTAGCATATAAGACGGGTTGTGATTGGTTCAAGTGCTGATAGATGACGAATCAGAACCCAAGTTTTGTAATCTAGCCTGTGATTGGTGTTTTGACCGCTTCTCCAACCTCCAGCATCTTTTCGCGGCCACTTTGTCTGCTGCTGTATCGCTGTGTAGATGTTGCTACGTTATTGTGAACTTTAATCTGTGCTGTGCGTGACTGTTTTAAGTTGAACTTTCTGTTAAACCCTACTGTACAATGGCTCCCAAGCGTTCTGCTTCTACTAAGGCTGGTAGTGAGCCTAAACGCCACCGAAAGATGATGACGATTGCTGAGAAGGTGACGCTTCTCAATATGTTAAAAGAAGGAAGAAGTTAAGCGGCCGCAGCCCGCCATTTGGAGTGAACGAATCCACCGTTCAATATATCAAGAAGGACGAGGCGAACATAAGAAAGACGGCTACCATCACCTTTAGCAGATCAGCGAAGCGAGTCGTTACCACACGTAATAAAACGATCGTACGCATGGAAGGTGCTTTAGCAGTGTGGATTGCCGACTGCCGGAAGAAGAACATAGCCTTGGATATGAACACCATCCGAACCAAAGCTTTGAGCTTGTATGAGAATTTTGCGGCAAAGGAACCTCAAGACGACGATGGCGACCATGCTGAAGAAGATGATGATGTAGATGAACCTCAACCAGGGACATCCACTGATTCCCAGCCTCAGAAACAACGTTTTTCCGCCAGCAAAGGATGGTTCGCGAAGTTTCAGAAACGCTTCGGCCTGAAAAGCGTTTCCCTGCATGGCGAGGCTGCTTCGACTGACACTGCCGCTGCTGAAACTTACGCGAACGAGACGTTCAAGAATATTATCGCCGGAACAAGTGTTTAATATGGATGAGACCGGCTTGTTTTGGAAGAGAATGCCGTCGCGAACTTTCCTGTTCAAAGAAGAAGCCAAAGCCTCTGGCTTTAAAGCATTCGAGGATCGCGTTACCCTTGTGATGTGTGGCAATGCTGCTGGATTTTTGCTAAAGCCGGGGCTTATTTACAAGTCGAAAAATCCTCGCGCTTTGAAAAATAAAAACAAGAATCTCCTTCCCGTGTACTGGATGCATAATCCAAAAGCATGGATTACGAAGATGCTGACCTCCAACTGGTTCCACCAGTGTTTTATCCCGCAAGTCAGCAAATATCTCGTAGAGAAGGGCTTGCCATTCAAGATCCTTCTCCTTATGGATAACGCTGGTGGACACGCAACTGACCTGTCGCATGAGGGCATTCAGGTTGAGTTCCTGCCACCCAACACCACGTCATTAGTTCAACCGTTGGACCAGGGGGTTATCAGGGCGTTCAAGGCCCTCTACACGAAGAATACCTTGGCGGACCTCGTTGCGTGTGTGGATGCTGCCCAAGAAGATGAAGATGAAAATTTCAATTTGAAGGCGTACTGGCAGAAGTACACCATAGCCAAGTGCCTGCAGAACATTCAGAAGGCACTGCAAGAAATGAAACCTGCAACCAGTTAATGCGAGCTGGAAGAAGTTGTGGCTTCAGATTGTTTACGACGACGAGGGCTTTACTCCGTCTGAAATTCAACACTCTGCAATACGCAAATCTGTGCAGTTGGCTGCGATAATTGGAGGTGACGGGTTTGGCGACATGACGACTGAAGACATCGATGAGTTGTTGGACTGCCATTCCCAGCCGCTAACTGACGCAGACCTAGAAGACCTGACGAAATCGGCCAGTGAAGAAGACAGTGAAACGCAGGAAGAGACCCAAGAAAATGTCGAAGAAACGGGCTTAACATTAGAACGGCTTGCCAAGCTCTGCAACCTTGCGAAGGAGTTGAAAGAATTGTCGCAAGAGTGGGACGAGGATATGGTTCGTTCCATGCAATTCTGCAACAAAATCAATGTAGACATGACTCCCTACAGGATGCTCTTCGAGCGAAAAAAGAAGCAGCGGCAGCAACTTCCGATCACAATGTTCTTCCAGCCTCGCAAAAAAGAGCCAGTTCCTCCTGCTAGTACGCCTTCGGAAGAAATTGAAGAAGTTTCCCAGGAAGAAGTTGAAGAGGTGTCCCAGGAAAAGACACCTCCGTCTGAAGAGATGTAAAATACTGTCATTGGCTGCACAGTAGAATACATCATCAGCTTCATCATCATCATTTCTACTGTGCAGCAAATTCATCGCCATCATCATTCAAATTTTTCTTCAACTTCCTTCGTGGTGAGTACAGTAACAATCTTTATTTTTTACTTTAATATTCTAACATTTTAATTTCTGGGTCGAACCTGTGGCGCCGGGCGAAAAGTCCTTCTTGTATACCTTTTCTGATAAAAACCTTCCAATTATACCAGAGAAAGATAAAAGCATGGAATGCTGAGGTTACAACCCTCGCGCGAGCACCTTTTGGGTGTCGTGTATAAAGCAAAGGCGCGTGAAATCCACTATTCACAGGTTGTCTTCCATTTAGTTAATTCCTTCGCCAAAGGGATGGGCCGATACAGAGGCCCTAGACACATCCCCATCGCCGCACCACCCACGCCACGACGCGAGCGCCATCTGAACAACATCCTTCTTTTTGGAATTCAAAAGTGTGTAATGTTTTCGTTGTGCTCTCGGTCTTTTTTATCTATCGTGGATTTATTTTGTCATGTCCGAAGCTCCATCTTCACACATTCCAATGTTAAGTACCATAGTTTGTTTTGACAGTATTTTATTGTACCGGGCTTGTGTTTTATATCCAGTATAGTCTGTTTTATTATCCCCGTCTGGCCTCATGGCGGCCATTGTTTGTTCACTTGTTGGGGAATTCATCTTTATCTGCCCGTTTAGTACTCTGTCACTTAGGTTCTTGGTTAAGTCCCTGGCCTTATGCCTTTAGAACCGTTATTATTTTTATTTTTATTTTATGCTCACGGTACTTTTTGCAAGTAAGTCCAGCCTACGATCGAGATAGCGTTTTGCTTTGTTTTTGTTTAGTAACCGCCCGAGGCGTTCGTCACTCGACTCGGTTAAAGGAACAGTGCTATTTATTTTAAGTTTTAACGGATGCTATTCTTCGATCGTAGTTTTATATGGATGTACATTTTTATTTTATACGTTTATAATAGTGTTTTGTGATTTTTAGTCCTGTTTTTGTGTCCAAGAGAGCGGGAGATTGGGGTCCCCGTTTTCTGTTCGCAGTCACGAGTTACCCCTTTCTCTCGTTTTCTTTCTTAGCTTCGGTGGGGGAGCGGATTTCCCGTTTTCCGTTTTGTGCGTTCAGCGGGTTCTCCCTCCCTCACCTCTCCCCCTCTGGGTGGATGATAACTTACGAGTTATTTATTTTTCGTGTCTTTTCAATTGTTAGCGTTATTTTGGTCCGTGTTTCGTCCTCTCCCCGTTACGGCTCGGGAGTAGTTATGAACGTTATCCACTCCGCCTTGAGTTATACTCCGCCACGAGGGATTCTCAATAACTTTCGTTCTATTGTTATATTTATATTGTTTACTACATGGGACGGGCTTCATATTGTTTAGATAAGACCCTCCGGTGGCCCTTACTTCGGTCTCAGGCCACGGCCATATCCACAATAGCCTTTGTTATTACAACTGTGTTGTTATTCACAATAATTATTCAGGACCTTTCTTCTCCCTCCGGCCTCACCGGAGATCGTAAATACGCTTTATATAATCTAAGCTTTAGTCTTTAGCTACGACTTAGCTTTTTATCTTTCACAATTGAATTATTAGCCACAATTGAATTATTCAGGGCATCTCATTATCCTCCGGCGTCACCGGAGGTCGCCCAAACACTTAACACTTAAAGTTGCCTTAGCTAATTAGCTAAGGCTCCTTTATTCAGGACATTTCATTACGATCCGGCCTCACCGGAGCTCCGGCTTCACCGGAGGTCGCCCATACACTTCACACTTATATTTGCCTTGCCTTTAGCTAAGGCTGGTGTTTGTATTTATTTTAAGGGCATGTCACTGCTTCCCCGACCCTTGGAGGTCGGCGGATTACTTTAAGCTTATTATCCTTATGTCATTAACAGACATTGGGTGCATTACAAATATACAGACAATTGAATTTTAAAGTGCCAACAATGGTATGGGGCAGTATCAACTTAAAGTTAATAGCTAGTTGTTTGATCAATGCAATATGGGTGCTTAGGTAATTCAGTGAGTGCCAGAACTCTAAAATAATAGGTTTTTATCCCTTATCAGAGTTTCAAGCATCACCAGACTCATGTCTCCTTTCTTTTACAGAAGGCCCCTTGTACTGCTGAAGGATGCTCTGCCTCGTTCAGCGACCCCGTTGGGCATGACCTCTGCCGGTCTCATGCTCACTGCTCCATTCCCTTTATCCAGGAACCGGGACAGGCCCAATACCCAGTGTGGTTCCCGGATTTGTGCTCGTTCTGTTACGAGTTGTCGTCAGTTCTGCTGAATGATGATGTAAGTGGGTTTTCCCTTTGTTCCTTATTTCTCGTTGGCAGACACTAATATAGACATGAATATGATATACACAGTATATTTAGGAGGGCAAACCCCCTCCTCCATCACTAATCACTGCAAATCTTACAGGCCGATGATGTCTCTCTTCGGTCAGCAAGGGCTACTCTTCGGCCGTGGGTGTCGGGCTTTGGCAGGAATGCCCCGTCTGGCGCTCCCTATCTCCTCGATGGGGATATGGCCTCCCGTCTCTTCCCAGGCTCGACTACTGCTGCAGTCTCTCCTGACCTTGCTGCCCCTTTAATTGAAGAAGTCAGGGCTACCATTTCCGTGGAGGACGAAATCCTCGTACCGATGGACATGGCTGGTCTGGATATAGACGTAGAACCCAGGGACGAGCAGGTAAGTGGTGCCGAGTTGGTGGAAACCCTTTTCTCTCCTACTCCCTCTTCTACCTCTTCCTTTCTAGGTTTTGATAACTCTAAGGCTTCTCCTCGGGATCCCTCTGCCTCCGTACGACCCAAGGTGAAGCCACTTCGAACTTATAAGACTTCAGCTTTGCCAGTATCAACGTCACCGGTCCCCGGACCCTCGACAGCTCCTGATATTCATATTGCTCCTCGTAAAACCACTACTCCTAAGAAGTCTAAGTCTACCAAATCCAAGAAAAAGCCAACGGGTGACTTTCAGGTACCCTGGGCTGATCTCCTCCCCATCCAACTGATCAAAGGATTGGTCAGGGATCAAGTTCAACATCACTCTGGTGCAATAACATAGATTAAGGATATGATGGCTACTCTGATCCGCGCCGGAACTCAGTTCCCTCCCCCTTCTGCCCCAGACGCATCGAAGCTGCCGCCCTTCGATAAAAACAATCCTTGGCGGTTTGCTTTGCATGCTCCATTCGTAGATGGCTCCCTAACTCTGGAGGGCATGGGCACCCGCCCTCTAGAGGACCTGGAGTTCTATCCCCCGGGCCTAGCATTCCCGTTCAATGGTTTTGTACGGTTAAAGGAACATGCATTGGTCCGTATGGACAAGGTACCGAAGGAAACGGTCATATTTCCAAAAGAGCAGGCCCAGGCTATCTGGGCCAGAACACTATCAGAGTGGGGGTGTATTAACTCCAAGCTCACCCCTCACAAGGGTTCCTACACTATTTTTACGACAGCGGCCTCCATCTCTTTGCCGCTCATAGACAAAGTCACAGAGCTGACTATACAGGCCATCAAAGAAGGCTCTTCCATGCCGGCTCTCAAGGAGACGGACCCCACCTCTTTGCTTATTCCGGGTTCCTCGGCAGCCTGGGATGCTGCGGCCTCTACCTTCACGGTGGGGAAACTAGACCCGGACTGTGCCTCTACTCTTTTCTCTGAGAAGCTTCCCAGATTAATAGAGAGTCTTCTCAAAACTGAGTTCGAGACCCGTACTAGACTTGCTAGGTCCCTCCAATCCATCACCTCCATGGAGTCCCTTGCATCTCTTTACCCAGAGGAAACGCTGTTCAGAGTCGCCACAAAGAACCAGCTGCTATCCTACCAAATAGATCTCCATGACTTCTGGTCAGCACGGGTTAGTTGCAGGAAGTTCGTTCTGTCGGAGGCCACCATCAGGCATGAGCCGAACAGACTGATAGCTTCCTCCTGCTGGGGTAAGACCCTCTTCCCTCAGACCGAGGTGGATAAGGTTCTTCAGGACGCAGCAAGGGCAAACCAGAATTTGCAGGTAAGGTGGGGTCTCTCAGCCAAAAAGAGGTTCGAACCCCAGAGACACACATTCTTCAAGAAGAAGCTGAGGTTTAGTCCTTACAAAGCGGCCCGGGGTACCTCGTCCCCACAGCCTTCCGCGGCCTCGACTTCTCGACAACAGGCGCCTCCTCAGCAGGTAGTCTACCTCGCTGCTCCCCCTGGTACACAGCCCAACCCCTCTTGGATGCCCTCACCTGCATACAACCCTGCCTACGAACCCTCCGGTTCCTTTCGTGGATACAAAAGAGGGAGTTCCAGAGGTAGAGGACAGTTCCGCCAACGCGGCGGGCCCAGAGCAAGGGGTTCCCGTGGAGGGAGGGGCCCTAAGTTCACTCCCTCCCAATGATGTGATGCCGGTAGGAGGGAGACTTTATCACTTCCGGGATCATTGGACCTTCAGTCCATGGGCTCACAGCATAATATCAAGGGGCTTGGGTTGGAAATGGTCACAGGGATCCCCTCCTCCACCGGTGACCTTCTTCCAGAGACCCACTCCCATCCTGGAAGAGTACACTGCGGAGTTACTCAAGAAGAGAGCAATCAAGCGGGTTCGATCCCTGAAGTTCCAAGGCCGCCTGTTTACAGTCCCGAAGAAAGACTCGTCGGCGTTGAGGGTAGTTCTGGACTTGTCGAAGCTCAACTCTTACATCCTTTGCGACAAGTTCCGTATGCTGACTATCTCTCAGGTACGGACCTTACTTCCCCGTGGGGCCGTCACCACCTCTATCGATCTTACCGACGCCTATTATCATGTCCCAGTAGCTCGAAACTTCTCTCCTTATCTAGGCTTCCGTCTCGGCAAGAGAGCCTTCGCATTCAAAGTCATGCCCTTCGGTCTCAGCATTGCCCCCAGGGTATTCACGAAACTGGGGGAGACGGTGCTCGAGCAACTCAGACACCAAGGGATACAAATCGTCGCCTATCTGGACGATTGGCTCATTTGGGCCCAGTCGCACCAGGAATGCAAAAGAGCTACGTCGAAGGTACTCCATTTTCTCGACAAACTGGGCTTCCAAGTCAACCTCCGGAAGTCCCGCCTACAACCATCAAGCCTCTTCGAATGGTTAGGCATCCGTTGGGACCTTTCAAAGCACAAGCTCTCCCTTCCTCCCAAGAAGGTGAGGGAGATAGCTTCCAAGGTCAGGAACTTTCTCAGACACAAACAGGTGTCCAGAAGAGCTTTAGAACGAGTCCTCGGCCTACTCCAGTTTGCCTCACTGACCGATCTCCTATTAAAAGCCAAACTCAAAGACATCAATCGAGTTTGGAGAAAGAGGGCGACAATACCTTTAAGAGACAAGACCTCGAAGATCCCCTCTGTCTTGAAAATGAGACTACAACCATGGTCCGATCGGAGGAACCTCTCCAAGTCGGTTCCTCTACAGTTCCCCTCTCCACAAGTGACAATTCATACCGACGCGTCTCTGAGTGGTTGGGGGGGTTACTCCCAACATCAGATGTGTCAGGGCTCTTGGTCACCCGCCATGAGACAGTTCCATATCAATGTTCTCGAAGCCATGGCGGTGTTCTTGACCCTGAAGAGAATCTCCCCTCCGAGGTCGACCCACATCAGAGTAGTCTCAGACAGCACGGCCGTAGTCCACTGCCTCAACAGGGGGGGGTCCAAATCACCCAACCTGAATCAGATCCTGGTCACTATCTTCACCTTGGCAGCCGACAAAGACTGGTTCCTGTCAGCAACTCACCTAGCAGGAGTCCAGAATGTGATAGCAGACGCATTATCCAGGACGAGCCCACTGGAATCGGAGTGGTCCCTGGACATGCACTCCTTCCGGTGGATACTCAGGCTGGTTCCAGGTCTCCAGGTAGATCTATTCGCGACCCGACTCAATCACAAACTCCCGTGTTATGTGACACCGAACCTGGACCCTCAGGCTTATGCCATGGACGCATTAACCCTGGATTGGAACCATTGGCAGAAGATCTTCTTATTCCCTCCAGTGAATCTTCTACTGAAAGTCTTGCACAAACTCCGCTCCTTCAACGGGGTAGTAGCTTTAGTGGCACCTCACTGGCCAAAGAGCAGTTGGTTTCCTCTCCTCCTCGAGTTGAAACTCCGTCCCTTCCGGATCCCATTCCCCAAACTGACCCAGGTGGTCCAAACACGGACTGTGTCAGATTCCTCAAGGATAGCCAAAACCCTAACTTTGTGGATTTCATGAAGTTTGCGGCACGTAGGGACGCAAACATCGACCCAGATAATGTCCTCTTTATAGAATCAGACAAAAGGGACTCAACGATTCGCCAATATGATTCGGCGGTTAAGAAACTAGCGGATTTCTTAAGGACTTCAGACCATTCGGTTATGACTCCTAATTTAGCCATCTCCTTCTTTAGGTCCATTTTTGACAAAGGCCTAGCAGCTAGCACTATAACCACCATTAAGTCAGCTCTGAGGAAAGTCTTCCTGGTTGGGTTTAACATTAACCTGGCGGAGTCTTATTTCTCATCTATTCCAAAAGCATGTGCTAGGCTTCGACCTTCGGTCCGTCCTCAAAAGGTCTCTTGGTCTCTAAATGATGTCCTCAAACTGGCCTCCGACACGGACAACGAATCCTGCTCTTATATCACTCTTCTTAGGAAGACTTTATTTCTAACAGCTTTGGCCTCGGGTTCCAGAATCTCAGAACTAGCAGCTCTCTCACGAAACTCAGAGAACATGGATTTCCTCCCTTCAGGTGAGGTACTTCTTTCACCAGACAGGGCGTTCCTAGCTAAGAACGAGGACCCCCAAAATAGGTGGTCCCCTTGGAAGATTATTCCTCTTCTCCAAGATACTTCTCTATGTCCGGTCACCACTCTCAGGGCCTTTTTAGCCAGGACTGCTACCCGATCGTCTGGCCCCTTGTTTATCAGAGAACAAGGAGGTACCATTTCCATACGTGGCATTAGGCAACAGATCCTATACTTCATTAAACAAGCCAATCCGGGATCATTTCCCCATGCTCATGATATCCGATCGATAGCTACCTCCATCAACTATTTCCAGAATATGGACTTTGATAACCTTAAGAAGTACACGGGTTGGAAATCTCCTATGGTCTTCAAACGCCACTATCTAAAGAACTTACAGGCTCTTAAATATCCAACGGTTGCAGCTGGGAGCCTTATCTCTCCCCATTGATCTTTTGTTCTTCCTTTCATCCATCTCTTCTCTTCTCCCTCCTACCCGCCACTCGCACCACGACGCCGCTTCCTTGGTGGTTCGTTAGCCCTAAGTGTATTACATATTAGGTTAATATGATTGTAACTATTATTGTTTTCCCTTGTTATTAAGTTGGGATATTCTTAGCCATGTCGGTTTTGTTGCATGTTTTCCTCTGATACTCAGAGGTTTCCTTGTTATCATGTTTGTTTATCCTTACTCTCACTATGCCCTGTGGCTAGTTTATATTTTATGCCTACTTACCTGAATTATATATGATTTTCTTTACATGGTGTTGTTTCTCTCCCCTTATTAAATTAGTAGTTATTGTTGGGCTTGGAAGGCATTCTCTGGTACATTTTCGCCCGGCGCCACAGGTTCGACCCAGAAAAGGGATTTTGACGAAGGAAAAATCTATTTCTGGGGAGAGACCTGTGGCGCCCGGCGAAACCCTTCCCCTTATTTTACACGATCCCACCCTTTCCTTTCCAAGCCATCATGGTCAATACAGAAGGATGTTGTTCAGATGGCGCTCGCGTCGTGGCGTGGGTGGTGCGGCGATGGGGATGTGTCTAGGGCCTCTGTATCGGCCCATCCCTTTGGCGAAGGAATTAACTAAATGGAAGACAACCTGTGAATAGTGGATTTCACGCGCCTTTGCTTTATACACGACACCCAAAAGGTGCTCGCGCGAGGGTTGTAACCTCAGCATTCCATGCTTTTATCTTTCTCTGGTATAATTGGAAGGTTTTTATCAGAAAAGGTATACAAGAAGGACTTTTCGCCGGGCGCCACAGGTCTCTCCCCAGAAATAGATTTTTCCTTCGTCAAAATCCCTTATTTGTTCCTGTTTTAGTTTAGTATGCATTAAGTTAAAGGGAAGTTGTTCCGTAACCTAAATACAAACCACGCTATTTACAGAGGGTTACCTTTTAGCGCAGCTGAAATGGCAAGCCATTAGAATTTAACGAGGGTGTATTACCCCCGCGCTAGTTAGCGGGGGGGGGGGGGGTAGGGGAGTGGTAGCTAGCTACCCCTCTCCCCCCTCACACACAGATGAATGCTCACTTTCACTTTTGGCTCGGACTGTGACAGACGTCTCTGTCTTGGTCTTCTCTTGGCAGCCATTGTTTGTTTTGTCTTTACTTAATCGCTTACTTTTCATTTACTCAATATATATGTATACATGTTTTCATGTTTGTATATATATTTGAGTATAGAAATAAGTAAGTTTCCTTTTCAGAGTTGTGTGTGTAGTGTACGATATCTACGTGGAGTCCTCGGCAGTTAGGCCACCACGGCGTAAATTTATGGGTGGCGATCGAGTTTGACTTATGTCTTTCTCTCTCTCTCTCTTGAGGTCGTTCACCCTTTTACTACGTGTTACTATGCCCTTGTAGCTTCCTTTCCGTGTGGGGGGGTTGCTACGCCGTACGTTTGTCTCAGTTATGAATCTAATTGTAGTTGTTTTTTGTTTTTCAGCTTGTAGAACGATTCCTTTCGGGGTTTTCGTTCTTTCTTTAGTGTTCATTCATTTTTAAATTACATAATTACATAGTTACATAATTATAATTGTTATAATTCTGTTTTGGTTACAGCTCTCCTTCCGTGAGTGTAAGTGGTTGTGAGGGCACGTGCCTGTTGTGTAATTCTTGTTTCCTTTCCCTCGGGATTCCTCTTCGGAGCCTTCCCGGGGGAATGAATGTGTACTAATATTATTTGTTTTATTTTTTTACAGTTACCGATCTAGTTCGTTTCTGTAATATGGCAACGGTGTGAGCTGTCTTGTTGAGTCCTGGGGATTCGGCTGTTGCTGCCTCCCCCTTGTATTTTCGTCAGGGGCGTGTCTCCTTCTACTGGAAGTACTCCCGTGACGACGGACAGCTCTCCAGTTCATTTTTGAACTCTCAGGAGGCTTGCCTCCTTGGGCGGGTACTTTCCTTCCGTGGGAAGTTTTTTTCCTGTCCAGGCTTGAGTTTTTCCCCTTTTGGGGGGTTCTTCTCTTGCCTTTTTTTCGTGCGACTATGCTCTTGGTGCTGAGCAGTCACACCTGCAGTTTTGTTCAAGGGGCTGGGCAACTGCAGGAGCTCCTCTTTGGAGGATTGCTCCTTTTAGGTCACTGGCTGACCAGTCTCTTCTACGAAGTGTTTCTCTTTCGTTCGCGAGAGAGTACACTCATAGAGACTCCTCTTCGGACGTTTCTTCTGTTGCTGTTGGCCTCCCTCGCCGTAAGGCCCACCGTCCGCCTCGTCGTAAGGGCCTCTCATCTCCCTATAAGGGTGCTTGAGGCGCCTTTTTGAATCTCCGTTTGCAGCCTACAACTCCTTTTTCTCGGTCTTCCGCCTTGGTGCAGATGGACAGCAGTCTGATCTCGTCTTCCGACGGGCAACGGTCTTCCCGACGGACAATGGTCTTCCCGACGGACAGCGGTCTTCCGACGGACATCAGTCTCCCGGCGGACAACGATCCCTTCGGGGCAGAGTTGCCTCCCACGTTGGTTCTTCCCTTGCGTGTCAGGGTTTCCCTGCGCGCCCTTCTGCTGTGTTCTCTCCTGTCCACGCGTAGCCTACTGCTCGTCAGCGATCATCAGCTCGCCAGCGATCATCAGCTCGCCAGCGATCATCAGCTCGCCAGCGATCATCAGCTCGCCAGCGATCACCTGTCTCTCGGCGATCCCCGGATCGCCCGCGTGTGTTACAGCCGGCACGCCAACGTTCTCCAACACTTCTGAAGGAACATGATTCGCCAGCTACTAGCTCACCTGCGCATGCTGATCGCCATCGCGCGACCCTCAACTGCGGATGCTGATCGCCATCGCGCGACCCTCAACTGCGGATGCTGATCGCCATCGCGCGACCCTCAACTGCGGATGCTGATCGCCATCGCGCGACCCTCAACTGCGGATGCTGATCGCCATCGCGCGACCCTCAACTGCGGATGCTGATCGCCATCGCGCGACCCTCAACTGCGGATGCTGATCGCCATCGCGCGACCCTCAACTGCGGATGCTGATCGCCATCGCGCGACCTTCAACTGCGGATGCTGATCGCCATCGCGCGACCGCACACCTGCGGATGCTGATCACCATCGCGCGACCCTGCGCATGCTGATCACCATCGCGCGACCCTGCGCATGCTGGTCACCATCGCGCTATCGTCTACCCTGCGGATGCTGCTCGCCATCGCGCGACCCTCAACTGCGGATGCTGCTCGCCATCGCGCGATCGCCCACCTGCAGAGGCTGCTCGCCATCGCGCGACCGCCCACCTGCGCATGCTGATCCCCATCGCATGACCCTGGCATGCTGATCACCATCGCGCGACCCTGCTCATACTGATCACCATCGCGCGACCCTGCACATGCTGATCACCATCGCGTGATCGCCCTCCTGCACATGCTGCTCGCGATCGCTCACCTTCGCATACCGCTCGCCAACGCACGATCGCTCACCTGCGCATGCTGCTTGACCATCGCGTCGGCATAACACAACGCGCCATCGCCAACCTGCGCGTTAGCGCTCACCAGCTCACCACCGATCGCTTGTTGATCCATATCACCAGCGGTCTTCCTCGCCCACGCGGCAGCGCGTTTCCTTGCCATCGCGCTAACGCTTGCGTTCCCCGCCTCGGACTCGCGCTCATCCACCTGCCCACCCTCACGACCGCTCGCCTGCGAATGGTCGCCCGCACGACCGCTCGCCCGCGCGACCGCTCGCCCGCGCGACCATTCGCCTGCGCGCTCACACACGCCCACGTGCCTGCACGTCTACGCTCATGCGCGTCCGCGCCCATGCTCTCCAATGTTCGCCCACGCGTGAACCAACGGTTTTCCATCGCGCGGACGGATGGTGTTCCGTCGCACGAACCTACAGTGTTTCTTCGCACAAACGTCGGCTTATTTCTGCAGTATCCATTGCTCGTCTATGGGTTATCGCTCGCCGACCACCAGCTCTCGCCCTTCCTACCACGCTCGCCCTCCTTCTGCGCTCCTTCGCTCACCTTCGTTTGCGTTACCGCGCATGGGCGCTTCCACGTTCGCCCACGCGAAAATCTTTGAATTACCGTCGCGCGAGCTCCAGGGCGATTGCGACCACGATTCCCAATGGGGTTTTCGCAGCATGGCCAGCCTGGCGAGTTCTTCTGGAGCGTATTTCCAGAACACGGCCTCACCCCGTAAACGCAGAGCATGGCACTTGCAAGAATAGGAGAAACTTAAGGGAGATCCGAGCAACACTCCTCTTTGCTGAACCTGGGTTAGCCCTTCCCCGTCATTCCCTGGAAGGATTTTTGGCGGGGGGGGGGGGGGGGGGCTTTCCGTTCAAGATTCCTCCATCGGACAAGGGGTGACTGCTTACCCCTTCCTCTGGGAGCTTACCAGGTTCTTTCCCTCCTCGGTTACAGCCCGAGGTTTGGTTCAAGGAAGCTACAGGAAGATCATGGGTACTTTCCTCCTCTCGAGCTCAGGCACCTTGGCCTTTTGTCGTTAAGTATCTAACTTGCGGACAAGCTCGATGTTGTACCATCTGGACGCGCTGACTGAGGGTTTCCTTCGGGTGTCTCATCTGTGGAGGTCGACGACCTCAGACACCCTTCCATCCTTGAGAAGAGTTTGTTTGTGCCCAAGGACAGAGACTTAGACAGCGGCTGTGCGGAGGAAATCGACTTCCGTTTTCATTCCTCCAAGGCGCTTTCTTCCAAACTCTGCAGGGCTCCATCGCCCTTTTCTTTCAACCACGTCGGCCTAAGTTATCGGCTACGACAACTGGGACAAGGTGTCCAATTGCAGTTTCCTCCTGTCAGGAACAGATGGCACGGGAGACTCTCCCGGGAGGGCATAGTCCTAAAAGGAGTTCACGAACTCTAGGATTGCAGGTTTTTCGCTGGGAGGATGCTTAAGGTTACTCATCCGAATGACAGCTTCCCGATGCCCATTCCCGCACAATTTCTGTGATCAGCCAAGGATATCGCGCCTGCCGTCTCTGTCAGCGAATTCAGTGTCTCTGAACCTCTATGCCATAGCGTCAGCAGAGTTGCCCGGTTGGGCAGAATGATCCATACCTTAGGCGAAGGTCTTCCATAGGATCATCGACGGCTTCACCCCCGGCCTCCTCAGTCGATCCTTTCTTGTAAGGAAGGATCTGAGAGGGGATGTCCGTAGTCGACCTCTCAGCCCTGATCAAGTTTGTCGAACAAACTTCGGCCAGCGTAGACCAGCAGAATCGATCAGACTGGTAACGAGGCGACAGGACTCCTTAAACCCTGGATCGGAAGGACGGGTACTTTCAGTTTCCATTCCATCCATCTTCCAGGGTGCTCGTCGAATTCAGCCTAGACTGCAAGTATTCCTGCTTATGATGCAGTGTGGCTATCCCGCCGTGGCATAGCAGGTTTGTTTCCCCAGAGAACTCTCCCTGCCTTCCTCTTGGCCGCTCAGGTGCAGGCTTCCGCCTCCTCTGCTGTTTGGAGGGCTGGTCAACTCCGGTAGGCTCGGGTTTGACCTTCTTCAGCGCCGGGACAAGCTTCCGGATGCTTACCATGAGTGTGGGCTCATGGTATTTTGCTTGAAGCCTTCTCTTCCTCTGCCTCAACATCTGGAGTATCTGGCCATGATATTGAGTCAACGGCCTTACCACGTTGGAAACCCCGCTTCTCGTCCGTCCAGCGAGGTTAAGCAACGTCGGTACTTGGATGGGTGACCACCTGGGGACGCCAGATTTTGTTACCACATCCTCCGAGCCTTCCTTTCGGTTGACTGTGGCAAGACTGAGGAGAGTCGCAGTACCTGTTCTCAGTCAAGCAGAGCTTTCAACCCTACCTTGGGATGTTTCCTAGTTCTCCTTTCCTCATTGACCCGTCTATAGTCCGAACGGTTGCCTCAGGATAAGTTCCATGTGGGGCGATCCAAGTTCCGGTGGCTTCATGCAATGTTTAACCGGACTTCCTGGCCCCTATGGGACCAGTGGAACTATTAGACCTGCAATGGGTGTTGACCTCTGGAGCCTCTTGATGGTAGTGGATATTCTCGTCCTTTCCCCACATTCTTGATGCTGTTCTCGGACTCGTCAAAGGAAAGGGGGGGGGGGGATGTTCCGGTCCAGGCCTATGGTCAAGACCTGAAGGATACCTCTCCATCATTCAGGCAGGCTTAGGGGCCTTAGTCTGGCCCCTCTACAGATCCTACAGCTCCTGCCGAGTCGCCCCGTGCGCGTCGACTTCATGATTCTGGCGTATTCTGACCAGCAGGGGACGCATTTTCACACCTTCACATCTTGCAGTAGAGATACCGGGATGATTGAGATTCTCTCAATACTACCATCGGCTCTCTCATTCCAGGCAGGGGAATGTTCTCTCAGACTATCCGAGCAGAGCCTCGTAGAGAGAGTGTACCTGGGGGTCTTTGACCTTGGGTAACCAGGAAGTCCTGGTCTGGGGGACCTGATCGCGACAGCTTGGAACCTCAAGCTTCCGCTATTCTTCCCCCCAGTCTCAGACCCCGAGACTCTGGCAAGATGCATTCCGGTGATGGTGGTACAACTTCGACGCCTGCGTCTTCCCTCCTTTTTGTCTGTGGAGAATGGGTCTCAACAAGACCCAGTTGTCTGTCAACCTTTCAATGGGAGAGCTCCACTGGGACTATGCTCAGAACGGTTTCTGGACCCTCTGCTTCCCCTGACGGAACTCCCGGGAGAGCTTCTCCCACGGCGCAGGCTACTCAAGCAACCACACTGCGACATCTCTCCCGAACCGGGGCGTCGCTTTGGCTTCATGCCTGGAGACACTACGCCTCCTCCTCAAGAAGAGACAACCCGCTACAGTCGCGTCATCTGCGATAGTCATCCACCGGGGTCTCCCAGGCAAAGTGAAGAGTCTAAGGTGGTTGGTGCCTTGGGAGATATACCTCTTCCCTTGAGGCCTCTTCTCCAGCAATAACGGTCTTATTGCCTTTCGGCGGGAGGAAAGTCCTTTCCGCTCTCGGCAATGAAGCCTGTCGCTCAGCCTTTCCCTGACCTTCAGGCTTAAAGGAATAACTTTTTCCTGCCCGCTGGATCTATCCTTGCTCATGCGAAGCTACGATCTCCCTGCCCTAGTCGGAGGAAGACCTTCAACTTGGAGCATGGCTCGGACTTTTAGTCCTTTAAGAGATCTTCTCAAGACCCTTTACGACAGGCCTCGGATTGTATTCCGCCTTGGGTCTCCTGCTCACTCTGGCCACGGCCAGTGTGTAAGCAATCTTCTTGGTCTCTTACGACTCCCCCCTTTCTAAGGAAGAGGGGAAGGCAACATTCAGGCTCGCTCCTGAGTTGTTGGCTAGACTCAGAATCTGGGGGTCCCGGCCCTTCGGTCCGATTCATTCAAGATTTCGAGTCTCCATTCTGTATCAGATGTCCCAAGACCTTCTCTTTCTTGCCAGTAAAGGAATCGAGAGGTTAGCGCTGGGAACAGCTGCAGTTTGTCCTCAGTTGCAGCCGATTTGGGAGCACAAGGAGGACATGGGGGAGAGTCACCAGTATACCTCTTCAGCCCGGACTCAAGGACATTCATCTCGACCTGTCTCCAGACCCTCCCCCGTCACGTCGCCCTACAGCACGAGGTTGGATACATCGCAATGTCCCTCGCCTTCGAGTAATACAACTCTGTGACGCAGGTGCTACAAGCTGGAGTCTGGAAGCGTTTAATGACCTTCGCAGCCCGCTTCCTGCAGGGCGTGACCCACAGGAGTCTCGATACGTTTTCTATCGCTCTGTGGTGGCTACACAACAGCTGGTCTAACCTCAGGCTCCTTTTTGGACAGGTAGCAGAAGGTTGAGGGCATTGTTATCAGGTTTTAGTCTGCATGAACGAAAGAAGTATGTCTGGCCCTTACTTTTTTCTTCATCATCCCCTCTACGGGGAAGCAGCATCCTGGTCTCTGCATAGCTGACCTCGAACCTCTGCAGGTAAACCATGCTTCCTTGTGTTCCGAGTATTGAGTCAATACTGTCGGTTCCCCCATACCCTGACGAGGTGGTATTGGGAACGTCCTAACCCAGAGTTCCTTCTGGAACTCCAGGTCAACTGCCTACGACGGGTCACACTTCTTCCTTCACACACAAGCTTACGTAGGCCACATGGTTCTTTGCGGAGCAAGGAACTTGTGAGGTGCAGGGACTCCTTTTCTCGAGTGCGACTCACTCGGATTCTGAGTCCCCGGGTAAAGCCAAAGCCAGTATGGCCAGTATGACAAATTCGAAGATAATTTGTATTTTTCCTAACCATACAAACCTTAGCTATTTACACATATTTGCCCGCCAGCCCTGTCCCCCAAGACAAGTCCTACCTTTAAGTGAAAGTGAGCATTCATCTGTGTGTGAGGGAGGAGAGGGGTAGCTAGCTACCACTCCCCTACCCCTCCGCTAACTAGCGCGGGGGTAATACACCCTCGTTAAATTCTAATGGCTCGCCATTTCAGCTGCGCTAAAAGGTTACCCTCTGTAAATAGCTAAGGTTTGTATGGTTAGGAAAAATACAAATTATCTTCGAATTTGTCATGTTTTAAAAGTCTGAATATACATGTTATAACCTATCATATTTTTTTGTTTAACATTTACATTTACTGTACGTACGTAAAACAACTCTCTCTCTCTCTCTCTCTCTCTCTCTCTCTCTCTCTCTCTCTCTCTCTCTCGTAAATTGTTTTCCTGCTTTGCTACGTATGTACTGTATGATTTTATATAGATACGGTAAATAATATTTGTAATAACACATTTTCTAAAAGCTTTTACTGTAATATCATTATTTATCACTTTCATCATGCACATTAAATGCCTTCGTTTGTTTACTGAGCGTACTTTATGACGCCGTCGTTTCAGGCGGCGTCATAAAGAAAAACATTTCATTTGGAAGTCCTAAGAAAAATTAAGTAAAACATTGGTAAATAACAAAATCAACATACTGTACTGAATAATCAATATAATCGATGCAAAAACTAACCTATACACAGATGTGTAAATGCGTTTGTTTCTTCATTATGATCAGAGATAAACGTAAACAAAATATTGGTTGCCGTTTTTTATCGGGGTTTTTGGCGTGTTTAGGAAACGCATGATATAAAATTGCCTTTAATATTTGTGCCTGTTTTAGTTTAGGGTACTGTGGTACTGTACATGCATTAAGTGTTCTGTACATTAAAGGGTAGTTTGTTAACAGTACAGTACTACGTACAAGGGAAGGTTTTAAAAGTCTGAATATACATGTTAAATAAATAGGTAAATATGGTGTCACTACTTCGCGGATTTTCACGTATCGCGGTCGGGTCTGGAACCTATCTACCGCGATAAACGAGGGCTCACTGTACACTGGATCTGAAGGACGCGTACTTCCAGATCCCAATTCATCCGTCTTCCAGGAAGTACTTAAGGTTTAGCCTAGACAACAAGATCCACCTGTTCAAGGTAATGTGTTCGGTCTCTCCACAGCACCCCAGGTATTCACCAGAGTGTTCACCCTGATATCTTCGTGAGCACACAGGATCGGCATCCGTCTCCTCCGCTATCTGGACGACTGGCTGATCCTGGCAGACTCGGAGTCGACCCTTTTTCGACACCGAAACAAGCTTCTGGGACTTTGCCAAGATCTAGGGATCATGGTAAATCCCGAGAAGTCTCCTCTGCCTCCATTTCAACGACTGGTATATCTAGACATGATATTGGACACCAATCTCCACAAAGCCTTTCCATCAGACGACAGGATAGCAAGGCTGAGGAGGGTCACAGATCCTTTCCTCAGACGAGAAGAGCTTCCAGCCCAATCGTGGTTCCTCTCCTAGGGCACCTTTCCCCCTTGGCCCGTCTGGTTCCAAACGGCCGCCTCAGGATGAGATCCCTGCAATGGCGGCTCAAGTCCCGGTGGAATCAAGGCCTCGATTCCCCGGACATTCTGGTCCCTATGGGCCCGGCAGAACGGACGGACCTTCAGTGGTGGGGGACGGAGGGAAACCTTCGAAGGGGAATGGATCTTCTCGTCCTCCCCCCGGATTTGTTGCTGTTTTCGGACGCTTCAAAAGAAGGGTGGGGGGCCCACGTTCTGAACCACAGGATCTGAGGCCTCTGGTCAGAATCAGGAAAGTGCCTCCACATAAATCTGCTAGAATGAAGGCCGTATATATGGCACTTCAACAATTCCAACAGATCCTGGCGACTCATTCCGTGGTGGTCGTGAGCGGCAACACCACGGTAGTGGCTTATATCAATAAGCAGGGAGGTACCTTTTCACAACAGCTATCCCATCTTGCAGTAGAGATACTGAGATGGACCGAAGTCCACTCGGTTCCACTATCGGCTCGCTTCATTCCGGGCAAGAGGAATGTGCTCGCTGACAGTCTGAGCAGAGCATTGCAGATAGTGAGTACCGAGTGGTCTTTGGATCCGCTAGTAGCCAACAAAGTCCTGACTTTGTGCGGTTCCCCGACGATGGACCTGTTCGCGAAAGACTTGAACTTCAAGCTTCCGCTGTACTGTTCCCCAGTCCCGGACCCCAAGGCACTCTGGCAAGATACCTTCCAACAACGATGGGACAACATCGACGTTTACGTCTTCCCACCGTTCGGTCTGATGAGAAGGGTACTCAACAAGACCAGACTATCGGTCAACCTGTCAATGACCTTAATAGCTCCGCTATGGCATCATGCAGAGTGGTTCCCGGACCTTTTGCAGCTCCTGACGGAACTCCTGAGAGAACTTCCTCCACAACACGAGCTACTCAAACAACCACACTGCAACATCTTCCACAAAACCGTAGCATCGCTTCGGCTTTATGCCTGGAGACTATCCAGCACCTCCTCACAGAGAGAGGCTTTTCGCAACAAGTTGCGGAAAGGATGTCTCGACACCTGCGAAAGTCATGTGCAGGGGTCTACCTGGCGAAGTGGAGAGTCTTCTGTGGTTGATGTCGTGGAAGGTGTATCTCTCCTCTCGATGCCACTATTCCAGCAATAGCGGAGTTTCTTGTATATTTGCGGGAAGAAATGCGCCTTTCGGTCTCGGCGGTGAAAGGCTAATGCTCAGCATTAAGCCTGGCCTTCAGGCTGAAGGGAATGGACTTTTCTTCATCGCTGGAACTTTCACCTCTCATACGAAGCTACGAGCTTACCTGCCCTCAGTCGGAAGTTAGACCTCCTCAATGGAACATGGTTCATGTCCTCAGGTCTCTTAAGAGACCTCCGTTCGAACCATTACGCCAGGCTTCTGATCGTCACCTGTCTTGGAAGACGATGTTCCTGCTAGCTCTGGCCTCAGCCAAGCGAATCAGTGAATTTCATGGTCTCTCGCATGACATCGCCCATTCAAGGGGATGGGGGGAGGTAACATCCGGGTTCGTCCCTGAGTTTGTTGCTAAGACTCAAAATACTGGAGTTCCGGACCAACGGTTCGACTCCTTCAGGATTTCGGGTCTCCGTTCTGTAACAGATGACCCAGACCATCCCCTACAGTGCCCAGTACGGAGTCTGAGGCTCTATCTAACAGAACAGCTGCAGTTCGTCCTCGAGTGCAAGCCCTGTTTGTGAGCACACGAAGGACGAAGAGGAGGGTCACGAAGTACACCATCTCAGCTTGGATTCACAGGGTCATCCACCACTCCCTGAATCCAGACCCTCCTCCGTCACGGCGCCCTAGAGCACACGATATCAGAGGCATCACTACGTCCCTGACATTCAAGAGAAACTTCTCAGTGACGCAGGTTCTACAGGCTGGGTCTGGACGCATCAAATGACCTTCACAGCCCAGTACCTGCAGGACGTGACCCACAGGAGGCTCGATACGTTCTCTATCGGCCCTGTGGTGGCTACATAGCAGCTGGTCTAACCTCAGGCTCCTCAATGGACAAGTAGCAGAAGGTTGAGGGCATTGTTACCCGGTTTTAGTCTGCATGAATGAAAAAGTATGCCTGGCCCTTACTCTTTTCTTCATCCTCCCCTCTCTTGGGGAAAGCAGCATCCTGGGTTCTCTGTATAGCTGACCTCAAACGACTGCAGGTAAACCATGCTTCCTTGTGTTCCTAGTATTAGAGAATACTGTCGCGTCCCCCATACCCTGACGAGGTGGTATTGGGAACGTCCTAGCCTAGAGCTCCATTTAAGGACTTCAGGTCGACTTCCTAGGACGAGTCACACTTCATTCCTTCACACACAAGCTTATGTAGGCCGCACGTTCCTTGTGGAGCAAGGAACTTGCGAGGTGCAGGGACTCCTTATCTCGAGTGCTTCACACTCGGATTCTGAGTCCCCGGGTAAAGCCAAAGCCAGTAAGGCTGGGACTTACCACCCTACCTAAGGGTTAAGTCACCCAATGTAAATAGCATGTTTGTATTTCGGTTACGGAACAAATGACAAATTCGGAGATAATTTGTATTTTTCCTAACCATACAAACCTTAGCTATTTACACATACTTGCCTGCCAGCCCTGTCCCCCGTGAAGTCCTACCTCTAAGCGAAGTGAATCAGTTCACCGGTGTGTGAGGGGGGAGGGGTAGCTAGCTACCCCTCCCCTACCCCCTCACTAACTAGCGAGGGGGTAGTTAACCCTCGTTAAAAATCAAATGGCTCGCCATTTCAACTACGCCGAAAGTAATACCCAATGTAAATAGCTAAGGTTTGTATGGTTAGGAAAAATACAAATTATCTCCGAATTTGTCATATTACTTTCGGCGTAGCTGAAATGACGAGCCATTAAAATTTAATGAGGGTTTACTACCCACACCGCTAGTTAGCGGGTTGTAGGGGAGGGTAGCTTACTACCCCCCCCTCCTCTCACACACACACACCTGTGCTTGAACTCACTTTGCTCTCGGCTCGGATGGTAGTTGGACATGTCCGCTGTCATCCTCGCCGCTCTTTGGCAGCCTTTAATGTTTTTTTGCTTTTTCTTTTTGACAGTTGTGTGTGAAGTTGGCCTCTGCTGTTATGCGCACCTGCCCTGGATTACCCGACCGCCCCTGTGGAACATTCATGTCGGCAGTCGAGACAGACCCTCACACCCTTTGCCCTTACTGTAGAGGTCAACAGTGTGATAGTGATAATAAGTGTAGTGAGTGCAGGGAGGGGTCTACCTCCCAGTGGGAGAGATTTTCGCGGCGACGAAAGAAGAAGTCCAGACGGGATACTTCTCTTTCGAAGGTTTCTTTGAAAGGAGAAAAACCCAAGACCTCTTCTTCCGTTTCTCAAACCTCCTCCGAAGCTCCCACTCGGTCGGTCTCTTTCAAGAGACCGTCGAGTGGTAGCATAGACCGTTATACTGTTTTCCAAACTCGGGGTTCGAGAGATGGCGTTGCTTCCCCTAGCGAAGCAGTTCCACCTCCCCTCCCCCCGGGGGAGGATTTATCACTAATTCCTCTTTTGCAGCTTTGGTCTTCCTTGGGGCTCGAGGGTTCGCCCTCCAAGGAAGTCTTACTTGACTACATCCGATTGGGTGCCGTTGTCAAGCAATCACCGCCTCCGGCAGAGGTTGATCCTCTTGTCGATTGTCGAAGTTGTGGTGTCAGAGGTATCCAATGCGGTATCACCCATCACCTCTGCCTCTTCAAACCTTACAGTAGCTGACGGCTTAGTTTCTCCCGTTCCTGTTCATCCAACGAGGGAGAAACTAAGTCCAACAGTCTCTCCTGCTAGTGTTTCTTCGGAGGACTGCAGAAGGTCAGCTTGCTGATTCCACGGCTCCCAGAGGGCGTATTCGTCGCAAGGATCGCCTTCCTCTTCACCAGAGAGGCCTTCCTTCACCTGCGGTGAGGAGGCGCCTCTTTGGTTCTACATCTTCATTGCAGTCCCCCGCAGAGGAGCCTCGTCATCGATCACCGACTGTTCCTGCTTTGGTCCGGGACCTCTCTGCGGATCGTTCGCGATCCCCTTCGGTGGAAGTTCGTCCTTTCAAAGGACACGTCGACCTTCCACCCGTCAGACCTGCCGTCGCCGTTCCTGGATGCTGATGCGCGCTACACGCCAACGAAACCTGACCTCCAGGCTCGTCAGGCCTCGTCATCTAATCCTAATGCAGGGCATCAAGGGAGTATGCGTCAACGCGCGCATACTTCCCTCACGCGCTATGCTCGCAATTCTGAGCATACGCGCCCAAGTTCTCCTGCATGCCAGGCTTTGCCTGAGCAAGCGCGCCCACGCCCAGCCACGCACCAACCCTCACCGCGCCAGCGCTCTCCTACATGCCAGCGCTCTTCAACGCGCCAGCGGTCTCCTGCGCGCCAGCGCTCTCCTGTATGCCAGCGCTCTCCTGTATGCCAGCGCTCTCCTACGTGCCAGTGATCTCCTGCGCGCCAGCGCTCGCCCGCGCTCGCCCGCGCCTAGCAGTCATCTCTCCTGCGTGCCCACGATCTTCTGATCTGGGCGCTGTTTGGAGGTCTAAAGTGACTTCTCCCACGCGCCAGCTTTCTCCAGCGCGCCAGCGCTCGCCATCGCGCCGACACGCGTATTCATCTGCACGCATCCATGATGATACGCGAGCGTGCCCCGCGCGCCCTCGCCCATCCTCTCCTGCAGTTGCGCGCCACTGACACCATTCTGACATGCGCCCATGAGCAGCACAGGTTTCAACTGCGCGCCAGGGGTATCTCTCCTGCGTGTGCTCGCCCTACGTCTTCTTCAGGGGCGCGCGCCCGCGCGCCCGCGCGCCCGCGCATTCAACGCCCTGATCCTGCGCGCCCACGCGCGTGCGAATATTCTCCCGCCCGCGCGTGCACCAATAGTCTCCCGCCCGCTCCTGTGCACCATCAGTCTCCCGCGCGCTCCTGTGCACCATCAGTCTCCCGCGCGCTATTCCTGGTTTTCTCTATCGCGCGAGCACCATTACGCGCCCCCGTGCGAGCATCAATATCCTCTTGCGCGCGAGACTGCTGAACAACGCACGGCAAGGTCGCCATCGCTGCATTCCCCTCCCCGCAAACGCATAACAGCGCGTATTGGGGCGGAAGGGAAACATCCAGAGGGGTCCAGGATCCCTAAGTCTTTCCAGGCGAACCCACCTATGGGAACTCCTCCCAGGGATCCTTATATCCCTGTCCCTTCAAAGGGGGTGTCTGACAGCGCGTCTGTCAGCCAGCAGCTTTGGTTTGTTGCACTAATCAGAGCAGTTACACAGGCGTTCAAGCCTATTTTCTCTGAATTAAGTCACAGATCCTTGGCTGTCTCTACCCCTCTGAAGAGAAAAAGAGGAGTTCCGGACGCGGTAACTTCTCCAAGGGCTAAGTTGACTCCACGCAAGCCTTCGAGACAGGTTCCTTCACTCCCCCAGACTTTCTCTCCTTCCCTGTCAGACAAGGACTTCCTGTCCTCAGGGGAATCACGTGAGGTGAGATTTTCCCCCATCGCACCAATGAGGGAAACCTCTCCTCGCGCTGAGAGGTCTTCTCAAGTAGGGGCTGGAAGGAACTTACCGTCTTCGATGTTAGAGTCCTACATCCTTCCCAGGAAGGAATCTAAGGACTCTAAGACTTTACCAAAGTCCTCTACAAGACCAAGGACGGAGCCAACTAGCCACTCGGAGAACGTCCGCGACTCTCCCCTATAAGAGCCTTTGGGGACAGGAGACTTTGCTGCAAGTCTGACGTCAGGAGGAGAACAGCAAGAGTCAGAACATGCGTTTTGGCAAGTACTGACTCTAATGAGGGCTCTCATTGGGTTTTCCGACCCAGAGATCCCTCCTCGAGAGGGCAAGGACACTGTCTTGGACCATGTATTCGGTACTCAGAAACCCTCTTAAGACCAGTGCAGCTCTGCCCTGGTCTCAAGGGATTAAGAGTACCTGAGACAAGATCGCTGTACAGCTCTCCGAGATGTCCTCCTCCAACCGTTCCAGTGCCGCCAACAAGCTCCTTCCACCTCCTCGCGTACAGCAGAGGAGGTACTTTGAGATCTTGGAGGAGCCTTGTTTAGCTCTTCCTCTCCACCACTCGTTGGAAGAGCTTACCAGGAGAGTCCCTCTTGAGAGACTCTCTAACCGGCAGGTCTCGTTCCTGGCAACCGAGATCCTTAACCAGGAAAAGGTTGCGAAGTGTGCTATGCAAGCCACGAAATCTGGTTAGGGACCTTAGGTATCCTGATACGATCTGAGGATTTCTCCAAAGAACGTACCAGGAAAGCTATGGAGATGTTCCTTCTCTCAGGCACTCGCACTATCAAGTTTCTGGCCCACCAAGTCTCGAACTTGTGGGCAAACACCATCCTGAAACGTTGGGATGCGGTGGTTGAGAAATTCCATCAGAAGGTCCTTAGCACCGAGATCAATAGGCTCAGACATTCATCCTTAGAAGGATCCATCCTGTTTGAGCCTAAGGATGTGGAACAGGCCGCTGAGAGGTGGAGGAAGTCTCACCAAGACTCCCTCCTTCATAGGGCTTTGACATCCAAGCCTCCAGCACCCCAGCAGTCCCGTCCAACCAAGACCGGAAAATCAACGACAGCAGCGAAGACAGTGGTGTCTAAGCCCTTTCCTGTCAAGGATAAGAAAGGCAAAAAGTCCTCCACGGGGAGGTAAGAATCCTAGAGGGAGCAGCCGAGGCTGTAAACGCTAGGATTGGCAGTCCCCCTGCATATCCACCAGTGGGCGGATGCCTACAAAGTTGCTCAGACAGGTGGCAGCAACTCGGGGCCGATTCCTGGACGATTTCTGTAATCAGTCAGGGATATCGCGTCCCGTTCACAACATCTCTACCTCCCCTGACGACGAATCCAGTGTCATTGAGCTCCCTTGCCATGGGATCGGCAAGGGGGCAAGCCCTTTGGGCAGAAGTCCAGACCCTGTTGAAGAAGGGTGCTCTCCAAGAGGTCCTCGACGAGTCCCCAGGCTGCTTCAGTCGACTATTTCTTGTAAAGAAGGCGTCTGGAGGCTGAAGACCAGTCATCGACCTCTCAGCTGTGAACAAGTTTGTCAAACAAACTCCGTTCAGCATGGAGACAGCAGACACGGTCAGACTAGCAGTGAGACTGCAAGACTTCATGTGTACACTGGATCTAAAGGACACGTACTTCCAGATCCCAGTCTTCGAGAAAGTACTTAAGATTCAGCCTAGACAACAAAAAGTACCAGTTCAAGGTGCTGTGCTTCGGTCTCTCCACAGCACCACAGGTTTTCACCAGAGTGTTCACCCTAATATCTTCATGGGCACACAGGATTGGCATCCGTCTCCTCCGTTATCTGGACGACTGGTTAATCCTTGCAGACTCGGTGTCATCCCTTTTTCAACACCGGGACAAACTTCTGAGACTTTGCCAGGATCTGGGGATCTTGGTAAATCTTGAGAAGTCCTCACTGCTTCCCACTCAAAGACTGGTATATCTAGGCATGATTATAGACACCAATCTCCACAAAGCCTTCCCATCAGACGACAGGATAGCAAGGCTGAGAAAGGTTGCAAGTCCTTTTCTCAGACGAGAGGAACTTCCAGCCCAATTGTGGTTACGTCTCCTCGGTCACCTTTCATCGTTGGCTCGTCTAGTTCCCAACGGTCGCCTCAGGATGAGATCCCTACAATGGCGACTCAAGTCCCGGTGGAATCAAGGTTACGATTCCCCGTACGTCCTCTTCCCTATGGGATCTGCGGAACTGATGGACCTCCAGTGGTGGGTGGCAGACGAGAACCTACGAAGAGAAGTGGACCTTCTCGTCCTCCCCCGGATTTGATGCTGTTTTCGGAGGCTTCAAAGAAATGGTGGGAGGCCCACGTGCTGCACCACACGACCTCAGGCCTGTGGTCAGAGTCAGAAAAGTATCTCCATATAAATCTCCTAGAGATGAAGGCCGTCTTCCTGGCCCTTCAACAGTTCCAACAATACTTGGCGGGTCACTCTGTGGTGGTGATGAGCGACAACACTACTGTAGTGGCTTACATCAACAAAGCGTCTCAAATGGTGAGTACCGAGTGGTCTTTGGATCATCAAGTAGCCAACAAAGTCCTGACTTTGTGGGGTTCTCCGACTGTGGATCTTTTCGCAACGGCCCTGAACTTCAGGCTCCCGCTGTACTGCTCCCCAGTCCCAGACCCCAAGGCTCTCTGGCAAGATGCTTTCCAACAATGGTGGGACAACATCAACGTTTACGCCTTAACAATGGTGGGACAACATCGACGTTTACGCCTTTCCCCCGTTATGTCTGATGAGGAGGGTGCTCAACAAGACCAGAACATCGGTCAATCTTTCAATGACCCTCAAAGCCTCATAGCTCCGGTATGGCATCATGCAGAATGGTTCCCGGACATTCTGCAACTCCGAACCGAGCTACCAAGAGAGCTCCCTCCACGACACAATCTTCTCAAGCAACCACATGCCAACATCTTCCACAAAGCCGTAGCTTCACTATGACTTCACGCCTGGAGACTATCCAGCATCTCCTCTCCTTATTGGACAAGTAGCAGAAGGTTGAGGGCATTGCTACCCGGTTTTTAGTCTGCGTGAATGAAAAGGTTTTGACTGGCCTTAAGTCTAGCTTTCAGGCTGAAAGGAATGGACATTTCTTCATCGCTAGAACTTTCTTTACTCATACGTAGTTATGAACTTACCTGCCCTCAGTCGGAAGTGAGACCTCCCTCATGGTACGTGGTTCGAGTTCTCAGGTCTCTTAAGAGACCTCCCTATGAACCATTACGCCAGGCATCAGATCGCCACCTAACCTGGAAGACGGTGTTTCTGCTAGCTTTGGCTTTGGCCAAGCGAGTCAGCGAACTTCATGGTCTCTCGTATAACATCGTCCATTTAAGGGGATGGGGGAAGGTAACGTTCAGCTTCATCCCTGAGTTTATTGCTAAGACTCAGAATCCGGGAGTAGCGGATCCTCGATTCGACTCCTTCTGGATTTCTAGTCTCCGTTCTGTAACAGATAACCCAGACCATCTCTTACTATGCCCAGTAAGGAGTCTGAGGCTATATCTCAAAAGAACAGCTGCAGTCCGTCCTCATGTGCCAGCACCATTCGTCAGCACAGGAAGGACTAAGAGGAGGATCACCAAGAACACCATATCAGCATGGATTCGTAGGGTCATTGATCTGGCCTTGAATCCAGATCCTCCTCCGTCACGTCGCCCTAGAGCACATGATGTCAGGGGCATAGCTTCGTCCCTGGCCTTCAAAAGAAATTTCTCTGTGAAGCAGGTTCTTCAAGCGGGGATGTGGAAGCGTCAAACAACGTTCACAGCCCACTACTTGCAAGATGTGACCCACAGGAGGCTTGATACGTTCTCTATCGGCCCTTTGGTGGCTGCACAACAGCTGGTTTAAAACCTCAAGCTCCTTATTGGACAAGTAGCAGAAGGTTGAGAGCATTGTTACCCGGTTTTTAGTCTGCATGAATGAAAAGGTTTGACTGGCTCTTATTCTTTTCTTCATCATCCCCTCTCTTTGGGAAAGTAGCATCCTGGGTTCTCTGCATAGCTGACCTCAAACCACTGCAGGTAAACCATGCTCCCTTGTGTTCCTAGTATTAAGTTAATACTGTTACGTCCCCATACCCTGACGAGGTGGTATTGGGAAAGTCCTAGTCTACAAGTTTCCATCTAAAGAACTTCAGAACAACTTCCTAGGACGAGTCACACTTCTTCATACTTTCACACACAGCTTGCGTAGGCCGCAGTCCACCCTTCCTAATGGGTGAGTCAACCCTATTAAGTAGTGTGGTTTGTATTCCAGTTATGGAACAAATGACAAATTCATAGATAATTTGTATTTTTCTTAACTATACAAACCTTAGCTATTTAACCAACCTTGCCCGCCAGCCCTATCCCCCTTGAAGTCCTACCTCCAAGCAAAGTGAGTTCAAGCACAGGTGTGTGTGAGGGGGGGGGGTAGCAAGCTACCCTTCCTTACCCCGCTAACTATTGGTGTGGGTAGTAAACCCTCGTTAAATTTTAATGGCTCGTCATTTCAGCTACACCGAAAGTAATACCCCTATTAAATAGCTAAGGTTTGTATAGTTAGGAAAATTACAAATTATCTACGAATTTGTCATATTTACCATGAAGTAGTGGAATCCCTACGGCTATGCGTCTGTAGGGTAACCAGCATCTCCTCGCTAAAAGACAATTTAGTGTCTCCTTACCACATGGGGGGAGCAGGGCCAGGGTGACGAGGAGTTGTGGAATTTTATCTTATCTCAGAGAGGAAAACTCAGTTCAGTCCTGATGGTAAAGGCTAGCACTCTGACTCAAGCCAAGTCTTTAGACTGGGAGGGGTTGATATTTCCTCTTCGGTAAAGCTTTCTATGCTCATACAGTATGGAGTTTTGTACATGCATACCATCAGTCGGAAGTGAGACCACCTTTTTACGAGCCGTTACATTGGGCTTTGGATTTTGATCCAACTCGGAAAATGGATTTTCTTCTCATTTTAACCTCCGCAAAGAGGGTTGGCAAGTTGTATGGTCTCTCCTACAAATGTCATTCTTTCAAGGATATGGGGGCAAGTTAGGTTCAGCTCATCCCTGTGTTCGTTGCTAAGACTCAAATCTGGTAGTTTCCGACCATAGGTTCAATTCCTTCAGGACTTTGAGTCTTTAGAAAGTAACTGACAATCCTAATTGGCTGAATTTGTGTCCTGTGAGATTGCTAAGGTGCTACAGTACTTAGACAAACTCGAGGAGCTCGCCCACAGATCAAGTGCCTGTTTGTCAGCTCGGCCAGTGTCAAGAAGAGGGTGACGAAGAACACCTCCTCAGGGATCAGGTAGGTCATGAATCGTTCCATTTATGCTTCCCCTCTTTGACATCAAGAAGTATGACCCAGAACTCATGGTCAGGGACATAGGTAGGTTACACTGTTAGTCTGGGATGAATGAAAAGGAATGACTTTCTTTTTCACATCTTCCCCCCTCTTGGGTCATATCATCTGAAGACACTGTCTGCTGGAACTCCTCAACTGCAGGTATACCCCAGGTTGCTTTTATCTTGAATATACTGTATATTCATATACAGTACTGTATTCCCTGTTACATTGCCAATCTCCATACTATGGGGAGTTGGGATGTCGTTTCCTAAGTGTGTGTATTCACAAACCTGTCAATTATGCATAGCCTATAAAATTAATAGTTACGTTCGTACACTCATAATCCACTTTCGTCAACCCATGGGTATTGACAGGCTACTGGTTTATGAGGTGTCAGGATGCTCATCCCTCACATTATCATGCCCAGATGCAGTTATCCCAATTCAAAAGGGACTTCCTCCGACTAAAGAGTGATTTTCTTATGTGAAGAATGCAAGGTTTGTAGTTTTTGTGGAACGAACAACAAATTTTGAAATAATTAGTATTTTTTATAACAATACAAACTTGTAGTTCTTTACTCATGCTTTACCTCCATCACTTACCCCTAGGGAAAGTCCTGGTTGCAATCAAAGTGAAGAAGGTATGAGTGGGCAGAGTGGGGGTTGGTGGTGCTTCTCCGCACTTCCAGTGATAACAACAGGAATGGTTTATGTCACCTTGTTAGAAGTTTTAAAGCCGTATGTCAGATTGTGCTGATTTCTTCTCTAAGTAAAGAACTACAGGTTTATATTGTTAGGAAAAATACAATTGTTCCGACGCGATATACAAACCTCATAATCGTATAATAACCTCGTAATCATATAATATAGGAATTCGCTTCAGCGCAGCTGAAACAGCCGAATAGAAAGAAAACCAGGCAGTTGTGCTGATTGGTTGGCTGGCGGTATGGGGCGGAGCTTAGCCCCCCCCCACTGCCAGCCCACTTCCATTCACTTGCTTCGGCTCAACGTTGATGGTTGTGCTACACTCCGCTCTCTACACTGCAACCCTTTGCCTTCTCTTGTGCTTGTGTACAGTGAGCCCTCGCTACTTCGCGGTTCGACTATCGCGGATTCACGACTTTGCGGATTTTTTTCATAACGCATGTACACTATATACATATATTAGTGTGCTACTGTTATTAACACACATTGAGTATGTGTTGTTTGAGATGTTGAGTCTTGAAATAAAGTTCATCATTGTAACTTTAAAATGGTTTACAGTGATACCTCTGGATACGAAAGTTTCTGCTTACGAAAAATTCAGGATGCGAAAAGTGATTCGAAGATTTTTATGCCCCAGGATACGGATAAAATTTCAGGATACGAAAACCTTACGAGATCCCAACTCTTCGCCGAGAGTAATTTTAAAAAGCGCGCGCCGCCAGACTTTGAACTTGGGTAGACTCACTTACAGCCTCCCGCTCACCCATTGGTTATCTCCCTACTCAGACGCTAACTGACGCCATAAGATCCTGCTTTCCTATTGGTCGGCAACTATCCCAGCTTGCCTACGCACGGGCGTTCATCTCTCTCTCTCTCTTTTCGTTCCGACCGCGGTATCGTTAACAGACATTGTGTTGTGTGCTTTCGCTTGTTTGACTTTGTGTTAATATACAGTACATTCGTACGCCACGTGTTATCGTTAATAAACTTTCGTTACTGTGCACTGTACTGTATTAGTGTATACTATACATAGACTGTATATAACGTTACGTAGTGTATTATATTACGTATTACTGAAGCCATGGGTCCCAAGAATGTTGCCGAAGGAAAGAAGAAGAAGACGATGCTCTCGATGGAGACGAAACTTGAAATCGTTAAAAAGTACGAGTCTGGCATGCGTTTAAGTGCGATCGCCAAGGAGTATGGCCGGAATCCGTCTACGATAGGCACCATCCTGAAGCAGAAGGCGGCCATCAAAGCAGCAACACCTTCTAAGGGCGTCACTATTTTCTCCAACAAGAGAACGCACGTGCATGACGAGATGGAGAGGCTGCTTCTTGTGTGGATCAAGGACAAAGAGATCTCAGGAGACACCATCACTGAGACTACAATTTGCCAGAAGGCCTCCGCCATTTTCGGTGATCTCGTGCGTGCTCAGGCCGAAGAAGGAGCAGGAGAAGGAACATCCCAGCAGGAACCCCCAGAGTTTAAGGCTTCTCGTGGGTGGTTTGAGAAGTTCAAGAAAAGGACTGGCATCCATTCAGTGGTACGGCATGGGGAGGCAGCCAGCTCGGACACGAAGGCTGCCGAAGCCTTTGTTAAAACGTTCGAGGAGTTGACTCTGCAGGAAGGCTACACTTCGCAGCAAGTTTTCAATTGCGACGAAACTGGGCTTTTCTGGAAGAAAATGCCTCGTCGGACATTCATCACGGCGGAGGAGAAGAGGCTACCCGGACATAAGCCTATGAAGGACAGGCTTACCCTTGCTTTTTGTGCAAACGCCAGTGGGGACTGCAAGATAAAGCCCCTGCTGGTGTACCATTCAGAAAATCCCCGAGCCTTCAAAGCCCACAAAGTTATTAAGGAGAACCTTCCCGTGATGTGGAAGGCGAATGCAAAAGCCTGGGTAACGAGGCAACTGTTCATTGATTGGGTGAATGTCTGCTTCGGTCCGACTGTCCGAAAATATTTGGAAGAAAAGCGCCTCCCTATGAAATGTCTGCTGGTGTTGGACAATGCTCCAGCTCACCCTCCTGGCCTCGAGGAATATCTTCTGGCCGAGTATTCCTTCATAAAGGTCCTGTATCTACCGCCTAACACCACCCCTCTCCTCCAGCCCATGGACCAGCAAGTTATTTCTAATTTTAAAAAATTGTACACGAAGCATCTCTTAAAGAGATGTTTCCAAGTCACAGAGAGTACAAACCTCACTCTGCGTGAATTTTGGAAAGATCACTTCAACATCGTGATATGCCTCAAACTCATCGATCTCGCTTGGCAGGAAGTTTCGAGGCGTACCCTAAACTCATCTTGGAGGAAGCTGTGGCCCGATGCTGTCTCTGCACGAGACTTCGAGGGGTTCGGGAAGCCTGGAGGAGAAGCCGAGATCGTTGACGATCCTGAACCAATTCAGCAGTCTGAGGTGGCTGACATCGTACATCTTGGTACGTCCATGGGGCTGGAAGTTAGCGCGGAAGATATCGATGAACTTATCGAGGAGCACCACGAGGAGTTGACGACGGACGACTTGAAGGAGTTGGAGACGATACAAGTGAGTGATGTTCAAGAGCAGTTCTCTAGCGGTGATGAGGAGGATGTTGCACCTTTGAAAACGGCAGACATTAAGGAAATTCTTGCATGTTTCCATAAAATGGCAGACTACGTCGAAAAGGAACATCCAGAAAAAGTTTATACCAACCGTGCGCTTCAACACTGCAATGACGTTTGCCTAACGCATTTTAGAAATGTGTTGAAAAGTAGGCAGAAACAAGCTTCAATGGATAGTTTCTTATTAAAGAGGCCAGCGGTATTGGTAGGCCAAGACGAAGGTGAAAGTAAAGAAAAGAAACAGAAAAAAGAAAGAGATGAAGAAGTAGAAGGTGAAAGTAAAGAAAAGAAACAGAAAAAAGAAAGTGATGAAGAAGTAGAAGAGATTTAGAAAATAAGAAAAACGTAAAGTTATAAAAAGGCAAAAAAAAAAAAAATTCAATTTTAAGTTTTATGTTACCGTTAAGTGTTAAAGTAATTTTTTCTTTCATTTTATAGTTTTCCATACGTAATGTTAAGTGTTAATTATTTCTGCCATTTTTTTTATTTTGTAAAGTTTAAGTGTTAATGTGTTAAGTGTGTAAATTACTGTACGTAGTCTGTCACTTGTTACGTTTTCTGCCTTATGCCATCCTCCTCTGCCGCGACTTCGCTATCGGACATCGTCTCACTCAAAAGGTAAGTTTCAACTTTTTTGTTACACTAATTAACTGTAACCTTTTTTTTCAGAGTGTACAGGTACAGTATCAATCATTAATTTAGGTGTACGTACAGGTACAGTAACAATACACCTTCACTGATCTAAATGCTTTACGTACATACAGTACCGTAACTTTTATACAGTATCGTACCGTAGTAAAGAAAACGGACCGTTTTCTTTGGGCTTGGGGGGGATAACTTGGCTATAACTACGTACTGTACATTATTGAATAATCTCATAGTGGTTTCTGGAATGGATTAGGCTGTTTTTAACGGTTGTGTTAATTATTGAATGATAGAAATGGCTGCAATGCATGTTTATTACTACAGTTTAGCGTGTTTATGAAAGAAAAGGTGACTTTTTATAAGGCTTGGAACTGATTAGGCTATTTACATGTAAAACGCGACTCAGGATACGAAAATATCAGGATACGAAACCGCATCCTGAACGGATTAATTTCGTATCCTGAGGCATCACTGTATTCTCTAAAAACAACAGTGTTAAACATCTCCATCACAGGAGTGTAGCTGGTTTGGTCGGATGACCAATTCAAGTGAAGTATAGATATGAACTGCCTAAATTATCGATATCACAGATATCGTATGTTTAGTTGTCTCAGCATTTAAACACAATATGTAAACTTTACATTCGTCTCTCGGAAGACACCTGCATCCGGTGACGACACAATCTTTCACACGGTATGCATTTGTGTTGATGCTTCAGAAAAAGTTACATTGCCGAGGGATGCAAAATACATCCTGTTATGATTTTATATGACTACAGCAAATCTCACGCTAGCATCTTCATCCACAATGACATATTACGTCATGTGTTTTAAACATGGAATAATTAACTATTTCATTTATTACACATATATCGCGGATTTTCCGGAAATTTCGAAAATACCCGCGATAAATGAAGACCCCAAATATTTCGTTAATTCCATTAATAATTAGTAATATCTGCTCTTACTGATGGTTTATTGCATTACATATGACATATAATTCAGTACAGAAAGAAATAAAACAAAAAGAGAATGTGATCATACGATAATTCAGTATACGTAGTAAAATTAAATCGAACATGAAACGCAAATCAGATGCAGTCTGACTTTGTCATATTTGAATGGTGTAAGGCTGCTGATGGCTACTACTACAAATGTAATGGATGTGCATCTTTTCCATGAATCTTTTGTATGTATACTTACGTAGTACTGCATCCAATAATATTCTTTGTTGCAAAAATCACATCTCGAATAAGCGTACATATCCTACAACAAAACAAGCGTAAAATAGCGTACGTAAAGCATACTGTATATACAGTGAGCCCTCGCTACTTCGCGGTTCGACCATCGCGGATTCACCACTTCGCGGGTTTTTTTCATAACCCATATATATACATACATATCGCGGATTTTCCGGAAATTTCGAAAATACCGCGATATCTGAAGACCCCAAATACGATATTTCGTTACCTGTAATTCCATTAATACTGTAATTAGTAATATCTGCTCTTACTGATTGTTCATTGCATTACATATGACATATAATTCAGTACAGAAAGAAATAAAACACGAAAAGAGAATGTGATCATACATTAATTCAGTACTGTACAGTATACAGTACGTAGTAAAATTAAATCGAACATGAAACGCAAATCAGATGCAGTCATACCATATTAGAATGGTGTAAGGCTGCTGATGGCTACTACTGTACTACAAATGTAATGGATGTGCATCTTTTCCATGAATCTTTTGTATTATACGTACGTAGTACTGCATCCAATATTATTCTTTGTTGCAAAAATCACATCTCGAATAAGCGTACGAGAGAGAGAGAGAGAGAGAGAGAGAGAGAGAGAGAGAGAGAGAGAGAGAGAGACATATCCTACAACAAAACAAGCGTAAAATAGCGTACGTAAAGCTGTTTTATTATCATTATTATTATTATTTTTGTTGTTGTTATTAAAATTATTATTGTTATTATTATTATCATTATTATTATTATTATTATTATTATTATTATTATTATTATTATCATTTTATCATTATTTATTATTATTATTATTATTTCTGGGTCGACCTGTGACGGCCGGTGAAAAGGGTCCTTCTTTACACTTTTCTGATATAAACCTTCCAAATATACCAGAGAAAGATAAAAGCATGGAATGCAGAGGTTACTACCCTCGCGCGAGCACCTTGTGGGTGTCGTGTATAAAGCAGGGGCGCGTGAAAACCACTATTCACAGGCTGTCTTCCATTTAGCTAATTCCTCCGTCAAAAGGGATGGGCCGATACAGAGGCACTAGCTACGCTACCCGAGCCACACCACCGACGCCCGACGCGAGCGCCATCTGAACAACATCCTTCTGTTTTGGACTTGCTAGCTTGGTCTTAGATTTTTGTGTTCTCGGTGTTTTCACGTTTCGTGGATTAATCTCATCATGGCCGAAGCTCCAACTTCACCTATACCAATGTTAAGTACCATAGTTTGTTTTGACAGGTTTTGCAGTACCGGGCAGTTGTTCTTTTCCCAGTATTGTGTTGTTTTTTATTTCGACCGGCTTGGCCTTCCGCGGTGTCGGCAGCCATTGTTGTTTTGATTTGCCTCGCTGGGAATTTCATGTTAGTCTTGCCCATTTGGTACACTGTCAGTTAGATTCTTGTTTAAGTCACTGGCCTTACGCCTTTTTGAACCATTATTATTATTATTATTATTATTATTATTATTTTCTATGGTACTTTTTGCTAGCAAGTCCAGTCTGGACGAACAAGAATAGCGACCCACCATGAGCGGCGTTCGTCAGTGGACTATATCCTTTTAAATTTTGTTACGCAGACGTTATTCTTCATTCATAGTCTTGTATTTGACGTTGCAATTTTATTGTTATACTTATATTATATTATAGTGTGCTTAATTAGGTTCTTTATAGTGTAACCACGAGAGCGAGAGCATGGAGTTCTCGTTTTCTGTCGCTCAGTCACGAGTTACCCTTTCTCTCGTTTTCTTTCTTAGCCTCGAGTAGGAGTGGTGGATTTCCCGTTTTCCGTTTTATACGATCACAGGTTCTCCCTCCCCCCTCTCCCTCTACGGGTATGTGATATTTTACGAATTATTTTATTATGTGGTTACTGTTAATATAGCTAGCGTTATTAATAGGTCCTGTTCGTGTGTGAGTCATTGTTTTGGGCCAGCTTTATAACGCCACCTGTTCCCCTCATAGTTCCGTCCTCTCCCCGCTACGGCTTGGGATAGGATCTGAACATTCATCCACTCCGCCTTGAGTTCTACTCCGCCATGAGGGATACTCATTGAGATTGGAACCTATAGTTATATATCATTTGGAGTGCAACCCTCTGGCAGGGCCTCATCCCCCCGGTGGTCCCTTGCACCCAGAATCCGGCCACGGCCATATCCACACAAAATATTCATTATTAATCACAACTTATTTATTCCGGACCTTTCACCGGACCTCCGGCTTCACCGGAGATCACCAATACGCTTAGCAATGATGTTAGCCTTAGCTTTTAGCTACTGCTTGTACTTTATAATTTATTTGGTTACGGGCCTATCACTGAATCCTCGACCCTGTCGGAGGTTCCGCAGCTTACAATGATTTATTTTATTCTTATTTTAATAATATTTATAGCGATACGGACCCATTTTAAATTGCTCCGGCACACTCTGGTGCAGGAAAATTTTATATTTAAAATATTTTAATATGAAGCTCCGGCTCCCATTCATTGAACCATCCTATGCACACATATTTAATGCTATCTAGACTCTGTTAGTAGATCTTAATCCCTTACCAGAGTCTCAAGGAACATCCAGACTTAGGTCTCCTTTCTTTTACAGAAGGTCCGCTGCGCTGCCAAGGGCTGCCCCGCATCTTTCAACGATCCCGTTGGACATGATCTCTGCCGGTCGCATGCACATTGCGCTATCTCCTTTATTCGGGAGTCGGGACAAGCCCCATACATGGTTTGGTTCCCGGAATCGTGCACGCTCTGTTACGAGTTGTCCTCCTTACTCCTGAACGATGACGTAAGTTGGTTTTCGTTTTGTTCCTTTTACCCTTTGGCGATGATTTAATTTGTTCCTTAATTATGTATACATCGCTTATTTCGGAGAACGATCCTTCTCCTTCATCACTAATCCCCTCACCTCTTTCAGGCCGATGATGAATCTCTTCGGTCGGCAAGAGCTGCTCTTCGTCCTTGGGTGTTGGGCTTCGGCAGGAATTCTCCGTCTGGCGCACCCTATCTCCTCGACGGAGACATGGCCTCCCGACTCTTCCCAGGCTCTACCACTGCAGCAGTCACTCCGGAGGCGGCTGCCCCTTTAATTGAAGCGGTTAGAGCAACCATCCCCACGGAAGACGAATCTCTTTTAGCGGGGGACGTGTCAGCTCTGGGTTTAGACATCGAGCCCATGGACGAGCAGGTAGGTGGTGTCGAGTTGGTGGAAACTTTTTTGTCTCCTACTCCTTCCTCTACCTCTTCCTTTCTCGGCTTTGATAAGGCTACGGCTTCTCCTCGGGATCCCTCCGTCCCTGTACGACCCAAGGTGAAGCCATTACGTACCTTTAAGTCATCAGCTTTGCCATTGTCTATGTCCCCGGTCCCTGAACCCTCGACTGCTCCTGATGTTCCTATTGCTTCCCATAAAACCGTGACTTCTAAGAAGTCGAAGTCCGCCAAGTCCAAGGCTTCGTCGGCGGGTGGCTCTCACTTCCCCGTCAACCTGATCAGGGATATAGTCAAGGAGCAAATTCAGCAACATTCTGGGGCTATGACGGAGCTAAAAGATATGGTGGCTAATCTGATCCGCTCCGGAACTCAGATTCCTCCGCCTTCAGCCCCAGACGCGTCGAAGTTACCCCCATTCGATAAAAACAACCCTTGGAGGTTTGCCTTGCATGCTCCGTACTTAGATGGTACCCTAACTCTAGATGGCATAGGCACCCGCCCTCTAGAGGACCTAGAATTCTACCCTCCGGGGCTAGAATTCCCATTCAACGGCTTTGTCTGCCTAAAAGAGCATGCCTTGGTTAGAATGGACAAGGTACCGAAGGAAACGGTGATATTTCCAAAAGAAAAGGCCCAAGCTGTCTGGGCCAGGACTCTGTCAGAATGGGGGTGTACCAACTCCAAGCTCACCCCACACAAAGGTGCCTACACTATTTTTACAACGGCATCGTCCATTACCTTGCCACTTATAGATAAAGTGACAGAGCTGACAATACAGGCCGCCAAGGAAGGCTCTGCCATGCCGGCTCTCAAAGAGACAGACCCCACCTCACTGCTCATTCCGAGTACCTCTGCCACCTGGGATGACGCTTCTTCTACCTTCACGGTAGGGAAGCTAGACCCAGACTGCGCCTCTATTCTTTTTTCTGAGATGCTTCCCAGATTACTAGAGTGTCTTATCAAGACCGAGTTCGAGGCATGTAATAGGTTATCTAGGTCCCTCCACTCCATCACCTCCATTGAGTCCCTAGCCTCTGTTTACCCGACTGAAACTTTGTTCTGGGTTTTCACAAAGAACCTGCTTCTGTCCTACCAAGTTGACCTCCAAGACTTCTGGTCGGCTCGGGTTAGCTGCAGGAAATACGTTCTGTCTGAGGCTTCTATCAGACATGAACCGAACAGGCTGATAGCGTCCTCCTGCTAGGGTAAGAACCTATTCCCTCAGGATGAAGTTAATAAAGTTCTTCAGGACGCTGCGAGGGCAAACCAAAATTTGCAAGTAAGGTGGGGCCTCACGACCAAAAGGAAGATCGAATCCCACAAACAAACTTTCTTCAAGAAAAAGCAGAGATTTACCCCTTACAAGACGAACCGGGGTCACTACCACCACTCGTCAGTCCCCCACACGTCAACACAGTCTTCCTCTGCTTCGACTTCTCAGCAACCGGCTCCCCCTCAACAGGTGGTCTACCTCACTGCTCCCCCAGGTACACAACCCAACCCCACTTGGATGTCCTCTCCTGCATACAACCCTAGCTACGAACCCTCCGGTTCCTTTCGTGGACACCAGAGAGGAAGCTACAGAGGTAGAGGACAGTTCCGCCATCGAGGCGGACCTAGAGCAAGGGGTGCTCGGGGAGGCAAGGGACCTAGATTCACTCCCTCGCAATGATGTGTTCCCGGTAGGGGGGAGACTTTATCACTTTCGAGACCATTGGACCTTCAGTCCATGGGCTCACAGCATAATATCCAAAGGCTTGGGTTGGAAATGGTCACGGGGATCTCCACCTCCACCAGTGACCTTCTTCCAGAGACCCACTCCCATCCTGAAAGAGTACACCGCAGAGTTACTCAAGAAGAAAGCAATCAAACGGGTTCGATCACTGAAATTCCAAGGCCGCCTGTTTACAGTTCCAAAGAAAGACTCGTCGGCGTTGAGAGTGGTTCTGGACTTGTCAAAACTAAACTCTGCGACAAGTTCCGTATGTTGACTATCTCTCAGGTACGGACCTTACTTCCCCGTGGGGCCGTCACCACCTCTATCGATCTTACCGACGCCTATTATCATGTGCCAGTAGCTCGAAACTTCTCTCCTTACCTAGGCTTCCGCTTAGGCAAGAAAGCCTTTGCGTTCAAAGTCATGCCCTTCGGTCTCAGCATTGCCCCCAGGATATTCACGAAACTGGGAGAGACAGTGTTAGAACAACTCAGGAACCAAGGGATACAGATCATTGCCTATGTGGACGATTGGCTCATTTGGGCTCGGTCGATCCAGGAATGCAACAGAGCTACGACGAAAGTACTTCGATTTCTCGCCAACCTGGGATTTCAAGTCAATCTCCAAAAGTCCCACCTACAACCATCAAACCACTTCGAATGGTTAGGAATTCAGTTGGACCTTTCAAAGCACAGGCTCTCCCTTCCTCCCAAAAAGGTAAGGGAGATAGCTTCCAAAATCAGGAATTTTCTCAAACACAAACAGGTGTCCAGAAGAGCCTTAGAAAGAATCCTCAGCCTTCTCCAATTTGCTTCAGTAACAGATCTCCTATTAAAAGCCAAACTCAAAGGCATCAATCGAGTTTGGAGAAAGAGAGCTACAGTACCTTTAAGAGACAAGATCTCAAAGATCCCCTCTGTCTTGAAAATGAGACTACGCCCATGGTCCGAACCGAGGAACCTCTCCTAATCGGTTCCTCTGCAATTTCCCCCTCCACAAGTGACAATTCATACAGACGCGTCTCTGAGTGGCTGGGGGGGTTACTCCCAACATCAGATGTTTCAGGGCTCTTGGTCACCCGCCATGAAACAGTTCCATATCAATGTTCTCGAAGCCATGGCAGTGTTCTTGACCCTTAAGAGAATCTCTCCTCCGAGGTCATCCCACATCAGAGTAGTCTCAGACAGCACAGCTGTAGTACACTGCATCAACAGAGGAGGATCCAAGTCACCCAACCTGAATCAGGTCCTGGTCACTATCTTCGCCTTGGCAGCAGACAAGAACTGGTTTCTGTCAGCAACTCACCTAGCAGGAGTCCAGAACGTGATAGCGGACTCACTATCCAGGACGAAACCACTGGAATCGGAATGGTCCCTAGACATAAATTCCTTCCGGTGGATACTCAGGCTGGTTCCGGGCCTCCAGGTAGATCTATTCGCGACTCAACTGAATCACAAACTTCCCTGTTATGTGACCCCAAACCTGGACCCTCAGCCTTATGCCATGGACGCATTAACCCGGGATTGGAACCATTGGAAGAAGATTTACTTATTCCCTCCAGTGAATCTTCTAATGAAAGTTTTACACAAACTACGCTCCTTCCAAGGGGCAGTGGCCTTAGTAGCACCTCACTGGCCAAAAAGCAGAGACACGGACAATGAATCCTGTTCCTATATCACTCTTCTTAGGAAGACTTTATTTCTAACGGCTTTGGCCTCGGGTGCTAGAATCTCAGAACTAGCAGCTCTCTCACTAAACTCAGAAAACATAGATTTCCTCCCTTCAGGTGAAGTACTTCTTTCTCCAGACAGAGCTTTCCTAGCTAAAAATGAGGACCCACAAAATAGGTGGTCCCCTTGGAAGATTATTCCTCTTCTCCACGATACTTCTCTGTGTCCAGTCACTACTCTCAGGGCCTTTTTAGCTAGAACTGCCACCCGCTCGTCTGGCTCCTCTTTTATCAGAGAACAAGGAGGTACTATTTCCATTCAAGGCATTAGGCAACAAATCCTATACTTCATTAAACAAGCTAATCCGGAGTCATATCCCCATGCTCATGATATCCGGTCAGTAGCTACCTCCATCAATTATTTCCAAAATATGGATTTTGATGACCTTAAAAAGTACATGGGTTGGAAATCCCCTATGGTTTTCAAACGCCACTATCTAAAGAACTTACAGGCCCTTAAATACCCAACGGTTGCAGCTGGGAGCCTCATCTCTCCCCATTAATCTCTTGTTCTTCCTTTCATCCATCTCTCCTCTTCTCCCTCCTACCTGCCACTTGCACCACGTCGCCGCTCTCTTTGGTGGTTCGTTAGCCCTAAGTTCATTACATGTTTAGTTCCTATGGTTATTAACTGTTATTGTGTTTACCGTAACTTTAGTGTTGGGTTATTCTTAGCCATGTCAGTTTTGTTGCATATTGTGCTCTGATACTCGGATGCTTCCTTGTTATCATGTTTATTTAGCCTTACGTTCACTATGTTCTTTGGCTAGTTTGTAATTTATGCTTACTTACCTTAATATAATATATTATTTTCCTTACATGGTGTTCATCTCTCTCCTCATTAGGTTACTATTTATAATTGGGCTTGGAAGGCATTCTCTGGTACATTTTCACCGGCCGTCACAGGTCGACCCAGAAAAGGGATTTTAATGAAGGAAAGATCTATTTCTGGGGAGAGACCTGTGACGCCCGGTGAAACCCTTCCCAGTTATATTGTATGATCCCACCCTTTCCTTTCCAAGCCATCATGTTCAATACAGAAGGATGTTGTTCAGATGGCGCTCGCGTTGGGCGTCGGTGGTGTGGCTCGTGTAGCGTAGCTGGTGCCTCTGTATCGGCCCATCCCTTTTGACGGAGGAATTAGCTAAATGGAAGACAGCCTGTGAATAGTGGTTTTCACGTGCCCCTGCTTTATACACGACACCCACAAGGTGCTCGCGCGAGGGTAGTAACCTCTGCATTCCATGCTTTTATCTTTCTCTGGTATATTTGGAAGGTTTATATCAGAAAAGTGTAAAGAAGGACCCTTTTCACCGGGCGTCGCAGGTCTCTCCCCAGAAATAGATTTTTCCTTCGTCAAAATCCCTTTATTATTATTACTGTATACGTAGGGTACCTTGTACTTTGAATTGGTAACCTACGTAGCATTTAAGACGGGTTGTGATTGGTTCAAGCGCTGATAGATGACGAATCAGAATCCAAGTTTTGTAATCTAGCCTGTGATTGGTGTTTTGCCCGCATCTCCAACTTCCAGCATCTACGTATTCACGGTCACTTTGTCTCCCGCCGTATCGCTGTGTAGATGTTGTTAAGTTATTGTGAACTTTAATCTGTGCTGTGCGTGACTGTTTTAAGTTGAACTTTTTGTTGAACTTTCTGTTAAACCCTACTGTACAATGCCTCCCAAGCGTTCTGCTTCTACTAAGGCTGGTAGTGAGCCTAAACGCCACCGAAAGATGATGATGATTGCTGAGAAGGTGACGCTTCTCGATATGTTAAAAGACAGTAGAAGTTACGCGGCCGCAGCCCGCCATTTTGGAGTCAACGAATCCACCGTTCGCTATATCAAGAAGGACGAGGCGAACATTAGAAAGACGGCTACCATCACCTTTAGCAGATCAGCGAAGCGAGTCGTTACCACGCGTAATAAAACGATCGTACGCATGGAAGGTGTTTTAGCAGTGTGGATTGCCGACTGCCGGAAGAAGAACATAGCCTTGGATACGAACACCATCCGAACCAAGGCTTTGAGCTTGTATGAGAATTTTGTGGCAAAGGAACCTCAAGACGACGATGGCGACCATGCTGAAGAAGATGATGATGTAGATGAACCTCAACCAGGGACATCCACTGATTCCCAGCGTCAGAAACAACGTTTTTCAGCCAGCAAAGGATGGTTTGCGAAGTTTCAGAAACGCTTCGGCCTGAAAAGCGTTTCCCTGCATGGCGAGGCTGCTTCCACTGACACTGCCGCTGCTGAAACTTACGTGAACCAGACGTTCAAGAATATTATCGCCGAAGGTGGATACAAGCCGGAACAAGTGTTTAATATGGATGAGACCGGCTTGTTTTGGAAGAGAATGCTGTCGCGAACTTTCCTGTTCAAAGAAGAAGCCAAAGCTTCTGGCTTTAAAGCATTCAAGGATCGCGTTACCTTCGTGATGTGTGGCAATGCTGCTGGATATTTGCTAAAGATGGGGCTTATTTACAAGTCGAAAAATCCTCGCGCTTTGAAAAATAAGAATAAGAATCTCCTTCCCGTGTACTGGATGCATAATCCAAAAGCATGGATTACAAAGATGCTGACCTCCAACTGGTTCCACCAGTGTTTCATCCCGCAAGTCAGTAAATATCTCTTAGAGAAGGGCTTGCCATTCAAGATCCTTCTCCTTATGGATAACGCTGGTGGACACGCAACTGACCTGTCGCGTGAGGGCGTTCAGGTTGAGTTCCTGCCACCCAACACCATGTCATTAATTCAACCGATGGACCAGGGGGTTATCAGGGCGTTCAAGGCCCTCTACACGAAGAATACCTTGGCGGACCTCGTTGCGTGTGTGGATGCTGCCCAAGAAGATGAAGATGAAAATTTTAATTTGAAGGCGTACTGGCGGCAGTACACCATAGCCACGTGCCTGCAGAACATTCAGAAGGCACTGCAAGAAATGAAACCTGCAACCGTGAATGCGAGCTGGAAGAAGTTGTGGCCCCAGATTGTTTACGACGACGAGGGATTTACTCCGTCTGAAATCCAACACTCTGCAATACGGAAATCTGTGCAGTTGGCTGCGATAATTGGAGGTGACGGGTTTGGCGACATGACGACTGAAGACGTCGACGAGTTGTTGGACTGCCATTCCCAGCCGCTAACTGACGCAGACCTAGAAGACCTGACGAAATCGGCCAGTGAAGAAGAGAGCGAAACACAGGAAGATACCCCAGAAAATGTCGAAGAAACGGGCTTAACATTAGAACGGCTTGCCAAGGTCTGCAACCATATAAAGGAGGTGAAAGAAATGTTGCAAGAGTGGGACGAGGATATGGTTCGGTCTCTGCAATTCTGCAACAAGATCGATGAAGACATGACTCCCTACAGGATGCTCTTAGAGCGAAAAAAGAAGCAGCGACAGCAACTTCCGATCACAATGTTCTTCCAGCCTCGCAAAAAAGAGCCAGTTCCTTCTGCTAGTACGCCTTCGGAAGAAATTGAAGAAGTGTCCCAGGAAGAAGTTGAAGAGGTGTCCCAGGAAAAGACACCTCCGTCTGAAGAGACGTAAAATACTATCATTGGCTGCACAGTAGAAGACATCATCAGCTTCATCATCATCATTTCTACTGTGCAGCAAATTCATTGCCATCATCATTCAATTTTTTTTCAACTTCTTTCGTGGTGAGTACAGTAACAATCTTTATTTTTTACTTTAATATTCTAACATTTTAATATTTGTGCCTGTTTTAGTCTAGTAATGTATGCATTAAGTTAAAGGGAAGGTTTTAAAAGTCTGAAGAGTATACATGTTGTAACCTATCATATTTTTTTTGTTTAAAATTTACATTTACGTACTTAAAACAATCTCTCTCTCTCTCTCTCTCTCTCTCTCTCTCTCTCTCTCTCTCTCTCTCTCTCTCTCTCGTAAATTGTTTTCCTGCTTTGCTACGTACAGTATGTACTGTATTATTTTATATAGATACAGTAAATAATATTTGTAATAACATATTTTCTAAAAGCTTTTACAGTAATATCATTATTTATCACTTTCATCCTGCGCGTTAAATGCCTTCTTTTTTTACTGAGCGTGGTTGTTTACTGAGCGTACTTTATGACGCCGTCGTTTCAGGCGTGGTCATTAAGAAAAACATTTCATTTGGAAGTCCTAAGAAAAATTAATTAAAACATTGTTAATAACTAAATCAACATACTGTATAATCAATATAATCGATGCAAAAACTAACCTATACACAGATGTGTAAATGCATTTGTTTCTTCATTATGATCAGAGAAACGTAAACAAAACATTGGTTGCCATTTTTTATCGTGCTTTTTGAAGTGTTTAGGAAACGCTTGATATAAAATCGCCTTTAATATTTGTGCCTGTTTTAGTTTAGGGTACTGTAGTACATGCATTAAGTGTTCTGTACATTAAAGGGTAGTTTGTTAACAGTACTATGTACAAGGGAAGGTTTTAAAAGTCTGAATATACATGTTGAATAAATAGGTAAATATGGTGTCACTACTTCGCGGATTTTCACCTATCACGGTCGGGTCTGGAACCTATCTACCGCGATAAACGAGGGTTCACTGTAATACCTTGTATTTGAATTTGTAACTACTACGTAGCATGTAAGACGGACTGTGATTGGTTCCAGTGCTGATAGATGACGAATCAGCTCCCAAGTTTTGTAATCTAGCTTGTGATTGGTATTTTGACCGCTTCTCCGATCCGCAGCATCTTCTCGCGGCCACTTTGTTTGCCGCTCTCTCGCCGGGTAGATGCTGCTACGTTACTGTGTAACTTTAATCTGTGCTGTGCGTGACTGTTTGAAGTTGAACTTTTTGTTGAACTTTCTGTTTAACCCCTACAATGGCTCCCAAGCGTTCTGCTTCTACTAAGGCTGGTAGTGAGCCTAAACGCCACCGAAAAATGATGACGATTGCTGAGAAGGTGACACTTCTCGATATGTTGAAAGAAGGCAGAAGTTTCGCGGCCGCAGCCTGCCATTTTTGAGTGAACGAATCCACAGTTCGCTACATTAAGAAGGACGAGGCGAACATTGCAAAGACGGCTGCCATCACCTTTAGCGGGTCAGCGAAGCGAGTTGTTACCACGCGTAATAAAACGATTGTCCGTATGGAAGGTGCTTTAGCAGTGTGGATTGCCGACTGCCGGAAGAAGAACATAGCCTTGGATACGAACACCATCCGAACCAAAGCTTTGGGTTTGTATGAGAATTTTGCGGCAAAGGAACCTCAAGACGACGATGGCGACCATGCTGGAGAAGACGAAGATGATGTACTAGATGAACCTCAAGCAGGGACATCCACTGATTCCCAGCCTTAGAAACAACGTTTTTCCGCCAGCAAAGGATGGTTCGCGAAGTTTCAGAAATGCTTCGGCCTGAAAAGCATTTCCCTGCATGGCGAGGCTGCTTCCGCTGACACTACCGCTGCTGAAACTTATGCGAATGAGACATTTAAGAACATTATCACTGAAGGTGGATACAAGCCTGAACAAGTGTTTAATATGGATGAGACCGGCTTGTTTTGGAAGAGAATGCCGTCGCAAACTTTCCTGTTCAAAGAAGAAGCCAAAGCATTCAAAGATCGTGTTACCCTCGTGATGTGTGGCAATGCTGCTGGATTTTTGCTAAAGCCTGGGCTTATTTACAAATCGAAAAACCCTCGCGCTTTGAAAAATAAAAATAAGAATCTCCTTCCTGTGTACTGGATGCATAATCCAAAAGCATGGATTACGAAGATGCTGACCTCCAACTGGTTCCACCAGTGTTTTATCCCGCAAGTCATTAAATATCTCTTAGAGAAGGGCTTGCCATTTAAGATCCTTCTCCTTATGGATAACGTTAGTGGACACGCAACTGATCTGTCGCATGAGGGCATTCAGGTTGAGTTCCTGCCACCCAACACAACGTCATTAGTTCAACCGATGGACCAGGGGGTTACCAGGGTGTTCAAGGCCCTCTACACGAAGAATACCTTGGCGGACCTCGTTGCGTGTGTGGATGCTGCCCAAGAAGATGAAGATGAAAATTTCAATTTGAAGGCGTAATGGCGAAGTACACAATAGCCACGTGTCTGCTACTGTTAATGCGAGCTGGAAGAAGTTGTGACCCCAGATTGTTTACGATGACGAGGGATTTACACTTGCTGAGATTCAACACTCTGCAATACGGAAATCTGTGCAGTTGGCTGCGATAATTGGAGGCGACGGGTTTGGCGACATGACGACTGAAGACGTCGACGAGTTGTTGGACTGCCATTCCCAGCCGCTAACTGACGCAGACCTCGAAGACCTGACGAAATTGGCCAGTGAAGAAGACAGTGAAACACAGAAAGAGACCCAAGAAAATGTCGAAGAAACGGGCTTAACATTAGAACGGCTTGCCAAGCTCTGCAACCTTGCGAAGGAGTTGAAAGAATTGTCGCAAGAGTGGGATGAGGATATGGTTCGTTCTATGCAATTCTGCAACAAAATCGATGAAGACATGACTCCCTACAGGATGCTCTCCGAGCGAAAAAAGAAGCAGCGGCAGCAACTTCCGATCACAATGTTCTTCCAGCCTCGCAAAAAAGAGCCAGTTCCTCCTGCTACTATGCCTTCGGAAGAAATTGAAGAAGTGTCCCAGGAAGAAGTTGAAGAGGTGCCCCAGGAAAAGACACCTCCATCTGAAGAGACGTAAAATACTATCATTGGCTGCACAGTAGAAGACATCATGAGCTTCATCATCATCATTTCTACTGTGCAGCAAATTCATCGCCATCATCATTCAAGTTTTTCTTCAACTTTTTTCGTGGTGAGTACAGTAACAATCTTTACTTTTTTATACTACTTTAATATTCTAACATTTTACTATTTGTGCCTGTTTTAGTTTAGGGTACTGTAGTACATGCATTAAGTGTTCTGTACATTAAAGGGTAGTTTGTTAACAGTACTACGTAAAGGGAAGGTTTTAAAAGTCTGAATATACATGTTATAACCTATCATATTTTTTGTTTATTACATTTAAAACAACTCTCTCTCTCTCTCTCTCTCTCTCTCTCTCTCTCTCTCTCTCTCTCTCTCTCTCTCTCTCTCTCTCTCTCTCTCTCGTAAATTATCATTCGGTCATTAGTGGCAGTTTGTTATTGTTGATTAAACGCCAAAAAAAAAAAAAAAGAAAAAAAATTGTTTTCCTGCTTTGCTACGTATGTAGGATTTTATATAGATACGGTAAATAATATTTGTAATAACATATTTACTATAAGCTTTTAATATCATTATTTTTCACTTTCATCATGCCCATTTAATGCCTTCGTTTGTTTATTACGATCGAAGATGGATCGTACAGTAAACAAATGGAAGGTTTCCGTTTCAGGCGGCGTCATAAAGAAAAACATTATATAAATAGCATTCATTTCATTTATTTGGAAGTCCTAAGAAAAATTAAGTAAAACATTGGTAATAACATAATCAACATTTAATCAATATAATCGATGCATAAACTAACCTATACACAGATGTGTAAATGCGTTTGTTTCTTCATTATGATCAGAGATAAACATAAACAAAACATTGGTTGTCATTTTTTATCGTGCTTTTTGGCCTGTTTTCTTGGGGTACAGTAGTTTGTTAACAGTACTACGTAAAGGGAAGGTTTTAAAAGTCTGAATATACATTTTTAAATATTAAACTTAGCCGGTGAATATATAAATAGCTGACGTCTCCGACGGTCGACAGATTCCAAAAACTCGCGAGCGATCGCCATAAAGGCTGCCGGGTGTGCCCACCAGCGCCGACTATCGGCCAGATACCGCATATACTTCTCAACCAAATCAGTTCTTCTCTGTCGGTGTTACAGACAACACTGGTTCCGCTTTTTGGTTTTATTGCTTTCGCCGTGTTGGATTATTCAATACTATCTTCAAAAGAAATGCTTTTGAAAGGAGAGGAAAATTTTTTGCCCTTGCTTTTTTAATCTCGTTCTGGTTTTTCCATAGAGAAAAGATGGCCGACCCTTCCCTCAGTGTACGGAAGTGTGTTAAAGGCTTTTAGTAATTATTTTATCACTTTATAAATTATTGTTGATATTTATAGATTTACCTCTATATATTTTATATCTCACCCGCCTTTATTAGGCCTCTTCGATTAGCTTTCCATTTATACTAAACACCGAGATAAATTTTATGTTTTTGTTTATAAGCGGCCTTTGCCTATTCTTTGTAGGCGGTCCTAACTTGGAAAACGAAGTTAAACAACGTTGAGCCAATTCAACTTTTATTTTTGTTTAGATTGATGAAATGAATATTTTTAGAAAATATTTTAAGAAATTTATTCTTTGAATAGTCTTCGTGCTGTTTTTCAAAGATGAACTAACGTTTGGTTTATTTATGCTACGCAGTTTGCGCTCTATCGTTACGATAGAGAAAGAGAGAATCACGGTTTCACTTTGCAGAAAGAGTAAATCGATTTTGACGTTTTGTTCATTCTTACAAACTGAAGTTTTTTAGATACTAATTTAAAGGAACATGTTAATTTTCAATTTCTTAGTTCTTTTAGTTTTTTCCTTTAGTCAAATAACCTGTTATTGACGAAGAGTGAGTGAGCCATTCTCTTGTGAGTGACAAGAGAGAGAGAGAGAAAGAGAGAACGATCCGATCTTTATTCTCGTTCCAAGTCTCTGTACAAGGAGTTTGGGAGCGAGTAACGTTGTTCTCGATTCAGATTTTTACGCTCGTCCCAAGTCTCTGTACGGGGAGAGAGGATAAAACGTTTTAGTTTTTATTCTCATCCCAAGGCACTGTACGGTGAGAGATTGAAAACGTAGTCCTTAGTGAACTAGTTTTAGTCTCCTCCCCAGTCACTGATCTTTTTAACTTTATATATTTCCGTTTTATTCAATATATATGTATATGTTTATTAATTTTTGCATGTGTGTTTCATTTTGTACTATTAAGGGAGAATTGCGTGCTTCAGGTAGAAATCAGCTTTATTCATGTCTAATGTGGAATTATTAAAAAATGCGATATCAGTGAAGAAAGTGCGAAAAACATGTTCAGTGTTGCGGAGGGTTCGTTTGTTCGTGCTTGTCGCTTGCCTAGTCCGAGACCTCTTTCAGGCTCCCCTGCACCAGGGAGAAGGAATGTCGTAGGACCTAAGGGAGTGAGAGGTGTAAACCAACGAACAGACGTTCCCTCAAAGGTATCAGACGTTGCTCGTCAAGCACGTCCTTGCCATAAGACAGGAGAGACTAAGTTTCTCCTCGTCTTCCGAAGATTCGTCTCTTTAAAAACCTAGGCGTAAGGTTTCGAGACGGTTGTAACGTTATTAGTTCCTTCAGAACAAGTTCAACGTCCTAGCTGTAGTCATCATGAGAGTCCCGTTCATAGCGATGATGTTCACGTACAGACGTTTCTGCCACAGACTTGGCGTGACGTTGAGCGGTAGACACCGTAGACACGACGTGACGTCGAGTGTCAGTCACCGTAGTCACGATATAGCATCGATCAGCAGTCACCGCTGTTACTACGTGACGTTTGAATGTCAGCCACCGCAGTCACAGGTTGATCCGAAGTTAAGTGTTTTGCAAGATATGCTGTTAAAGCTTTCTTCTTTAATAGAAGCTTACGATCCTGTTCCTTTGCGAAAGGATCCTTTGCTTTTTGTACGTCATGGTTCTGGGATACGTGATTCAGGTCTTCAACCTTCTAAACGAGCTTTGTTACGTCACGCTGACGTTATCCCTAGTGACAGCTTTGCTGTTATACGAGATGCGGAGCATAAATCTCGATGTAACTTTGATCGCTTTGGACGTCAGCCACCGCAGTCACAGCGTGACGTTGAGCTGCAGACACCGCAGACACGACGTGACGTTGAGCGGTAGACACCGTAGACATGACGTGACGTCGAGGGTCAGTCACCGTAGTCACGATATAGCATCGAACAGCAGTCACCGCTGTTACTACGGGACGTTTGAACGTCAGTCACTTCTGTCACGACGTGTAGTAGAATATCATTCTCTGCAGTCACAACGTGACATCGACCCTCCAACTTTAACTTCTGTTCATATAGATCTTTTTGCGACTTCACTGACAAAGAGGCTCTCGATTTACTGCTCTCCAGTTCCAGATCCAGAGGCAGCCCACATAGACGCTTTCCTGCTGGACTGGTCTCACCTGGACGTTTATGCCTTTCCACCTTTCAAGATCCTAAACAAGGTGCTGCAGAAGCTCGCCTCTCACGAAGGGACCAGGTTGACGTTGGTTGCTCTCCTCTGGCCCGCGAGAGAGTGGTTCACAGAGGTACTTCTATGGCTGGTAGACGTTCCAAGAAGTCTGCCGTTGCGGATGGATCTCTTGCGACAGCCTCACGTAAAGAGATTTCATCAAAGCCTCCCCGCGCTTCGTCTAACTGCCTTCAGACTATCGAAAGACTCTCTAGAGCTCGAGGGTTTTCGAAGGAGGCAGCTAGAGCGATCGCGAGGGCTAGAAGATCCTCTACCATCAGGATCTATCAGTCGAAATGGGAGGTATTTAGAGACTGGTGCAAGTCCTCCTCTATTTCCTCTTCCAGTGCCTCTGTAGCGCAGATTGTGGATTTTCTGCTTTATCTGAGAAACGGTCGCTCCCTCTCTGCATCCACCATTAAAGGCTACAGAAGCATGTTAGCTTCTGTTTTCAGGCATAGGGGTTTGGATCTTTCTAATAACAAAGATCTCCAAGACCTGCTTAAGTCTTTCGAGACTTCCAAGGAGCGTCATATTTCGACTCCTGCTTGGAACTTGGACGTGGTCCTACAGTTCCTTATGTCAGACAGGTTTGAACCATTAAATTCAGCCTCCCTGAAGGATCTTACCCTCAAGACACTTTTTTTGGTGAGCTTGGCTTCGGCTAAAACGGTTAGTGAGATACATGCTTTTAGCAAGAACATCGGCTTCTCCGCTAATAAAGCAGTATGTTCTCTTCAACTTGGTTTTTTGGCCAAGAATGAACTTCCGTCTCGTCCTTGGCCTAAATCATTTGAAATCTCCAGTCTTTCTGAGATTGTGGGGAATGAAGTTGAAAGAGTGCTGTGCCCCGTGAGAGCTCTTAAATTTTATATACAGTAGGTCCTCGGGTTACGACGGTCCCGACTTACGCGGTTTCGCCGTTACGAACGCGCCCCATAAAAATATAAAAATAATATTAAGCGTCGTTCCGTCTTACACCGTTAGCGTCGTAAGAGACGTAAACAATTGCGAACTAGTTTCTAGCGCGCGGTGGATGAATACGCTTTGCGGTGGTTGTGGGCGAGGAAGATGGCGTCGCTCAGTTCCACTCATACGCCATTTTTGGTTGTGATTGCCTGTTCTTTCTCTCACGTGTTTGATCGTTTTTTTGAACTTTTTGCCCTTCATTATGGCTCCAAAGCGCAAGGCAGATTCTTCTGATGGTAGTGCATCGAAGAAAAGGAAGGCCATCACCATGGAAGTGAAATTAGACATTATTAAGCGGTCTAAAAACGGTGAAACGCCAACGAACATTGGCCGATCGCTTGGCCTTAGCCGTTCGACCGTGGCTACTATCCTTAAAGATAAGGAGCGCATTGTTGAACACGTAAAAGGATCTGCTCCAATGAAAGCAACAGTGATAACGAAACAGCGTAGTGGTTTAATTATCGAAATGGAAAGGTTATTAGTGCTTTGGTTGGAAGATCAAAATCAACGGCGTATTCCAGTGAGCTTAATGGAGAAGCAGATCATAGAGGAAGAGGAAGAAGCCCCCACCCCAGACCCTAAGGCTTTCACAAGGCAGGGCTTGTCAAAAGGTTTTGCCGCGATACAACAAGCATTGGCAACTTTCGAGGCTCAAGATCCCAACATGGACAGGTTCACCAGGGTTTCCAGAGGTGTCATGGACTTACTGCAGTGTTATAAGGAGATTTTGGATGAGAAGAGGATCCTCTCTGTCCAGTCTAACCTGGAGCGGTATTTTAAGAAAGTAGAGAGAACTGCACCCTCTACATCAGCTGCCTCTACTACTCCAGATTTGCCTGCAACAGAGCCTCTACCATCAACCTCAGCTGCCTCTATTGCTACAGAGCCTCTGCCATCAACCTCAGCTGCCTCTGCTTCTCCAGCTTCTCCACCACCTCTTGTAGGCTCTTCACCTCCAGACTCGCCTGCCCCAGCTTCTCCAGCATCTTCTGTCTCACTTCCAGAGAATCCTGATTCACCTGCCCCAGTTTCTCCAGCATCTTCTGCACCTTCCTCTCCACAATAAACCAGTCTCTCCGTCCCTTGCAACGTCCCTTCCAGTGTGCAAGCCAACCATAGGAATAAGGTAAGGAATTGTTCTCTTTTTTTTTTTATTGATATTTACTTTAATTCATGTGGTAAGGAATTGTTTTCTTTTTTTTATTGATATTTACTTTAATTCATGTGGTAAGGAATTGTTTTCTTTTTTTATTGATATTTACTTTAATTCATGTGGTAAGGAATTGTTTTTTTTTTTTTTATTGATATTTACTTTAATTCATGTGGTAAGGAATTGTTTTCTTTTTTTATTGATATTTACCTTAATTCATGTGGTAAGGAATTGTTTTCTTTTTTTTTATTGATATTTACTTTAATTCATGTGGTAAGGAATTGTTTTCTTTTTTTATTGATATTTACTTTAATTCATGTGGTAAGGAATTGTTTTTTTTTTTTTATTGATATTTACTTTAATTCATGTGGTAAGGAATTGTTTTCTCTTTTTCTAATATTGTTTTTGTCATTTGATACATTTTATTATAGTACAGTATACAGTAATACTTTACAGTACAGTACAGTACGTATATTTATGGTGTTCCGACTTACACGGAAATTCGGGTTACACCGCGTCTTAAGAACGGATCAGCGTCGTAACCCGAGGACCCCCTGTATCCAGAACTAAACCGCTACGAGGTTGTTCAGAGGCTTTATGGTGCTCCGTTAAAAAGCCCTCTTTGCCCATGTCTAAGAATGCATTGTCTTATTTTATTAGACTTTTGATTCGGGAGGCACACTCTCATTTAAGTGAGAAGGATCGTAATTTACTTAAAGTCAAGGCTCATGAAGTTAGAGCGATAGCAACTTCAGTAGCGTTTAAGCAAAATAGATCCATTAAAAGTATTATGGACGCGACCTTTTGGAGAAGCAAGTCGGTATTCGCTTCATATTACTTGAAAGATGTCCAGACTCTTTATGAGGACTGCTACACACTGGGACCATTCGTAGCAGCGAGTGCAGTAGTGGGTGAAGGCTCTACCACTACATTCCCTTAATCCCAATATCCCTTTAATCTACTCTTGAAACTTTTAATCTTGTTTTGGGTTGTACGGGAGACTAAGAAGTCTTTCGCAATCTTTTTGATCTGGCGGGTGGTCAAAATATTGTTTCTTGAGAGCGCCCAGATTAAGGGTATTGATGAGGTCCTGTTATAGGGGTGTTCACCCTGGATATAGCAGCTCCTGGGAGTCTTTCAGCATCCTAAGAGGATCGCTGGGCTTCGTGAGGATAGCGGACTAATGAGGCAGAGTAATCATCAGAGTCAGCTTCCTTACCAGGTACCTATCCTTAAGTTTGTTTTTTGAATATTTGTCAAAAACTCTTGAGCATATACGCCTTTATTGTTTTAATACTGGTCTCTAACCACCACCATGGGTGTGAATCAGCTATTTATATATTCACCGGCTAAGTTTAATATTTAAAAATGATATTTTCATTATAAAATAAATTTTTGAATATACTTACCCGGTGAATATATAATATTAAAGGCCCTCCCTTCCTCCCCGATAGAGACCCTACGGACTGAGAAGAACTGGTTTGGTTGAGAAGTATATGCGGTATCTGGCCGATAGTCGGCGCTGGTGGGCACACCCGGAAGCCTTCATGGCGATCGCTCGCGAGTTTTTGGAATCTGTCGACCGTCGGAGACGTCTGCTATTTATATATTCACCGGGTAAGTATATTCAAAAATTTATTTTATAATGAAAATATGTTAATTAAATACGTAAATATGGTGTCCCTACTTCGCGGATTTTCAGCTATCGCGGTCGGGTTTGGAACCTATCTACCGCGATAAACGAGAGTTCACTGTACACGTGATTGTGTGATTGTTACGGAGGAGAAAATTACTCGTAAGATGCAATGTTGTTCAGGCCGGGGTGGGCGCTGCAGTATGTGGCTTTCGTCACCTTCTGTAGGCCCGCACACGCTCTGCCCGACAAGCAGGGAAAAACCTTGTTCTCAAGGTTCTCCGTGCCGTGAGTGTGAATCCTGGCCGCCCTTGCAGTGGCAAGCTTTCGAGAATCGACGTAAATATCGCCGGACCCTAAAGCTTCTACTTCGGAGAGCTGGCCTCTCTCGAAGAGGAATAAGGGGGGCCTGGTGGTAAGTGTGTCGTCTCAAGAGACTGCCACAGCGAAGTCTGAGGAGGGTGTGAGCATAATTTTGGGAAGCTCGTATTCACAGCCTGTCGGGGATTTCTCGGGTTTCGCCGGGGGAGCGGGAGACCTTAGCGCTCCCGCTACTTTGGCGATCTCGAGGGACACCTGATAGATTGTTGGACCGTCTGATACCGATGACGACATGTTACCTGGTAAGAAGGGGGAACTTTGGGTATTTCTCGGATTATCAGGTAAGCCTGACTTGAACATGTTAAAACGCCGTTTAACTCTGGCGGACGAGATTGAACGTCATTTGAATGATCCGATTGTTGATGAACACATGTATGTAACCGATTTTGTAACTTTATCGACTCCCAGGTTCCCTGATGCTCCTGTTGTTGTTGACCATGTACCTGATAAACGGATTTTGAGCGAAGCGAAAAATCTATTTTTGGGTGAGATAGCCATGGCGTCCTGATGGAAGGTTCCTGTTTGGTAGCTTCCTTGGGTATAAGACTACTAAGATATTCCCAGAGAATTTAACCACAGGTTATCACAGAATTCTAACTTCTGGAGCGAGTATCTCAAAGGTTTCCCTTTAAGACATCGTAACACAACAGGGGACACGCATGTCTGAACGTGCCACATAGCTATCTCCACCCCGAACAGAGTTAATGCTTCGGTGTGTAAGGGCTGAGAATAGCTTGGAGCCGTTCCACAGCTAATCTCACTCGTGGCTACTACTGATACTCGAGACGTAAACAAACGGACGCCATTGCTCTAATGACGTCACGCCCGTCTTTATCCTGACGCCAGTTGCTGCCCATCACCATGATACAATTGTGTAGGGTGGGAACAAAACTGGACGAAGTAGTAGGGAGGGTCCATCAGGACGCCATGGCTATCTCACCCAAAAATAGATTTTTCGCTTCGCTCAAAATCCGTTTTTTGGGCTCAAGCCATGGCGTCCTGATGGAAGAGTACCAGAGAATCAATGTATCGTGGTAGATTTTCCCCCAGTGTTAAGTGCCTAGGCATTGACAAAACAGCAAAGTAATCTTAGGTAAAGAACCATAGGAACGAAGTATCCTGCCCCCCATTGGTAGGAAGTTCCCATGGGCTATGCCGACGTCAAAGTAGTATTGAAGGGCTATTCATCCTGACAGAAGAACTTTTAAGAACTTAGAGATGAAGCAGAATGTTTGATATTTGTATAGGAACATTCTGAATTAGGCCAGTGGTGGTTGGGCACTGTGTATAGAGTTCATCTCTTGGTTATCAGAAGTAAGTATTCGTGTAGGAACCTTACTGAGACAGGGTGAATATAATTTAGGATTCGACATCTTAAATTCTTCATGACCATAAGAGAGGAGGAATAAATAAAACTATGACAGTATGTATTTCATAGTAGGTAGGAGCTGAAAGAGACGCATAAGTAATAAAATAGAAATTTTATTTCACAATGCAGAAATTAAATAATTTACAGCAAAAGTAAAGTTCATTTACAGTAATAATAATGTACATAGAAATAAAGGCTTGCTCTTGAATCTGAAAAGGAATTTCAGGATTAGTAGGTACTCGTTCTCGAGGAACGCAAGTCTTTAAACAACACATCATGCTCAAGGCATGCGGCACTTGTGTGACACTATGACATTTCACCTGGGATAAGAACAGTTATAAAAGCACTAAGTGTTTTTAGACATCACTATGAATCGCTCGAGGGTCAACATAGGCACCCGAAGAGTTAGAGTCCCAAGTAACTCACTGTTCTACGCAGAGTTAGGTGCAGGTTTCATAACACTACCTGCGGCTACCACAAAATGTTTGACTTCGTGCACTTGTTTCGCATAATGTTTAAAGAAAACTCGCGAGGACTTCCAGCCCGTAAAGTTTTTAAGGCTTTCAAAGTCCATGCTCTGAAAGAAGTTCAGAGACGATGCCACTTTTCTAGGATCATGACCAGCGGGTGTACTGTTCGGATCCGCTCTGCGAATGAAGTAGGTGATTTTCGCTCTTAATTGTTTCAGTGACAGGTCGCTGCCCGATGTTTCTCCTTTGAAGAGTTGGCCTCCACCAAAGTTCGAAGTTCTGCGAAGATAGACCTTGAGACTCTCTACTGGACATAGAGAGACATCCTCCTTCAGGGGGCATATTCTCCAAGGGCCCCATCTTTTGGTGGGTAATTCGTTTTTAGCGAGAAACGTCGGATCAGGGGAGAGGGTCACTTCTCCTGAATCAGCAAACAGGATGTGTCCCTCTTCTCTTGATAATGCCACTATTTCGCTGACTCGAGCTCCCGAGGCGAGAGCAAATAAAAATATAACTTTCTGAGTCAGATCCTTGAGGGGGCATGAATCGTTGTCCAAGTTGGAGGCGAAATGGAGTACCTTGTCTAGTGACCAGGAGATCGGTTTCGGAGGGGGTGCTGGGCGTAGGCGAGCACATGCTTTTGGTAATTTGTTAAAGATGTCGTTGGACAGATCAATTTGGAAAGCATATAGAATTGGTCTAGTCAAGGCCGATTTGCAGGTTGAAATCGTATTGGCTGCTAATCCTTGTCCATGAAGGTGAATGAAGAAGGACATACAGAAATCAATGGTGATTTCTTTAGGATTTTTTGCCTTGACAAAGGAGACCCATTTCCTCCAGGATGATTCATATTGCCGTCTCGTGGATTCGGTCTTGTATTCCTCTAGGAAGTCTAGACTTTTCTTCGAGATCCCAAACCTCTTCTTTGCGGCAAGGGAGAGAAAATCATGAGATGAAGGTCCTTGATTTTCGATGATGAAGCGAAGACAGTCGACTTCTGTACTTGTTGAGAGAGAACTGGGCCCGGGAGAGGGATCAGCTTGGGCTGCAGCTCCAGGACCAGGGGGTACCAGTTGCTCCGGGGCCACTTGGGAGCCACTAGGGCCGCTGTCCCTTTGAAGGTTCTCAGTTTGGAGAGGACTTTCAACAGAAGGTTGGTGGGAGGGAACAGGTATATCTTGGACCATCTGTTCCAGTCCAGTGACATGGCGTCCACCGCTTCTGCTTTGGGGTCCTCGTACGGGGCTACGTACAGAGGAAGTTGATTGTTGTCGCTCGTTGCAAAGAGATCTATCTGAAGTTCTGGGACTTGATGAGAGATGAAGGAGAATGATCTTGCGTCTAGAGACCATTCCGACTCTATCGGGTTTGTCCGAGATAGAGCATCCGCTGTCACATTGCGGAATCCTTGTAGGTGAACTGCAGACAGGTGCCACTTCTTCTTCTCCGCCAGACGGAAGATTGGGAGAAGCACCTGATTTATCTGGGGCGATCTTGAGCCTTGGCGATTGAGACAACGAACTACCACCGAGTTGTCTAGGGTTAGACGGATGTGGATCGAGGGCGGCGGGGATAACTTCTTCAGAGTTAGAAGGACCGCCATGGCCTCCAAGATGTTTATGTGGAACGTCTTGAATAGTGGAGACCAGGTCCCTTGAGCTTGTTTCAGGTGGGAGTGACCTCCCCAGCCTTCCAGTGAGGCATCCGTGTGGATGTTGAGTGATGGAGGAGGGTGTTGGAGAGGAATGGACCTTTTCAGGGCCTTTGCTTCCGACCACGGCTTTAGGAGGCGTCGAAGTCTGTTTGGAAGCCGTCTCTTGAGGTCTCTTCGAGCGATGGATGCCGAGCGTCTCCAGACTCCCGCGGCATCCTTTAGCTGTGCGCGAAGCACTGGGTTTGTCACTGAGGCGAATTGTAGAGAGCCTAGAACTCGTTCCTGCTGTCGTCTTGAAATGCGTTTGGATTTCAGTAGTCGCTTGACAGACCCTGCTATTTCCTTCCTTTTCTTCTGGGGGATGGAAAGGCGGTGTGACTGAAGATTCCAGTGGATTCCCAACCACTGAAACTTCTGAGCTGGAGAGAGGCGAGATTTCTTCTCGTTGATCTTGAATCCCAGGTGTTCTAGGTACTGGGTAACTTCGTTGCAAGACTTTGCACACTCTTCGGGCGATGGAGCCCAGACTAGCCAGTCGTCGAGGTAGGCCATCACCTGGACGTTTCTTAGGCGGAGCTGTTGTACTATGGCATCCGCCAGCTTTGTGAAGATCCGAGGGGCCACATTGAGGCCGAATGGCATGGCCCGGAAGGCGTAGCTTTTCCTTCGGAGTCGAAATCCTAGGTAGGAGGAAGCGTGATGGTTCATTGGAATGTGCCAATAGGCATCCGCCAGGTCTATAGAGACCGTGTAGGAACCTTGAGGCAGAAGGGTCCTTATTTGTTGAAGCGTCAGCATCTTGAATTTGTTGTTCTCTATGAACTTGTTGAGGGGGGATAAGTCCAGAATGACTCTGAGTTTGTCTGAGTCCTTCTTGGGAACGCAAAACAGTCTCCCTTGGAACCTGGTGGACTTTACCTTCCTTATCACCTTCTTGTTCAAGAGGTCTAGAACATATTCTTCCAGAATGGGGGTCGATTGTTGGAAGAACCGCTGGAAGATTGGGGGTGGTTGCGTCCAACTCCAGCCTAGACCGTTCTTGATGATGCTGTGTGCCCAGGGATCGAAGGTCCAACGATCCTGGAATTGGCGGAGTCTTCCTCCCACCGGAAGCACTTCATTGCTTCTGGTGTCCCGAGGACTTGTTGCCTCGGCCGCTAGCTCCCTTTCCTCCTCTACCTCTGGAGGGGCGACGAGATGCGTCTCTGCTTGCACCCCTGGACGAGCCTCTACCTTTGGCATGAAAGGTAGTGGATGGTTGCTCAAAGGCAGGGGTGAAGACCGGTGACTGTGACAACACCGGTTGGGGGACCAATTGAAAGGTCTGCTGTGGTTGGGCAACCACTTGGGAGGTAGCGGGTCCCGGAAACTGACGTCGTTGCTGACGTTGCTGGGGTTTTGGCTTTTGTGGTTTCCTCTTAGGCTGAGGTCCATCGTCCTGAGAGGGTTTCCTTTTTCTGGACATGCCCCACTTGTGGAGAAGGTTCCTATTCTCCGTGGCGGCTCTGTCAGTTATTTCCTTGACAAGGTCAGAAGGAAACAGGTGCTTTCCCCAGATGTTGGAGGAAATCAGCCTCCGGGGTTCGTGTTTCACGGTGGCACCGGCAAACACGAATTCACGACAGGCTCTACGAGCCTTTATGAAATGGTACAAGTCCTTCATTACTGTAAGTAAGTGGGATTTGGCTAGTACCATGTAGTGATCTGGTACTCTTGTGTCACAGGCCATCACTTCCAGTTGGACTTGATGAGAAAGAGATGCCGCAAGCCTCTCCTTCGTGTCTTGTTCCCGGCGAAGGAGGTGATCATTGAGCTTAGGGAGGTCTTCATTAAACTGACGTCCGGCGACGTCAGGATCGAGCCTACCCACGACGAAAGTATGCTGAACATCTTTCCAGTGTCGAGCGTCAGGGGGGGTCACGATGGAGAAGGGTCTGCACTCCTCCAGTGCAGGGCAGGGTTTTCCTTCTTCCGCCGCTTTAAGGCATGCAGCTAAGGCCTTTTCCAAGAAAGGAAGAACCGCAGTGTCAGGTGCGACGTATGTAGGATGCTTCTTGCTCAAGGCTGGAAGCTTAGAGCAGGTAAAGCCCCTACTCTTAAATGCGGAGGCTAGCATAGCCTGGGCCTTTGCGAGATCGAACACTATCTCTTCTTTAGGTTCGGTCTCTTCCTTCGAGGCAGGTTCGGAACGAAGCCGGACGTAACAGTCCGGGTAGGCCTCGAAGCTTGGGAAGAACTCCACATCTTCCAACGGGACCGTGCCGATCTTGTCACTAACAAAGATCCTGCCGGTCGCAATAACCATATGCTCTGCATACCTCCACGGGTTGGCATGAGAGCAAGCTGGGAGATCCTTGACCGAAATCTTCTTCGGTTCTCTGGATCCAATCATTGACCTGATGGACTCCTGGTTCTCCTTCAGTCTGTCGTCCATGACAGCTCTAATCAGCCGGATCAGTTCTTGGGTAGAAGAGGAAGGATCCGGGGTCGAGGAGGTAGACGGAATGGACATTTCCGTCGGTGTAGGAGTAGGCGGAGGGATGGACGAGGGAGCAGCTCCAAGCTCCGACTCGGTGTATTCCACCTTGTCTTCGTCCTCTTCGGCTCCTTGAGCCATAAGCGTCTTCTCCGTGTCTTCCGAGACGTCTGAGATCTGTTCATCATCCTCGGAATCTAAACGACACTCGTGCATGGACTGAGCCATGACCACATCAGGTTCCACCGTAATTTGGACAGTGGGGATTGCTTCCTTTGGAACCACTGAGTCAGGGGAGGCCTTAGGGAACAACAGGGACCTCAGTTCTTCGGTGGCCAGGTACGGTCCGGTAGCATTTTTCTGAAAGCCACGCACCCACTTGCGCAGCTTTTCACGAGAAATGTCTCTAACCTCCGCTGAGGGAGGGTTATGGAAGGCCTCAACTAGGTGGGCCTGGCAGACCGTACAATCCAGTGGATTCCAGAACTTCAAATCCCCTTTCTTGTCTGCACAAGGGGCGTGAGTCCTGCAAGCCGTATGCCCGTAAAACTGCGGGCGTTTCACAGCGCAGAAGGCGAAGTCACACTTCATCTGCTCCTCCTGTGGAAGAAAGAGAAAATGAGTATGGGGGAGTCATAAGAATGGCTCTTAAACTAAGTTAATATTAATCATTAATTTTAACTTAAAGAAGGTGTGATGCATAGAGAATGAAAACAGTAAAGGAGAACACGCTCCATGCATCTCGCCCGGCTGGTTACCATAAGCTTGGTCCTGGGATAATCCAAATGACCGAGATCATTGGATATAGTTTCCTAGGATTCCCATTATTTTGGAACTCCATGGAAAACCAAGGACAAGATTGGGATCGAATTCATTCGGTTCCCAGTTAAGAGCCAGAAGGCCTCATTAAAGGTAACTGCTTCTGGCAACCAGCCGTGCTAAGATGCACATAGCATGCTGGAATTAGAAGAATGCAAAGAGACAGCATGATCACTAATAGAGCAGTACTAGGTACTGATCTTAAAAGCAAATCAGCTTATCTATTTGCCTTGTAGGGCTATCCTAGTCTTATGATAGCTACAGTGAGGGGGTGCAAGTATTCTTGACGCCTCCGAGGCATCCGGCAAGCCGCCGGCATGCCGGAGCTCGCTCCAGCATAGATTCTGGCATTAGAACAGACAATTTTCAAAAGTCAGTTAGATACCAGGATGGCGGCCGCCGGCACAACGGCGGCACGCCGGCAGGAAGCGGCGGCTCCGGCAGTCGGAGGATGCCAGGTTGGTGACTGGGATAAGGATGGTACAGGTAGTATCGGGTTGCCGGCAGTATATGCCGGCACTCCGGTGATCGACTGGCAAGCGGACGATTAGATAGGAGTAGGAGAGCCGCCGGTAGTAGCCGGCGGCAGCCGGCAGTCCCTCGGTACGCGGGGGGCTGGCGGCAAGGGTAGGGAAGTCACCAAGAAGGAGGCAGGTATTGCCGACAGTAGAGGCGGCAAGAGACCGGCACCCGGATAGATAGAGAGACAGGGGGAGGGGGGAAGGGATGCAGGAAGTACCGTCAGGGTTCCAGACATCCCTCCCCCTCCCTGAGAGGGTGTACCCATGATAGAGGCAGGCTCTAACATCCATAAGCAGGGGTCACTAGGGACCGGGAGCTAGGTAGCCCAAGGGAGGGCTAGGGAACACCCAAGAGGGGAGGGGGGGAGACTCCCATATGCAGAACTATACTAGTAACTAACCTTATAGGACACTATGAAGGTATATGTACCAGAGCGGACTGCACAGGGAAGCTCGGGTAGCCCTACTCATCCACCCTAAGGAGGAGTTGTAGGACAGGGGACAGATGAGTATAAACTAACCTAAGCATAGGCTAGGCTATACAAGAGATAGGTGGGGAGGGAGAAGAGAGAGGTCTTCCCAGGAAGGGTTTCTGTACCAGAGCGGCCACTAAGGGAAGGGAGGACACTCCCTAACCTAAGATCAGGCTGATCGGCTAAAACGGTGCAAGAGTACAGTTTCAGCATGGAACAGAGAAACCTTCCTAACCCGACCTAGAACAGGGCTAAAAGTCCTGAACTAGGCAAGGAAGAAGACATATCGCTATCGCAGGAAAGTCATAGACTATCCTAGCCATAGAGGTAGGCTAGCCTAACCTCACTCTCAGACGCAATCCTAAAGGGGGTTCATTCCTTTAGGGAGGACCGAGAGGCGATATATACTCTATTAGACAATTAATCCCTTTACTCAGAAAAGGGATCAAGGCTAAATAGAGGGAATGCCAAGGCAGGGGATGAAGGAAGCATATAGGGGTCCTAAGGTTAGGTTAGGCTAGAAAGAATCACTGACTAGCCTATCCCCTATATGGTCCCTGAAGGCGAAAACATTTGCATCACTGTCAAAAGTATTGTAAAATAATAATGCCACTATCTTCATAACTTAGTCTAGGATCACTAATAAATCATGCATGAACACTTGTATGTAGGCTCCTGGCCTGGGGGCTATAGTAGCCGACTGGTATGAGGTCAATCGATGACCGATAAAAAGCGTCTAAACACGATATAAAAGTTCCTAGCTATGAAGACTAAATAAACTAATGTATTCGATTAGTATATAATGCCGGAAGCGTTGTTGTGGCTAACTAAATAAGACATGCAAAACAACAACGACGCCATAAAATGGCGGGTCCGGTAGAGGCACAGCTCTGCCACAAAACATCAATTATTTCGCAAAATAATATTTACTTTACGGCCAGAGCTTAATTAAACAATACTGGAACCTTGTACTCAACTTTCCAGAAGAAGGCGAGGCTGAAGGTAACGACATAGCGAAGATGCAAAGCGATAAAGATAACACAAGGGAAAATCCGTCTAAGTAGGGCAGCTACTAAACAAAGGATAAAGACGGGCGTGACGTCATTAGAGCAATGGCGTCCGTTTGTTTACGTCTCGAGTATCAGTAGTAGCCACGAGTGAGATTAGCTGTGGAACGGCTCCCAGCTATTCTCAGCCCTTACACACCAAAGCATTAACTCTGTTCGGGGTGGAGATAGCTATGTGGCACGTTCAGACATGCGTGTCCCCTGTTGTATTACGATGTCTTAAAGGGAAACCTTTGAGATACTCGCTCCAGAAGTTAGAATTCTGTGATAACCTGTGGTTAAATTCTCTGGGAATATCTTAGTAGTCTTATACCCAAGGAAGCTACCAAACAGGAACCTTCCATCAGGACGCCATGGCTTGAGCCCAAAAAAGCATTTGTTCCTGGCAAAATCCAAACTTTTTCCAAGGGTAACATAACTGCAGGACTCCCTGTTAAAACAAGGGAGAGTAATGTTTTAACCACTAAGATTTTGTAAACGACTGCTGGCAAATCCTTTACCAGCCCGCGCTCGAGCTCCTTCGGGAGCTTCGTGGGGCTTGGAGCGATCAGTTACGCACTCGGTCGCAGTGGGAACCTCAATACATTCCGTCGGGGATGAGTCCTGCCAGGGTCCATCCTCGACTCCTGAATACACGCCTGGTTCGGTCTTAGGACCAGAGCGAGTGTGTTCATGGGAGATGTCATCAGCCGTGCAGCATGTCGCTTCCCCTACACCTCCGGATGTAGCGGGACCGAGGGATCAGCCACCTCCACAACCTTCACCATCTGTGGAGACTGAAGATCCCGAGGTGGAGTCGCCGTTCCTAGAAGTCATAAACCTCATGCGTGAGATTAATGGCCTCAGGGCTCCTCCTGCGGTAGCATCTGAAGATAATTGTACAGCCTTGGAGATCCTATGGGGAGCTCCCGAAGGTAGTTCACAGCCCATCACGGTACCCTGGTTGAGACAGGCTGCTCGAATATTGGACCGAGTGAGTGACCAGATCGCAGGACCTGGTGACTCGCTTAGGAGCCAAGGTTCGAACAAGCTTCTCCCTAAACCACTCCAGCGACAGAAGAGGTACTATGTCACAGAGTTTTCTGTGCCTTGTCCTCTCCCTCTCGACCCCGCGGTCGGAGCGCTTGCTGGGGATTCCTCGGTCGAGAGTTTGAAATCTCAGAGAGTCTCCTTCTTGGCCTATGAGATTTCAACTATGGAGTCCAACATCTGTAGCTGCTCTCCAGGATGCTTCGTGGCTCGACCACTGGTGTGGTACGGCCACAGTGTTCGCTCGGGACACCAAGCTCGCTACCCCCGAACACATGGAGCAGTACGGGAACCTGGCTTTGTCTGGCGGGAAAGCTGTTGCTTTTCTCTTGGACCAGCTTGCTACCCAGTATGCCAATCTGATCCTCAAAAAGCGCGAGGCAGTAGCCACTCGTTTGGCGAGACATATTGGTTCAGGAGAGGCCCTGGCACTCAGGGACGCTCCTTTGTTCCGTAACTGGAATACAAACCACGCTATTTAATAGGGGTATTACTTTCGGCGTAGCTGAAATGACGAGCCATTAATTTTTAACAAGCGTTTACTACCCATACCGCTAGTTAGCAGGGGTCGGGAGGTTGCATGCTACCGCTCCCCCTCACACACCTGTGATTGAGCTCACTTTGCTCTCGGCTCGGATGGTGAACAGACGTTGCCGCACTTCATCCTCGCCGACAATTGGTGGCCATTAATGCTTTTTGCTTTTTCTTTTCTCTTAGTCTGTGTGTGTGAGGTTGGCTTCTGTGACCATGCGCTCCTGCCCTGGCCTTCCCGACCGCCCCTGTGGAACATTCATGTCGGCGGTCGAGACCGATTCTCACGCCCTTTGTCTTTCTTGCAGAGGCCAACGGTGTGATAGTGTCAACAAGTGTAGTGAGTGTAGGGAGTGGTCTTCCTCCCAGTAGGAGAGGTTTTCGCGACTGCGGAAGAAGAAGTCCAAGCGGGATGTTTCTCCTCCGTAGTTGCTTCGAAGGAAGAAAAACCCAAGGCCTCTTTTTGCATCGCCCAAACTCCTCCGAAGCTCCTACTCAGTCAGTCTCTTTTGAGAGACCGTTGAGTAGTAGAGTAGACCAAATTATTTCTGTCCAACCACGGGTCTCGAGAGATGACGTTGCTTCCCCTAGCGAAGCAGCTCCACCTCTCCCCCCGGGGGAGGCTATGTCACTAACTTCCCTTTTCCAGATTTGGTCCTCCTTGGGGCTCATGGGTTCGCCCTCCAAGGAGGTTTTGCTTGATTACATCTGCCTGGGTGCCTCTGTCAAGCAATCGTCGACACCGTCAGAGGTAGATCCCCTGATACTTGTCGACGTTGTTGTGTCAGAGGTGTCTCATGCGGCGTCACTCATCTCTTCTGCCACTCCAGACTCTACGGTAGCTGATGGCTTAGTTTCCCCCATTCCTGACCATCCTCCAAGGGGGAAATTAAGTTCATCATCAGTCTCTCCTGCTAGTGTTTCTATCCCTCGGGGGAGTTCACTTACAGAGACTCCTCTTCGGAGGACTGCTGACGGTCAGCTTGCTGATCCAATGGCCCCCAGAGGGCGCATCCTTCGTAAGGCTCGCCTTCCTCTTTGCCCTAGAGGCATTCCTTCACCTGCGGTGAGGAGGCACCTCTTTGGTTCAACGTCGTCCATGCATTCCCCCGCAGAGGAGCCTCTAGACCGATCGTCCATCACTGCACCTGCAAGCAGTCTTGTGACTTCGGTCGTGGACCTCTCTGCAGATCGTTCGTGATCTCCTTCGGTGGATGGTCTTCCTTTTAAAGGACACGTCGACCATCCACCCGACATATCTGCCGACCTTCCATCACCGTTCCTGCATGGGTCTAAGAAGGCTCTTCCTGAGCGCGCTATTGCGCGCCAACGTACCGCGCACCACGCGCATACGCAACCTAACCAGCGCTCATTAGCAGCTTGTCAGGCCCCAACACTGTGGTGCTCCACCCATCTTGCTCGCCCTCAAGCAGGGCAACAACCTCACGCGCTTACGCGCCAACATGTGCCTGTGCGCCAACTTATCCAGAGTTCTACCATGCGCCATGCGCTCCCACATGCGCACATGTGCCAACGATCTCCTGCGCGCCAGGGCTCTCCTGCACTAACGCGCCCACAATCTCCTACGCGCCAGCGCCCACCTGCGCGCCAGCACTCACCTGCACGTCAGCGCTCACCTGCGCGCCAGGGCTCACCTGAGCGCCAATGTTTCATCTACGCGCCAGTTACCTGCGCGCCAATGTTCACCTGTGCAACAGCGCTCTCCCGCGTGCCAACATGTGCGCCCCATATCATGCTCTCCTGAGCGCCATCCTGCGCGCCAGACAAAACCTGCGCGCCATCACTCTCCTGCATGCAAGTTCGTAGGTGAGGCAACAACCTTGTTGCCCTCACCTGCGTGCCATCTTTTACCGGTGCACCTTGCGCTCACCTGCGCGCCATCTTTCTCCTGCGCGCACTCACAGAGATACACGTGCGCACCCTCTCTCTCCCAAAGACGCGCGCCAACAATCTCCCGCGCCCATCATGATTCTACTGTGCGCCCGGGCGCGTTCGCAGACATTCTCCTGCGCACGTGCGCCCTATTTCTTCAACAGACGCGAGCGAACGCTCGCCCGTGCACACATTGTGATTCTCCTGCGCGGCCGCGCGCGCGAATATTCTCCCACGTGCGAGCACCAATATTCTCCCGCACCCGAGCGCCTTGACTCGCCCTCGCGCGAGCGTCTGTATTCTCCCGCACGCGAGCCTGCGCACAACAAGCAACGACGTCCGGCAAGGTTGCCATCGCCTCATTCCTCTCCCCGCAAGTGCATACCACCACGCATTGTGGGAGAAGGGAAACATGCAGAGGGGTTCAGGATCCCAAAGCTACTTCCTAAGGTGAACCCACCCATTCCAGTAACTCCTCCCAGGGATCCTTTGGTCCCTTTCCCTTCAGGGGGTGTGTCTGACAGTGTGTCTGTCAGCCAACAGCCTGGTTCAATGCCCTGATCAGAGTCGTAACCCAGGCTTTCAAGCCTGTCCTCTCCGATCTAGGACACGGAACCATGGCTTCCTCTACCCCTTTGAAGAGGAAAAGAGGAGTTCTGGACGCGGTCACTTCCCCGATGGCAAAACTGACTCCACTCAGACCATCAAGGCAAGTTCCTCCTATTTCTCGGACTAACTCTCCATCCCTTTCAGACGAAGATCTCCTGTCACCAAGGGAACCACGCGAAGAGAGATTTTCCCCCATCGCACCAATGGAGGAAACTTCTCTTCACGCCGAGAGTTCCTCACAGTCCGGGAATAGAAGGGACATGCCACCCTCATCAATGTTGGAGTCTTACATCCTTCCCCGGAAGGAATTTAAAGACTCCAAAACATTGCCGTAGTCCTCCACTTGGGCTAGGATGGTGCCAGCCAGCCACTCAGGGAATGTCTGCGACTCTCCCCAAGAAGAGCCTTTGGGGATAGAAGGAGACTTCGATGCAAGTCGTACAACAGGAGGAGACCAGCAGGAGTCAGAACATGCATTTTGTCAGGTTCTGACACTAATGAGGGTTCTCAACGAGTTTTCTGACCCGGAGATCCCCATTCGAGAGGGCAAAGACACGGTCCGAGACTGCGTCTTTGTTACTCAAAAACCCTCTAAGACCAGTGCAGCCCTGCCCTGGTCTCGAGGGGTATAGAGTACCAGGGGCAAGATCGCCCAGCAGCTCTCCGAGATGTCTTCCTCCAACCCTTCCGGTACCACGGGCAAGCTCCTCCCACTCCCACCTCCTCGCATACAGCAGAGGAGGTACTTCGAGATCCTGGAGGAGCCTTGTTCAGCTCTTCCACTTCACCACTCGCTGGAAGAGCTAACCAGAGGAGTCCCTCTTGAGAGACATTCCAACCGGCAGGTCTCGTTCTCGGCAGCCGAGATCCTCAACCAGGAGAAGGTCGCGAAGTGTGTTATGCAAGCTGCTTCATGGCTTGATATCTGGTTGGGGACCTTAGGTATCCTGATACGATCTGAGGATTTCTCCAAGGAACGTACCAGGAAAGCTATGGAAACAATCCTTCTCTCAGGTACTCGCACGATTGAGTTTCTTGCCCACCAAGTCTCGAACTTGTGAGCAAATACCATCCTGAAATGTTGGGATGCAGTAGCTGAGAGATTCCACCAGAAGGTTCCTAGTGCACTCTGGACCTAAAGTATGCGTACTTCCAGATCCCAGTCCATCCGTCTTCAAGGAAGTACAGTACTTAAGATTCAGCCTGGACAACAGAATATACCAGTTCAAGGTGCTGTGCTTCGGTCTTTCCACAGCACTACAAGTCTTCACCAGAGTGTTCACCCTAGTATCATCTTGGGCACACAGTATTGGCATCCGTCTCCTCCGTTATCTGGACGACTGGCTAATCGTAGCAGACTTGGTGTCAACCCTTCTTCAACACCGAGACAAACTTCTGAGACTTTGCCTGGATCTGGGGATCATGGTAAATCTCAAGAAGTCCTCTCGGCTTCCCACTCAAAGACTGGTATACTTAGGCATGATTATAGACACCACTCTCCACAAAGCCTTCCCATCAGACGACAGGATAGCAAGGCTGAGAAACGTCGCAATCCCTTTTCTCAGACGAGACGAACTTCCAGCCCGATTGTGGCTACGTCTCCTCGGTCACCTTTCTTCGCTGGACCGTCTAGTTCCCAATGGTCGCCTCAGGATGAGATCCCTCCAGTAGCGATTCAAGTCCTGGTGGAATCAAGCACACGACTCCCCGGACATCCAGATCCCCATGGGACCTGCGGAACTGACAGACCTCCAGTGGTGGGTGACAGACGAGAATCTACGAAAGGGAGTGGATCTTCTTGTCCTTCCCCCGGATTTGATGCTGTTTTCAGACGCTTCATAAAAAAGGTGGGTGTCCCACATGCTGCACCACATGACCTCAGGCATCTGGTCAGAGTAAGAAAAGTACCTCCACATAAATCTCCTAGAGGTGAAGGCCATCTTTCTGGCCCTTCAACAGTTCCAACAGTACTTGGCAAGTTACTCTGTGGTGGTGATGAGCAACAACACCACAGTAGTGGCCTACATCAACAAACTAGGAGGTACTTTTTCGCAGCAACTATCCCATCCAGCAGTAGAGATACAGAAATGAGATGGGCCGAAATCCACTCGATGCCACTATCGGCACGCTTCATTCCAGGTAAAAGGAATGTGCTCGCCGACAACCTGAGCAGAGTATCTCAGATAGTGAGTACCGAGTGGTCTTTGGATCACCTAGTAGCCAACAAAGTCCTGACTTTGTGGGGTTCTCTGACTGTGGACCTCTTCGCAACGGCCCTGAACTTAAGCTCCCGCTGTACTGTTCCCCAGTCCCAGACCCCAAGGCTCTCTAGTAAGATGCTTTCCAACAACGGTGGGACAACATCGACGTTTACGCGTTTTCCCCGTTCTGTCTGATGAGGACGGTACTCAACAACACCAGAACATCGGTCAATCTTTCATTGACCCTCATAGCTCCGCTATGGCATCATGCAGAATGGTTCCCGGACCTTTTGCAACTCCTAACGGAACCTCCAAGAGAACTCTCTCCACGACACAATCTACTGAAACAACCACATGCCAACATCTCCAACAAAGCCATAGATTCGCTACGAATTCATGCCTGGAGACTATCCAGTATCTCATCTCTGAGAGAGGATTTTCGCAACAAGTTACGATCAGGATGTCTGGACATCTGCGGAAATCATCAGCAGCAGTCTACCAGGCAAAGTGGAAAGTCTTCTGTGGTTGGTGTCATGGAAGGGTATCTCTCCACTCGATGCCACTATTCCAGCAATAGCAGAGTTCCTCGTGTATTTGCGTGAAGAAATGCGCCTATCAGTCTCGGCACTGAAAGGCTATCGCTCAGCCTTAAGCCTCGCCTTCAGGCTGAAAGGAATGGACATTTCTTCATCGCTAGAACTTTCTCTACTCATACGGAGTTATGAACTTACCTTCCCTCAGTTGTAAGTGAGACCTCCCCCATGGAATGTGGTTCAAGTTCTCAGGTCTCTTAAGAGACCTCCCTATGAACCATTACGCCAGGCAACTAATCGCCACCCAACTTGGGAGATGGTGTTCCTGCTAGCTTAGGCCTCGGCCGAGCGAGTTAGCGAACTTCATGGTCTCTTATATGACATCTCCCATTCAAGGGGATGGGGAGAGGTAATGTTCAGCTTCGTCCCTGAGTTTATTGCTAAGACTCAGAACCCGGGAGTGGCGGATCCTCGATTCGACTCCTGGATTTTTAGTCTTCGTACTGTAACAGATGACCCAGACCAGTAAGGAGCTTGAGGCTGTATCTCAAGAGAACAGCTGCAGCCCATCCTGGTGTGCCAGCACTATTCGGCAGCACAGGAAGGACTAAGAGGAGGGTCACCAAGAACACCATCTCAGCATGGATTTGCAGGGTCGTTGACGTTGCACTGAATCCAGACCCTCCTCCGTCACGTCGCCCCAGAGCACATGATGTCAAGGGGCATAGCTACGTCCCTGGCCTTCAAAAGAAATTATTCAGTGACGCAGGTTCTTCAAGCTGGGGTGTGGAAACGTCAGAACACGTTCACATCCCACTACCTGCAAGACGTGACCCTCAGGAGACTCGATACGTTTTCTATCTGGTTTAAAACCTCAAGCTCCTTATTGGACAAGTAGCAGAAGGATGAAGGCATTGTTACCTGGCTTTAGTCTGCATGAAATAAAAGGTTTGACTAGCCCTTATTCTTTTCTTCATCATCCCCTCTCTTGGGGAAAGCAGCATCCTGGGTTCTCTGCATAGCTGACCTCAAATCACTGCAGGTAAACCATGCTCCCTTGTGTTCCTAGTATTAAGATTAATACTGTTACGTCCCCATACCCTGACGAGGTGGTATTGGGAAAGTCCTAGTGCACAAGTTTCCATCTAACGAACTTTGGAACAACTTTCTAGGACGAGTCACACATTTACATACCTTCACACACAGCTTGCGTAGGCCGCAGACCTTGCAGGGACTCCTTATTTCTTGAGTGCTAACACAGTCAGATAAGGAGCCCCCGGGCAAAGCCAAAAAGCCAGACTGGCTGGGCCGTCCACCCTTCCTAATGGGTGAGTGACCCATATTAAATAGCGTGGTTTGTATTCCAGTTACGGAACAAATGACAAATTCGTAGATAATTTATATTTTTACTAACTATACAAACCTTAGCTATTTAACCAAACTTGCCCGCCAGCCCTATCCCCCTTGAAGTCCTACCTCCAAGCTAAGTGAGCTCAATCACAGGTGTGTGAGGGGGAGTGGTAGCATGCTACCCTCTCTACCCTCGCTAACTAGTGGTGTGGGTAGTAATCCCTCGTTAAAAATTAATGGCTCGTCATTTCAGCTACGCCAAAAGTAATACCCCTATTAAATAGCTAAGGTTTGTATAGTAAGGAAAAATATAAATTATCTACGAATTTGTCATATTAGAGCTGCAACTTCTCTCCTTCCACCATAGGAAGTTTGGGCCGCACGGGATAAATTTCTCCTCGACTCAAAGGACTCCATTATCCACCAGGCGCAGGCTGGAAGTTTCAAGGGACCTGGTCCCGTGAAACCGTCTGCGGCCAGGCCGAGTCAGGCCAAGCCCACGGGAAGTAGCAAGGGTACCACTGGTCGTGCTCCTGCAGGTCCTGTGCAGCCGAGACCTGCTTCTGTTCAGACCTTTCAGCCTCCCTCGGGAGCTCCTCCATGTCGTGGAAAGAACAGGGGCAAGTGAGGGAAAGGGAAACGCTGAGCTTGGCTTTCCCCTTTCCATGCTGCCGAAGGTAGGGGGATGCCTATCGTGCCATTGGGTGATGTGGCTGCACCTCGGGGCAAAGGAATGGGTAGTGTTGAGGGTACAAGCTTCCATTCGTGCTTCATCGCCCCCCCCTATCCTCCACTCCAATAGTGTTTCACACGTACGCTCCAACATCTCCGAAGGCTCTGGCAATAGTGGTGGAAGTCCAGGAAATGTTGGAGAAGGATGCGCTAAAAGTCGTGCACGATCAGTCACTAGGGTTCTACCGTACTGTCTTCTCTTCCTTGTCGAGTAGGCGACAGGAGGTTGGAGACCGATCATCAACCTTTCGCCATTGAACAAGTTTGTTCAGCAAACTCCGTTCAAGATGCTGACAGTTCGCACTGTGCTGTTAGCCATCAGGCAGTATGACTTCATGCTTTCGATAGACTTTAAGGATGCGTACTTTCAAGTACCCGTTCATCAGTCGTCTCCAAAGTACCTCCGATTCACCTTCCAGGGCACGGTGTACCAGTTCAAAGTCCTGTGCTTTGGACTGTGCACAGCTCCCCAAGTTTTCAAGTGAGTGTTCACGATGGTAGCAGCTTGGGCCCACTCGAGGGGTATCTGCCTACTGATGTACCTCAACGACTGGCTGATTCTCGCTCCCTCGTAGGAGCAGTTAATTCAGGACCGAGACTCGCTTCTGGCAGTTTGTTACGATCTGGGGATTGTGGTGAACTACCAGAAGTCGAACCTCATTCCTAATCAGAAGGTGAAGTATCTGGGAATGCTGATTGACTCTGTAGCAGCTCGCGTTCTTCCCTCGGAAGAACGGATCAGCAGACTCAGAGAGGTTGAGCAGCCGTTTCTGTCACAGGAACAACTTCCAGCTCTCCAGTGGCAAGCTCTTCTAGGTCACCTCTCCTCGCTGGAGAAGCTCGTTCCTTTCGGGCGGGTCCACCTCTGCTCCCTTCAGTGGTATCTGAAGGAGCATTGGTCGGCAGCCACCGATTCTCCCTCTCATCCGGTTCTTATGGAACGCAAGGTAAGGGAGGATCTCCTTTGGTGGCTAAACGAGGAGAACCTCATGAGAGGGTTTCTCAGAAACCCTCCTTCACCTCAGTTCCGTTTGTTCACAGACGCGTCCACGGAATGCTGGGGTGCACACCTGGACGACCTAGTCTTGTCAGGTGTGTGGTCAGAAGAGGAGAAACACCTGCACATCAACGTGCTGGAAATGATGGCAGTCTCGAGAACACTCATTCATTTCCAGGCCCGTTTGAGAGAGCACTCGGTATTGCTGATGAGCGACAACACGTCCGTGGTCGGGTACGTCAACAAGCAAGGGGGCAAGCTCTCACGTCCCTTGCAGCAGTTGACGAGGCGGGTGTTTCTGTGGGCAGAGAGTCAACACGTAACCTTGTCAGCCAGGTACATTCCAGGCAAGAGAAATGTTCTGGCAGATGCCCTAAGTTACAGAAACTAGGTAATAGAGGCAGAATGGTCTCTTCACCCTTGGGTAGCGAGTCGAGTACTCGACCTCTGGGGAGAATCATGCATCGACCTATTCGCAACACAGCAAAACGCCAAGCTTCCCGTGTTTTGCTCTCCAGTACCAGATCCCGCGGCTGCGTTTGAGGATGCACTGTAACATCCTTGGGATCGACTGGATTTCTACGCGTTTCCCCCATTTTGCTTGCTTCGCGCAGTCCTGTCCCGGGTCCTAGTAACCCCAGGACTCAGGATGACTCTCATTGCTCCGCTATGGCCACACATGGAGTGGTTTCCCGATCTGTGGTCGCTCTTGGTCGAGGCACAGCGAGAGCTACCACACTGGCCCAATCTCCTTCAGCAACCCTTGTCGAGCAGGTACCACCAGGCGGTGCAGTCGCGCAGACTTCACGCATGGAGACTATCCAGCATCTCCTCAGAACGCGAGGCTTGTCGCTACGCGCTGCGAGAGAGATGTCAGGGTACCTTAGAAGATCATCCTCCTTAGTCTACCAGGGGAAGTGGTCGATCTTCTGTGATTGGTGTAGTGGAAGGGATATCCCTCCCGTCGGAGCCTCTCTGATGCAGATTTCAGGCTGCCTAGTCTTTCTTCGCAAAGATAAGCTCTTTTCCGTTTCTGCCATTAAAGGGTACAGGTCTGCCCTTGCAATAGTGTTCCGTCTGAAGGGCATAGATATCTCCAACGCCCTCGAGATTTCTATGCTCATTAAGAGCTTCGAACAGTCGTGTCCCCCGAGAGAACTTAGAGTACCCCAGTGGGAGTTCACTCTAGTTCTTGGGTCTCTTACTCGTGCTCCGTACGAACCCTTAGCCATGCCTCAGACAGGCACTTGACCCTTAAGACTGTTTTTCTGCTAGCCTTAGCATCGGCGAAGAGAGTCGGGGAGTTACACGGCTTCTCTTGTAATGTCACTCACGCAGAGGGTTGGAAGGAGATCTCCTTGAGTTTTGTGCCAGAGTTCGTGGCCAAGACTCAGAACCCAGCAATCCACGATCCCAGGTTCGAGGACTTCACTATTCCTTCCTTACCGGATGTGACGAGTGGCGGTTCAGGTGAGAGGCTTCTCTGTCCCGTCAGGTGTCTAAGGCGCTATCTTAAGTGAACTCCGCATCTCCAACCTGAATGCGACGACTCTTTGTTAGCACCGGTAGAGCCAAGAGGGAGGTGTCGAGGAACACTATATCATTCTGAATCCATGAAACCATCCTCAAGGCATGTGAGACTTCCTCAAGAGTCCAAGCACCAGAGAGGGTTAAAGCTCACGAGATCAGGGGCATTGCCCCCACACTTGCTTTCAAGAGAAATCTTGCAGTGGGCCAAGTGCTGAAGGCTGGCGTTTGGAAACGCCAGACAACCTTTACGTCCTTTTACTTGAGGGAGTTTATGCACAAATCCTTGGACACCTTTGTTCTTGGCCCTGTGGTAGCGGCTCAAGCTATTGTCTGACCTCTCCAGTTCCTCGGGGACAGGGAAGTCTCTTATCTTGATTTTTATGGTATGTTTGGCAGTGTTAAAGCAGTGTGCATGTGCTCCACTTTTCTGTCTCCTCCATTGGAGTCCCATACATCAAGACAAGTCTTCCCAGGTAAGATTGCTAGTTTCTTTACAGGTATTTTCCCCCCATCTTCTGCTAGGCAGGGAAGATGGTGGATGTATAAACCCTTTGCCTTTTGGTTATGGAGGTTCATCCAGTCACTGCGACCCTAGGGTCGAGTTTCTCTTATATTCACGCTCTCAGGTCGCTCGATGCTCTTACCTATTGCGCGACCTGGCTCCCAGTCTCTCAGACCCCACCATCATCATGTCGGGTTGAGAGACAAGGTTAGGTGGATTTAGTCCTCTGCTCTCATTCGAGACCAGGTCTATATCCGGGCAGTTAGCTGTTCACAAGCAGCAAAGGCAGACTTTCCACCAACCAGTGAGTCTTCCTATATTAAATGATTACGAGGTTTGTATATCGCGTCGGAACAAATGACAATTTGTCCTAAATTGTATTTTTCCTAACTATACAAACCCGTAATCATTTAACATAAATTCCTGCCTCTACCACCCCTCTCATGTTCCACATTGAGCCTAAAGCGTTTGAATGAGGAAAGCAGGCTGGCGGTATGGGGGAGGGGGGAGCTAAGCTCCAACCCATACCGCCAGCCAACCAATCGGCACAACTGTCTGGTTTTCTTTCTCTTCGGCTGTTTCAGCTGCTAAGAAAAATACAATTTAGGATAAATTGTCATACAATATTGCTTCCAAATTTGTCATATTAGCATTGATTCTGTCTCAGTTATGAACCATATATAATTTGTATGATTAGTATTAATGTGTAATTATAAGCTAATGTGTAATCATGAACTAATGGGTCATCATAGATTAATGTGTAACCATGAACTAGTAGTTTGGTTTATGTGAAGATTGATTTGCTATATTCTCGTTCTTAATGTCTGATCTCCATAATTCCCTTTTTTGGGCTCAAGCCATGTCGTCCTGATGGAAGGTTCCTTCAGTAGCTTCCTAAGGGTATATATGACTACAGTAGATATTCCCATAGAATTAAATAAAGGTTTCACAGAATTCTAACTTCTGGCGCGAGTACCCTTAAGGTTTCCCTTTAGGATATCATATAATAACAGGGGACGTATGCTTGACACGCCATATAGCTATCTGCACCCCACATAGCGTTTACGCTTCGAGGGGGAAGTGTGGCAAGTTATGGGAGGAGCCGTTACTAAGTTCTCCTTCTTCGTTACTGTTACGGTACTCTGTGACGTCATAACCGCCGCCATGTTTGGCCGCCATCTTGGTTGACGTCACCGTTGCGCGTTCCTCATTCCTTCTTACTTAGCGTTTATGACCAGGTGCTTTTCCCAGTTATTCACCCGTATTTTCATCATGTCGCACTCTTCTGCCTCGCCTTCTCCTGGAAAGTTGAGTACCATATTCTTGTATTGTATAAATCAGCTCTGGCCGTAAGGTAACACCTTTTTATCTTAAAATACCGTGTTTTGTGGCGGAGCTGTGCCTTGACCGGAGGCGTCATGATGCCGACGCTGTTGTTTGCTTCGCATGCTTTATTTAGTTAGCCAGAACAACCTTCCCAGTCTTATAACTAATTATCAGCATTAGTTATTTAGTCTTCATAGCTAGGAAATAGTTATATTATGGCGTCTGTATTCAATTTCGGCGAGTGTAGGTAGCCGAATTCGTATGCTAGATTGCTAGCCTAGCCCCTAGGCTCGATAGCCTAGGCGTTTTGTTTACTTTTATGCATGATATAATAAGTGTTCCTAGTGTTAATTTATGAAATGAAGATGTTAGGCATTTATACATATAAGATTCAGTGATTACACATGTCTTTCTCCTTCTAGGAAGTATACAAGGGGTTTCGATGATCTCGGTAGTCGACTCCCTTGCCCCTAGCCTAATGCTAGGGCTCTTGTATACTTTCTCACCTCCCCAGTTACCCTATCCAAGGTAATCTCCTCCCTCTGAGGTAGCCTAGGGTACATCCTAGCACTCCTTACCTTGAATCGTATTCAAGTGAGGTTAGGCTAGGATTTTCTTTCCCCACTCTTAGCCATAGTACATGAGTTTTGAGTTTGGGACAGAACCTCAGAGTACTAGTCGTTTGCCCCTCAGCTACCCCATTAGGTGAATGAACTCTCCTTTTGGGTCTAGATGGCCGGCAAAGGTTGGGGGGCTCTGCCCTTCCCCCTAGTCCACACCTGTTAGGGTTACAACCCTTCCACCCTGTGGCCTAGCGACTTGTCCTACACCTGCCTTCCCTGGTCTGGGGACTTGTTTCCCTAGCCTAGGTTAGGCAGACCTTGGGATTCTGTTTCTTTATAGTTTAGGTCGGTACATTAGTGCTGTGCCTTCACTGTACTAACCTACCCTAGGCTGGAGAATGAATTCTTCCTACACCTGGGATAGTGCTAGTACTGTACTGAAACAGACCCCCCCAACCCCCGGAGTGTCACCGAGGGCTCACGCCTTCCCCTACACTCCCCTTCAGGACCCTCGCCCCTCCCCCCTCTGTCCTTTAGTGATGGCCTAGCCATCACACCTCTGTCCACCGTCCTACAACTCGACCGCGTGCGGGTGGGTTGTGGGGTCGGCCCGGTCCTTTCGTTGGTTAGCCCGAACTGCTAGGCTTCCTGCATATAGTTGAATTATGGGATAGCATATGATAGGTCAGTCTGCCTGCGGAAGACCTCACTATCTCAGATCGTTGTTCGGTCCTCCCTTGGGCCGCCACCCGCGACTCTCGCCGACTGCCGGCTCTGTTACGGCTGGATGAAAGGTGGCCATCCTCTCCCTTTCATTTGAACACTCCTTCCAGAAGAAGATGAGGTTTGGGTAGTGAGCTACTGCCCTTCCCTCCTTCTTCTATTCTTTCTCTCTATCTTATCAGTACCGGTCCACTGCCACACTACCCTGCCGGCAACAGCCGTCAGCTTAGCCCAGTATCCTCTCTGTCTCATTGATTGACGTCAGTGTTGGAATACCTACGCCGGTTGTTTGCCGACTGCCGGGGGCCGCCGACGTGCTGCCGATCTGCCATCATCTTGAGGTCTCGCCCTCTCTCTGCCACATGGACTGATGGCTGGGAGGGGTTCCCCCTCGATGGAGATTTGCCGGCGCCCGGTGTGCTTCCGGCATGCCGTCATGCTGCCGGCGCCACCTAATCATCTTACTTCAGTGGGCTGTCACCTCTACCCTGCCGGCCCTGCGCCGGCAGTGTCTATTGTATAGCTATATACGATAGCCAGTACATCTAGGGTATAGTACATACCCTAGTCAGAAAACTATGGTGTATAGTTGTGCAGTAAATTCTTCTAGCATACTCTGTGCATCCATGCACAGTCCCTTACCGGGACCTACCTGAATCGTGGAGAATCATTTCTCCCCCTTTCTCGCTATGCTGAATGAACTCGGTTCCCCCTCTCACCATTACTAATACCCCGGAGGAAGTCTAAGCTATGCTTTATCCAGTGTGGATATCCCTTCCCCCTCTTAGGGCGCCCTGAAGGAGCCCCTAGAATTAGTTATGGTATGAGGTCACGGCAATTGGCTGGGCGGGATGCACAAGTATGTGTCTTTTCTGCTTCATTTCCAGCTTGCCAATTCTAAGCATACACTTGGAAAGGAATCTTAATTGTAAGTAAAATTACTTTAAGACTAAACTAAGATTACTTTTAAGTCAATGATATAGACTTCTGTAGACTCATGTACCCCATTCTTCTTTACAGGAGGTACATCCGGTGTGAGAGCGCCTTCTGCAGCGTTCGGCGCCCGGACTTTTATGGCCACCTGGCTTGCCGAACCCACGCCAGCTGTTCCGTTGCCCAAGGGACTCTCCAGTATTGGGACCCGCAGGTCTGCACTGTCTGCAAAGACCTGCTCAGTGAGGCGTTCGAGGACCCCCCATCTACGGAGGCCAGGGACATCGCTCGAGAAAAACTACGCAAATGGGTGCCCGGTTTCCAGAACGCCACGTGGCCCTATCCCCCTAGTGAGAAGATGAGAGCTCTGCTCTTTTCCAAGGCATCTGCGGATGCTGTTATCCCCAAGCCAGAGATCCCCTGCGTCCAGCTGACGGTCGAACCTGACGTATCGGACACACTTCAAGACTTCCATCTTGATGAGGTGGAAGGAATGTCGGAAGTGTCGGACACCACCGAAAGGACCCTGATGGCCGAGGGTCGAGAAGAAGAGGAGCATACGGAGGCTTCTGACTCCGAAGGTGATGGCGCCCGCGCCCCTTCTTTTACTTCCGTTGCAATTTCGGAACCTGTCCCCTCTACTTCTTCCACTCCTATGCTTGTGAGAGTGGACACCCAGGATCACCTCCAGGCCTTGGTGGCACTCCTGGATGAAAAGCTTCGCCATAGGGACGAAGACTTTAAGAGGGAGATCCTTCGTCTGTCGAAACAGACCCTGAGGAAGATCACTGTTAAGGATCTTCCTCCTTGCTCAGTGACCAACCCATGGAGGCATGCAGAACACATGCCGATCACGAGTGGACGCATCTTCGTCAACGACAAGATAGGCGCCATTCCCCTTGAAGAGGTGGAGTTTTCGCCTAGCTTCGAAGCATACCCGGACTGTTACATCTGTCTCAAGTCCGAGCCAGTTTCCAAGGAGGAAACCGAGCCTAAGGAGGTCATCGTCTTTGACCATGCAAAGGCTCAATCTCTTCTGGCAAGCTGCCTAAAGAGTAAGGGCTACACCAACACCAAGGTGACGGCCCTAAGCAAGAAACACCCGTCCTTTCTTGATCCTGCCACCATGGTCTTCCCCTTTGCCGAGAAATCCCTGTTGGCAGTGTTGAAGGCGGTGGAGGAAGGGAAACCCTGCCCTACACTGGAAGAATGTAGGCCCCTCTCCCTCGCCCTCCCTCCCGACAACAAGAACTGGAAAGACATTCAGTTGACTTTCTCTGTAGGAAAGTTGGAGGCTGACATCGCTGGATGGCAGTTCAACGAGAACCTCCCCAAGCTCTCCGAATACCATCTGCGTCGGGAGCTGGACACGAAAGAGAGGCTGGCTGCCTCCCTCTCTCTTCAAGTCCAAATGGAGATGATGGCCGGGGACACACGGACCCCAGGCTTCTACATGGTCTTGGCTAAGACCATCACCTTAACAAAGGACTTCTACAGCTTCATCAGGGCCCAGAGAGCCTGTAGAGAATTCGTGTTTGCGGATGCCACCGTCAAACACGAAACCCGGAAACTGATTTCGTCCAACATTTGGGGGAAAGATCTCTTCCCTAACGATCTCGTGAAAGAGATCGTTGACAGAGCCGCCACCGAGAACTGGAACCTTCTCCAGAAGTGGGGCATGTCAAAGAAGAGGAAATCTTCTCAGGATGAGGGCCCCCAATCTAAGAAGAAGACCAACAAGCCCAGACCTCAGCAGCGTCAGGCTAAACGCCAGTTTCCAACACCCGCTGCTCCCCAGTTGGTGGCTCAGCCCCACAGACCTTTCAGCTGGTCCCCCAGCTGGTGGTGGCTCAGTCACCAGTCTTCACGCCAGCCTACGAAAGACAGTCAACTACCTTTCGTCCCAAAGTAGAGGCTCCGGCAAAGACTCCTCTCGACGTCCATCCAGAGGGAGAGGAGGAAAGGGGGCAGGAGGCCGAGGTGGTAAACCCTTGGGAAACCAGAAGCAATGAAATGCTTCCGGTGGGAGAAAGACTCCGCCTCTTCCAGGATCATTGGACCTTCGATCCTTGGGCTCACAGCATCATCAAGAACGGACTAGGGTGGCGCTGGTTAACACCACCTCCAACCTTCCACCAATTCTTCCAATACTTTACCCCCGTCCTGGAAGAATACGTCCAAGAACTCTTGAACAAGAAGGTGATCAAGAGGGTAAAAACCACCAGGTTCCAAGGAAGACTATTCTGTGTTCCCAAGAAGGAATCCGACAAACTCAGATTCATTCTGGACTTGTCCCCTCTCAACAAGTTCATAGTGAACAACAAATTCAAAATGCTGACTCTTCAGCACATAAGAGCCCTACTGCCTCAAAAGGCATACACAGTCTCAATATACTTGGCGGACGTCTACTGGCACATTCCAATGAATCGCCAGGCCTCCTCCTACCTAGGATTCAGGCTTTAAAGAAGGCAGTACGCCTTTAGAGCCATGCCCTTTGGACTCAACTTAGCCCCAAGGATCTTCACGAAGCTCGCAGAAACGATCGTCCAACAGCTACGCTTACAAGATGTCCAGGTGAAGGCTTACCTGGACGATTGGCTGGTGTGGGCGGCATCCTCAGAAGAATGCTTGCAAGCTTCCAGAAAGGTGACCCAATTCCTGGAACATCTGGGTTTCAAGATCAACACCAAAAAGCCTCGACTTTCTCCAGCTCAGAAGTTCCAATGGCTAGGAATCCATTGGAACCTTCAGTCACACCGTCCGTCTTTCCATCCCTCTGAAGAAAAGGAAGGAAATAGCGGGATCTGTCAAGAGATTCCTAAAATCCAAACGGATTTCAAGACGACAACAAGAACGGGTGCTCGGCTCCCTCCAGTTCGCTTCAGTGACAGACCCAGTGCTACGAGCACAGCTAAAGGATGCATCGGGAGTCTAGAGAAGATACGCATCCATCGCTCGAAGAGTTCTCAAGAGACCGCTGCCAACTAGGCTTCGTTCATGGTCGGAGGCAAAGAACCTGAAAAGATCAGTACCTCTTCAACTACCGCCTCCATCGGTCGTTATCCACACGGATGCATCGCCAGAAGGATGGGGGGGTCACTCCCATCAACGGCAAGTTCAAGGTACATGGTCTCCCCTATTCAAGACGTTTCACATCAACATCTTGGAGGCCATGGCGGTCCTCCTTACTCTGAAGAGGCTGTCTCCACGTCTCTCAGTCCGTATCCGTCTGACTCTGGACAGCGACGTTGTAGTCAGATGTCTCAACCGTCAGGGCTCAAGATCGCCCCAACTCAACCAAGTGTTGCTACCCATCTTCCGCTTGGCGGACAAGAAAAGATGGCACCTCTCGGCAGTTCACCTACAAGGATTCCACAACGTGACGGCGGATGCTCTATCCAGGACAACCCCGATAGAGTCAGAATGGTCCCTAGACGCAGACTCATTCTCCTTCATCTCCCTAATAGTCCCGGAACTGCAGATCGACCTCTTTGCAACGAGCGACAACAAGCAACTTCCTCGTTACGTGGCCCCATACGAGGACCCCCGAGCGGAAGCGGTGGACGCCATGTCCCTGGATTGGAACAGATGGTCCAAGATTTACCTATTCCCTCCACCCAACCTTCTGCTGAAAGTCCTCATCAAGCTGAGAACCTTCCAAGGAACAGTAGCTCCAGTGGCACCCAAGTGGCCCTGGAGCAACTGGTTCCCATTAATCCTGGAGTTACAACCCAAGCTAATTTCCCTGCCGGACCCAGTTCTCTCCCAGCAAGTTCAGAAGTCAACTGTCTTCGCTTCATCAAGGAAAACCCGAGACCTTCATCTCATGATTTTCTCTCCTTAGGCATCAAGAAGAGGTTTGGGATCTCGAAGAAATGCTTGGACTTCTTAGAGGAATACAAAACAAAATCTACCAGAAGGCAATATGAGTCATCCTGGAAGAAGTGGGTGTCCTTTGTCAAGGCTAAGAATCCTACAGAAATCTCTATAGACTTTTGTCTGTCCTTCATTCACTTTTATGGACAGGGCCTGGCAGCCAACACGATTTCCACCTGCAAATCGGCCTTGACAAGACCATTACTATATGCCTTCCAGATAGACCTGTCTGATGACATCTTTAACAAGCTTCCAAAGGCATGTGCTAGACTCAGACCCGCACCCCTGCCGAGACTCATCTCCTGGTCTCTTGACAAGGTGTTCCACTTTGCCTCAAGTTTGGACAATGAGTCTTGCCCTCTGAAAGATTTGACTCAAAAAGTGATTTGTTCCGTAACCGAAATACAAACCATGCTATTTACATTGGGTATTACTTTCGGCGTAGCTGAAATGATGAGCCATTAGATTTGAACGAGAGTTTCCGTTAGTTAGCAGGGGTAGGGGGAGGGGTAGCTTGCTACCCCTTCCTCCCTCACACACCGGTGAAATGTCTCACTTCACTTTTGGCTCGAACGATGGACAGACGTGCCTGTCTTCGTCCTCGCTTGGCAGCTTGCTACCCCTTCCTCCCTCACACACCGGTGAAATGTCTCACTTCACTTTTGGCTCGGACGATGGACAGACGTGCCTGTCTTCGTCCTCGCTTGGCAGCCATTATTTGTTTGCCATTATTTGTTTTGTCTTTACTTAATCACTTACTTTTCTTTTACTCAATATATGTGTAAACATTTTTTCGTGTTTATGTATATATTTGAGTATAGAAATCAGTAAGTTTCCTTTTCAGAGTTCGTGCTTGTGTGTGTAGTGTACGATATCTCCGTGGAGCCTTCGGCAGTTAGGCCACCACGGTGTAATTTCACGGGTCGCGATCAAGTTTGACTACGGTCCTTCTCTCTCTCTCTTTTGAGGTAATTCACCCTTTACTATGTTTTACCTTTACTACGTCTGAGTAGCTTCCTTCCCGGGTGGGTAGGGTTGCTACGCCGTACGATGTCTCAATTAGTTTATGAATCTAATTGTATTTGTTGGTTGTTCAGCTTTTGTAGAACGATTCCTTTCGGGGTTTTCGTTCTTTATTTAGTGTTCATTCATTTTTAAATTACATAATTACATAGTTACATAATTATAGTTGTTATAATTCTGTGTTTGGTACAGCTCTCCTTCCGTGAGTGTAAGTGGTTGTGAAGGCACGCGCCTGTTGTGTAATTCTTGTGTTCTTTTCCCTCGGATTCCTCTTCGGAGTCTTCCCGGGGGAATGAATGTTAACTAATGTTTTTTGTTTTTATTTTTCACAGTTAACGATCTAGTTCGTTTCTGTAATGGGACAACGGAGTGAGCTGTCTTGTTGAGGCCTGGGGAATCTGCTGTTGCTGCCTCCCCTATAGATTTTCGTCAGGGGCGTGTCTCCTTCTCCTGGAAGTACTCCCGTGACGATTGACAGCTCTCCAGTTCATTTTAGAACACTTTGGAGGCTCGCCTCCTTGGGTGGGTAACTTTCCTTCCAAGGGAAGTTTTCCTGTCCAGGCTTGAGTTTTTTTTTTTTCCCTGTGGGGGGATCTCCTCTTGCCTTTTTTTAGTGCGACTATGCTCTTGGTGCTGAGCGGTCGCACCTGCAGTTACGCTCAAGGGGCTGGGCAACTGCAGGAGCCCCTCTTCGGAGGAGGATTGCTCTTTTTAGGTCACTGGCTGACCCGTCTTCTACGAAGTGTTTCTCTCTCGTTCACGAGGGAGGACACTCATAGAGACTCCTCTTCGGAGGACTCTTCTGCTGTTGTTGCTGTTGGCCGCCTTCGCCGTAAGGCTCTCCGTCCGCTACGTCGTAAGGGCCTCCCGTCTCCCTATAAGGGTGCTAAGAGGCGCCTTTTTGAATCTTCTCCTCGTCGTATGCAGCCTGCTGCTCCTTCCTGGTTAGATCTCTCCGGGGATCGATCTCCAGCGCCTTCCAGACCTTCCGCCCCTGGTGTAGATGGACAGCAGTCTGACCTCGTCATCCGACGGGCAACGGTCCCTTCGGGGCAAAGGGTTGCCTCCCATGGTGTGGGTGCTTCCCTTGCGTGTCAGGGTTCCCCTGCGCGCCCTTCTGCAGTGTTAGCGCACAGGCTCTCTCCTGCTCGTCAGCGTTCTCCTGATTACTAGCGCTCTCCTGTTTGCCAGCGCTCTCCTGGTCGTCAGCCCTCTCCTGATGATCATCGCCCATCTGCTCGCCAGCGCTCTCCTGAGGACTCCGGACATCCTGCTGTTCCTGTTGTGCGCCCTGCGCGCCATCGGTCTCCTGAGCGCTCTAGATCTTCTGCCCGTCAGAGCGCACCTGCGCTCCCAGTTCCTGATACGCGCCCTGTGCGCCCACGTTCACCCGCGCGACCTGGAACTTCGGTTCAGGTTTTGGCCAAGGACTCTTCTCTCCTCGCCCTCGCGATCCGGCTCGTCAGCCTGTTCCAGCGCAGCAACGATCGCGGTCGCCTACGCGTGCTTCTAAAGCTACTGTACGCACAGGATTCCCCGCGTCGCCCTTCTGCTCGCCAGCGACCACAGACGCGTCAACGTTCGCCTGCTCGTCAGCGATCTCCTGCGCGTCAACGATCCCCAGCGCGTCAGCGATCCCCTGAACATCGGCAATCTCCTGACCGCCCGCGTGATCTTTCGCCTGCGCGCAAGCACCACCATGCGCCAACGCGCCATCGCTTGCCTATGCGCCGGCGTTCACCAACACACCATCGATCGCCTGCTCGCTATCGATCTTCCACGCGTTACAGGTTCCCTGGACACCATCAGTAGCGATCTAGCGCTCGCCTGCTGTGGACCACGATCTCCGGTAGCTGAGTCTTGCCGTAGATCTTCCTCCTGCTCGCCAGCGCTCACCTTTACTTCTGTCCTTCTGTGCACCAGCTTTCTTCAAATTGCCAGCGCACATTTGCGCGCCCTTTCCTGCCACGCACCAATGGGCGCCAACGGTTTTTCCTTAACGTCCAGGATCGCCTGATTGACAGCTCGCATCAGCGCTCGCCGTCAACCATCCCTAGTTTCTTACGCGTCAGCGATCTCCTACGCGCCCGCGCGATTCTTCGCCTGCGCGCTAGCGTTTTTGTTAACGCACCACCGCTCGCCAACGCGCCGTCGCTCGCCAACGCGCCGTCGCTCGCCAACGCGCCGTCGCTCGCCAACGCGCCGTCGCTCGCCAACGCGCCGTCGCTCGCCAACGCGCCGTCGCTCGCCAACGCGCCGTCGCTCGCCAACGCGCCGTCGCTCGCCAACGCGCCGTCGCTCGCCAACGCGCCGTCGCTCGCCAACGTGCCTTCACTCGCCTACGGGCCATTGCTCGCCAAGACGCGCCATCGCTCGTCAACGCGCCATTGCCCACGTACGTGCCATCGGTCTCCCGACCGCCTGCGCTCGGCCGCGCGCCCACGTGTCTACGCGCCCACAGGCCCGTGTGACCGCACGCCCACGTGCCCGCGCGCCCGCGCACATGCGCACCAATGTTCGCCCGCGCGTGAACCAACGGTGTACCATCGCGCGAGCGCCAGCTCGATTCCTGCAGTAAGCCATCGCTTGCCTACGTGTCATCGCTCGCCTGTGAACTATCGGATTTCGACCGCCAGCTCTCGCCCTTCCAACCACGCCCGCCCTCCTTCTGCGCTCCCTCGCGCACTTTCGTCTGCGCTCCTGCGTGCCCGCGCACGGGCGCTTCCACATTCGCCCACGCGCGAACCATTGATTTACCATCGCACGAGCGCTAGGGCGATTGCGACCGCGATTCCCGTCGGGGTTTCGCAACACAGCCAGCCTGGCGAGTCTTCTGAAGCGCGTATTTCCAGAACACGGTCTTCACCCGTAAACGCAGAGTATGGCTCGTGCTAGAGCAGGAAGAATCTTCAGGGAGGTCTGTGCAACATTCTTCTTTCCGGAACCTGGGTTAGTCCTTTCTCATCGTCATTCCCTGGAAGGGTCTTGCCAGGGAGTTTTCCTTTCGAGATTTCTCCGTTGGGCAAGGGGTGACTGGTTTAGCCCTTCCTCTTCACCTCTTGTGGAAGGGGCTTACCAGGCCTTTCCCACCTCGGTTGCGACCCGAGGTTTTGTACTAGGAAGCCCCAGGAAGATCATGGGTACTTCCCTCCTCTCGGGCTCAAGCACCTTTGCGTTCCGTCGCCAAGTTTCGAACTTGCGGGCAACCTCGATGTTGGAGCATCTAGACGCAGTGTCCGAGGGCTTCCTCTCGGGTGTCTCATCCGTGAATGTCGACAAGCTCAGACACTCTTCCATCCTTGGGAAGAGCTTGTTTTGAGCCCAAGGACAGAGAAATGGACAGTTGTTGTGCGGAGGAAGTCGAATTCCATTTTCACTCCTCCAAGGCGCTTACTTCCAGACCCTGCAGGCCTCTGACGCCCCTTCATTCAGCCTCGTCAGCCTAGGTTATCGGAACCGGCTACGGCAGCTAAGACAAGGTGTACAATAGCAGTCCCCTCCTGTCAGGGACAGGTAGCACGGGAGGCTCTCCCGGGGGGGCATAATCCTAGAGGGAGCGGCAGAGTTCACAAACTCTAGGATTGGCAATCCCCCTTGCAGGTTTCACGCTGGGGGGATGCCTAAGGTTACTCGTCCGGATAACAGCCTCCCGATGCCGATTCCTGCACGATCTCCGTGATCAGCCAAGGATATCGCGCCTCGCTCTTACCATCTCTCCTTCACTGTCAGCGAATCCAGTATCACTGAGCCTCTATGCCATGGGGTCGGCAAGAGGTTTGCCCGTTGGGCAGAAGGATCCATGCCTTAGGAGAAGGTCCTCCATAGGGTCGTCGACGGCTTCCCCCCCGGGTTCTTCAGTCGATCCTTTCTCCTGGGAAAGCATGTGAGACGGGAGTTCCGTCGTCGACCTCTCAGCTCTGATCAAGTTTGTCGAACAAACTTCGTCCAGCGTGAAACAGCAGAGTCGATCAGACTGGTAACGAGGCTGCAGGACTCCTTAGGCCCTGGATCGGAAGGATGGGTACTTCCAGGTTCCATTCCATCCATCTTCCAGGAAGCTCTTGGAATTCAGCCTAGACTACAGGTGTTCCTGCTTAAGATGCGGTGTGGCGATCCTGCCGCGGCATCGCAGGATTTTCCCCAGAGAACTCTCCCTGCTTTCCTCATGGCTGCTCAGGAGTAGGCTTCCGCCTCCTTCGCTTTTTGGAGGTCTGGTCAACTCCGGTAGGCTCGGGTTCGACCTTCTTCAACACCGGGACAAACTTCCGGGTCTTTACCAAGAGTGAGGGATCATGGTAATTTGCTAGGAGCCTTCTCTACTTCTGCCTCAACATCTGGAGTATCTAGCCATGATATTGACTCCTTCTCCGAGCCTTCCCTTCAGTTGACTGTGGCAAGGCTGAGGAGAGTCGCAGTACCTGTTCTCAGTCAAGGAGAGCTTTCAGCCCTATCTTGGAACGTTTCTTGGGTCTCTTTTCCTCATTGACCCGTCTAGTTCCGAACGGTTGCCTCAGGATAAGTTCCCTGTGAGGCGACCCAAGTTCCGGTGGTATCCAAGCAACAATTAACCGGACTTTCTGGTCCCTATGGGACCAGCGGAACGTTTAGACCGGCAGTGGGTGTTGACCTATGGAACCTCTTGCATGGGAGTGGATATTCTCGTCCTTTCCCCACATTTGATGCTGTTCTCGAACTTGTCAAAGAAAAGGGGGGGGGGGCATGTTCCGGTTCAGGCCTATGGTCAGGACCTGAAGGATACCTCCCCATCATTCAGGCAGGCTTAGGGGCCTTAGTCTGGCCCCTCTACAGATCCTACAGATCCTGCCGAGTCGCTCCGTGCGCGACAACTTCATGGTACTGGCGTATTCCAACCAGCAGGGAGGCGCATTTTTATACTTTCACATCTTGCAGTAGAGATACTGAGATGATCCGAGGTCCTCTCAATACCACTATCGGCTCGCTCATTCCGGGCAGAGGAATGTTCTCTCCGACTATCTGAGCAGAGCCTCACAGATAGAGAGTACCTGGCTGTCTTTGGCCTATAGTAACCAGCAAGTCCTGGCCGGGGGGACCTGATCATGACAGCCTGGAACTTCAAGCTTCCACTGTTCTTTCCCCCAGTTTCAGACCCCAAGACTCTTTGGCAAGATGCTTTCCGGTGACGGTGGGACAACATCGACGCCTGCGTCTTCCCACCATTGTTGTCTGTTGAGAATGGGTCTTAACAAGACCAGGTTGTCTGTCAACCTTTCGATGGCCCTGAGAGCTCCGCTGTGATTATACGCAGAACGGTTTCCGGACCCTCTGCTTCCCCTGACGGAACTCCCAGGAGAGCTTCTTCCACGGCACAGGCTACTCAAACAACCACACTAAAACATCTTTCACGAGCCGTTGCATCGCTTCGGCTTCACGCCTGGAGACACTACGCCGCCTCCTCAAGAAGAGACAACCCGCTACAGTCGCGGAGCGGAGGTCGCGTGACCTGCGATAGTCACCCGCAGGGGTCTACCAGGCGAAGTGGAGAGTCTTCTGTGGTTGGTGTCGTGGGAGAGATACCTCTTCCCTTGAGGCCTCTTCTCCAGCAATAACGGAGTTATTGCTTTTCGGCTGGAGGAAACTCTTTTCCGCTCTCGGCAGTGAAGCCTATTGCTCAGCCTTTCCCTGGCCTTCAGGCTGAAAGGAATAGACTTTTTCCTTCCCGCTGGACCTTTCTTCGCTCATGCGAAGCTGCTAATGTCCCTGCCCCCAGTCGGAGTGAGACCTCCTCCATGGAGCATGGTTCGGACTCTTTAGTCCCTTAAGAGATCTCAAGAACCATTACGTCAGGCCTCTGATCGTATTCCGTCTTGGGGGACGGTGCTCCTGCTCACTCTGGCCTCGGCCAGTGTGTAAGCAATTTTCATGGTCTCGTACGGCTCCGCCCTTTCAAAAGAATAGGAGAAGGCAACATTCAGGTTCGCTCCTGAGCTGTTTTCTAGACTCAGAATCTTGGAGTCCCGGACCTTCGGTTCGACTCCTTCAAGATTTCGAGTCTCCATTCTGTATCAAATGACCCAGACCTTCTCCTTCTTGCCAGGAAAGGAATTGAGGGGTTATCTTTGAGAACAGCTGCAGTTTGTCCTCGCGTTCAAGCCGGTTTGGGAGCACAGGGAGGACACAGGGGAGAGTCACCAGTATACCTCTTCAGCTCGGACTCAAGGGCATTCATCTCGACCTGAATCCAGACCCTCCCCCGTCACGTCGCCCTACAGCACGATGTCGGATACATCGCAACGTCCCTCGCCTTCGAGAAGAACTACTCTGTGACGCAGGTGCTACAAGCTGGAGTCTGGAAGCGTCTAATGACCTTCGCAGCCCGCTTCCTGCAGGACGTGACCCACAGGAGTATCGATATGTTTCTATCGCTCTGTGGTGGCTACACAACAGCTGGTCTAACCTCAGGCTCCTTTTTTGACAGGTAGCAGAAGGTTGAGGGCATTGTTATCAGGTTTTAGTTTGCATGAACGAAAGAAATATGTCTGGCCCTTACTTCTTTCTTCATCGTCCCCTCTACTGGGGAAGCAGCATCCTGGTCTCTGCATAGCTGACCTCAAACCTCTGCAGGTAACCATGCTTCCTTGTGTTCCGAGTATTGAGTCAATACTGTCGCGTCCCCCATACCCTGACGAGGTGGTATTGGGAACGTCCTAACCCAGAGTTCCTTCTGGAACTCCAGGTCAACTGCCTAGGACGGGTCACACTTTCTTCCTTCACACACAAGCTTATGTAGGCCACACGGTTCCTTGCGGAGCAAGGAACTTGTGAGGTGCAGGGACTCCTTTTCTCGAGTGCGACTCACTCGGATTCTGAGTCCCCGGGTAAGCCAAAGCCAGTATGGCTGGGGACTGTCCACCCTTCCTAAGGGGTTAGTCACCCAATGTAAATTGCGTGGTTTGTATTTCAGTTACGGAACAAATGACAAATTTGGAGATAATTTGTATTTTTCCTAACCATACAAACCTTAGCTATTTACACATATTTGCCCGCCAGCCCTGTCCCCCAAGTCAAGTCCTACCTCTAAGTGAAGTGAGGCAGCTCACCAGTGTGTGTGGGGGGGGGGTAGGAAACCCTCTTTAAAATCTAATGGCTCGTCATTTCAGCTACGCCGAAAGTAATACCCAATGTAAATACAGTAGCTAAAGTTTGTATGGTTAGGAAAAATACAAATTATCTCCGAATTTGTCATTTTCCTTTTAGCTCTCGCCTTGGGAGTCCGAGTCAGTGAAATTGTGGCATTATCAAGAGAAGAAGGCCAGATACAGTTCGCTGAAACAGGCGAGCTTACCCTCTTTCCTGACCCAACGTTTCTCGCCAAGAACGAGCTACCCACTAAGAGGTGGGGCCCCTGGAGAATCTGCCCTCTGAAGGAAGATGTCTCTCTATGTCCAGTGGAGAGTCTAAAGGTCTATCTTTGACGAACTTCAGACTTTGGCGGAGGACAGCTCTTTAGAGGGGAAACTTCAGGGTCCGACTTATCACTCAAACAACTAAGGGCGAAGATCACCTACTTTATTCGCAGAGCAGATGCTGACAGTACACCCGCAGGTCACGATCCCAGGAAAGTCGCCTCTGCCCTGAATTTCTTCCAGTCGATGGACTTCGAAAGTCTTCGCTCTTTCACAGGCTGGAAGTCCTCCAGAGTGTTTTTCAAACACTACGCGAAGCAGGTGCACGAGCTCAAACGGTATGTGGTAGCTGCAGGTAGTGTGCTAAAACCTGCTGCTTAGTGCTGCGTAGAACAGTGAGTTATTCGGGACTCTAACTCTATGGGTGCCTGTGTTGACCCTAGTGTGAAACATAGTGATTTTTAAGTGCCACCTTGTGACACTACGAACTGTTCTTATACAAAAGGTGAAGTCACATAGACAGAAACACGTGTGCCACATGTTTTTAACATGAAGTGTATATAAGACTTTCTAGAAAGAATTTATAGTTCCTCTGGAACTAATGTGTGTAATGACAAATTTTCCTTTTCAGATTCCACACCTATTTCTATTGATGTCTTAAGTCTATGGTGCTAATTGCATTCCATTTTATAATTTTTTGCTTTTGTATGCCAATTCTTATTTAACTAAATAAAATAGAATTTGTTTACCTGTGCGTCTCATTTCGCCCTCACAATGGAAATAAAAAGCACTGTTAGAGAATTTTATTTACCTCCTTATTTGAATAATGGTATGAACAATGTTATAATATTGTTCCTTATTGATACAAACTCATCTAGACCAAGGTAATTTGTTCCAACATAATTGTACTTACCTTCTTCTATCTGACCCTGGGACCGGCAGGAAGCGGTAACATGGTATATGCTTATCTGTAGTGACATGTAACGTAAATGTCACAGGTCTCTATGGTCATCAGACCAAAGGAATATTGTCTAGAAGTCGAAGGCACTACAAAGGGAAAAATCCACGATGCATTAATTCTCTGGTACACTTCCATCAGGACGACATGGCTTGAGGCCAAAAAACGGATTTTGAGCGAAGCGAAAAATCTATTTGTTTCGTAACTGAAATACAAACCACGCTATTTACATGGGGTAATTACTTCGGCATAGCTGAATGACGAGCCATAAAAGTTTTAACGAGGGTTTCCTACCCCGCCGCTAGTTAGCGGGGGTAGGTAAGGGTAGCTAGCTACCCCTCCCCCTCACACACACCGGAGAATACTCCACTTTACTTTTGGCTCAGATAGCGATCATAAGTCTCCGCTCCTATCTTCACTTGACGGCCATTATTGTTTTGTCTTTTAACTTACCTTTTCTTATACTTGATATATTTAAATATTATTGATGTTTATGTATATTTTTGTGTATAGAAAATAGTAAGTTTCCTTTGCTTTCGGTGTTGTGCGGTGTGTGTTGTGTACGTCTACGAGAGTGATCGCCGGCTTTGCAGGCCACCACGATCTTTTCTTGATCACGGCCTTTCACTCCTAGGCCACCATGGTTGCCTTCGTGGAGTCCGGCCCTTCTCTTGAGGTCGTTCACCTCTTACTCCGTACTACGCCTACAATAGCCTCTCAGGACCGAGTCGCTATTTCGTTTTATTTGTCTCAATTATTTTTATGAATATAATTGTGTTTTAGTTTTTCAGCTCAGGGCTCACGTCCCTTCGGGGGTCGGTGATCCTTGGAACATTCAAAGTCAGTTGCATAATTATAATGTTATAATTCTGTTTTGTTAACTTTCGTCCCCCCCCTCACCTGGGCATGCCGGGTGGGGGAGGGGGGGCGCATACCTTCTTTCGTTCTTATGTTCTTTCCCTCGGGGTTTCTCTTTGGAGTTTCACACGGGGGTATTTCTGTTAAATAATTATTCTGTTTTATTTTCCAGTTTACGATGCTGTTTCTTCGTGCCTGTTGTGTGTGCCTTCGAAGCAGAGCTGTCCTGTTTATCCTGGGGAGTCGGCTTCGCCGCTGTCTCTCAAGGCATTCGTCAGGGGCGTTCCCTTCTCTTAGAAGTTCCCCCGTGACTACTGCCAGCTCTTCATTGCATCCTAGAACGATAAGGATGTTCGCCTCCTGGGTAGTTTGTTAACTTCCCTTCTTTTTTACTTTTCCCTGGTCCTTAGGCGGTTATGCTCTTGGGGCTGAGCGGCCGCCCTTGTGACTTGCTCAAGGGGCTGAGCGGTTGCAAGGCTAGACCATGGTACTAGCGACTATGCTCTCGGGGCTGAGCGGTCGCTTCTGTAGCTACGCTCAAGGGGCTGAGCAGCTGCAGGATCAACTGGCCCTCTCTCGTTCGCGAGGGAGGCCGCACTAAGGGCTCCTCCTCGGAGGATTGCTCCTTTTGTCTCTTCTACGAAGTGTCCCCTCCCGTTCGCGTGAGAGGACACTCACAGAGATTCTTCTTCGGAGGATTGTTCCTGTTTACGTCTGCTGATCTCACGGCCTTTTGGGGCTCCATCACCAGTCTCTTTTACGAAGTGCCCACCTCTCTCGTTCGTGAGAGAGGCCACTCATACAGACTCCTCTTCGGAGGTTTGTTCCTGTTGTCAACAGCTTGCTGTTCAGTCACTAGCACTTTGGTGTTTAGTGACAGGGAAACTTCAGTTTCTCTTTTTCCCTGACCCTTCGGGGTCTCGGAGCTTTAGTTACGCAGTTCCCTCGGGCTCTTGTAACTTTAGTCACTTTTACACTTCGGTGATTAGTGACGGAGAAACTTTGGTTTCTCGTTGCGTTGACCCTTCGGGGTCTTGCAACTAATCCCCTCGGGGCCTCGCTACTCAGGCTACGTTAGACCCTTGGTCTCTCGTCCCTCAGTGTACCTGTTGCCTGCTGTATCCGTTCCTGACTGCAGACGCGCCTTGGGCGCCCACGCCCCCATTATCTAACGGGCTCCTTCCTTCGGGGCCGGAGAGACTTTCTCACACCTTGAGTAAGTCCCTTAAGTGCCAGGTATCACCTGCGCGCCAACGTTCCCTTACGCGCTAGCCCTCGACTGCTGCTCCTGCTGTTCCTGAGTCTGCCTTCAGAGACACCCTGATTCAGTTAGGCTGCTACCAACGTTCCTTGCGCATTTGCGCACATCGTTGGGGTTCCTGAGATAGCGCACTGGCGCTCTCCAGCGGTTCAGCTTTCGGTGTCTCTTAGTCTCTTCTATGAAGGACACCTCTCCCGTTTGCGGGAAAGGTACCTCACAGAGACCACTCCTCGGAGTATTTAGCAGTCCCTCAGTTGATCGTCGGCACTGAAGAAGACCTCCTGGTCCTCTTCAGGGGATCTCCTCCCTTTTAGGGACACATCCCAGTTCCTGATCCACGAGTTAGCCGATCCTTCAACCATTTCCGACGATCTTCTGTTACAAAGGGGCCTATGATACGCGTAAGCGTTGATGATCGCCCGCGTGCGGGAAACCATCCCGCGCGCGATCTCATGATCTCGCGATCGTCTAGGATCGTTAGCTGACGATCTTCTGTTACACGCTAACGCGTAAATGCTGTAGATCTTCAAGGCCTTTCCGCTTGCGGTTTTTCCGCGCGCGATCGTCGAAGATCGTTAACCCGGCAACGGTCGTTAGCCGGCGATCTTCGGATCCATTGCTAGGCGCACAAGCGCCGACGATTTTTTTAGTGCGTGTAAGCGCCGAGGATCGGTCTGAGCGCGGGATGGTTTCCTGCGCGCGACAACGAGGCCATCCCCGCGCGGTTCTACGCACGCGATCATCGACGGCTGTTAGCCGGTGATCTTCGGATCCGGCGCTAAGCGCGCAAGCGCCGACAATCTTCTTAGTACGCATAAGCTCCGATGATCGTTCTGTGCTTGGGATGGTTTCCCGCGCGCGGAAGGCCTCGTCGCCGTGCGCAGGAAACCATCCCGCGCTCAGACCGATCCTCGGCGCTTACGCGCACTAAGAAAATCGTCAGCGCTTGCGCGCCTAGCACCATGGTTTCCCGCTCACTGTCTCCTATGGTCTTCTCTCGCGCTAGCGCCGACGATCTTTGTACTCGCATAAGCGCCGAAGATCGTCAGCGTTATTCTTCCGCTCGTTGGATGGTTTCCCACACGCAATCGCCGACGGCGCTAGCACCGGCGATCTTTTTTCGCCGAGATCGTTCGTGCGTGGGATGGTTTCCCTTGCTATTGCCCACGATCTTTCACGCGCAAGCGCCAGCGATCTTCATACGCGCGGAAGCACGGGGATCGTTCACGTGGACTCCGATACGGCCACGCTTACGCGGGTACACGGGCATGCGGGCGCGGTTATACTGCTACGCATGCTTTATTCACGCGCTACCCAGATCTGTGCTTTTCGCGCGATCGTCAGCGTGATCGGCGCACCGTTCTCCGACGCGACCGCCCCCTGTTTACATCAGGGCTTATGGCGGTCAGGCCACCTCCGCGTTTCCCTCCCCCGCAGCTCAGAGCAGCGCCCTCTCCGGAGGGGGGGGAGGTTTCCGGACAAGTCAAAGGTCTCTTCTCCCTTCATTGCAGATTCTCCACGGGCGAACCCTCATGTGTCATCTCCCCCAGAGGATCGAATGATCCTCTTCCCTCCAGAGGGACTCCTGTCAGCGCGAGGGTTGGTCGGCATCCCTGGTGGGATGCCTGTGCCTTCTGACTGGGGTCACTAATCAGTAGCAGCTTCCTCTCCCCCTGAAGGGGGTGAGAGTAATCCCTGGCATGGTATCTCCCCCAAGGACTATCCTGTCCCTTTGCGAGTCCTTACGCAGGCGATGAGCCCTCCTCAGACTTCATCTCCCCTCCTCTGCGGATGAGCATTACCCATCCCCGGGAGGGTCGGAAGACCCGGTCCTCTCCCCCTTCACTCCATAGTGAGAATCCCCGCCTCTTCCTGAGGGTCTTATCGTGCGGAGGGGGCGAAGCCTTACATCCTTCATCGCTGGGGTCCTGTTTCCCTCCTAGGAGGGATCCTAAGGCCCTGTCTTGATAAGGATCCGACAGGATCCAGTTGGACCCTTGGGGCATGTCTACGAGTCTCCCCAGGAAGAGTCCCCTGGGATGGGAGATCTCGCTGCCAGTCCATCAAGAGGAGGAGCTCCAGGTGTTAGAACTTGCGTCCTGGCAGGTTCTGGCCCTCAGGAGAAACCTCAAGGGGATCCCAGATCCAGAGATTCCTCTTCGGTAAGGGAAGGATACGGTCCTGGACCGAGTCTACTCACCCAAGGGCTCCCTTACGCCAGTGCAGCTTGCCCTGGTCTCAGGGAATGGAGAGCTCCAGAGCCTAGGCAGAGGGCCAGCTCTCCGAGCTTGTCTCCTTCAACAGTCCTGGCTGGTATCGAGCCCCTCCCTCCTCCCTGGTAGGGATCGGTGAGGGGACGGGCCCTCCGGGCGGAAGTCCAGTCCATGTCGGAGATACGCTCCCTCCAAGAGGTGGCCAACGGGTTCCGGGCCCTCCTTAATCATCTCCTTCCCTTCTCGACTCTGTACAGGGTTGTCAAACAGTCTCCGTTCAGCATAGCGACAGTGGACGCGGTCAGCTTTGCGGTGAGACCACAAGACTTCATGTGTACACTGGCCCGGTAGGACTCGTACTTCCGGTCCCGGTTCACCCATCTTCAAGGAAGTACTTTGGAGTTTGCCTGGAAGGCAGATATACCAGTTCAAGGGCTGTGCTTCGGCCTCTCCATAGCACCTCAACAGTTCTCCGATACTTCCACTCGGATCTCTTCACGGGCTCTCAGGATCGGCATCCGGCCACTCCGTTTCCTGGGTGACTGGCCGATCCTGGCAGACTCGAAGGCGTCCCTTCTTCGTCATCGGGACAAGCTCCTCGGACTTTACCAAGTTCTAAAGATCATGGTGGTCCTCGAGGAGTCCTCCCCACAGCCCTCTCAGAGTCTGGTATACTGAGCCTGGTTTTAGGCTCCTATCTCCCGAAGCCTTCCCTTCAGACAACAGGGTACCATGGCAGAGGAAGGTCACGGGACCTTTCCTCACACGAGAAGACCCTCCAACCCAAGGCTGTTACGTCTCTCCTCCCTGGCCCGTCTAGTTTCCTCAGTCGCCTCAGGATGAGTTCTCTCCAGTGGCGACTCGGGGCGCGGGGGAGTCGGGGGCATGTCTCCCCAGACTCCAAGACCCCTAGGGGACAACTGGCACAGACGGACCCATAGGGGTGGGAAGCAGACGAGGGCCTACAATAGGGAGTGGTCCTTCTCGTCCTTCCCCCAAACTTGATGCTGTCTTCGGATGCGTCAAAGGAAGGGGGGGGGTCCCACGTTCTGATCCACGGGTCCTCAGGCCGGTGGTCAGAACCAGGAAGAACCTTCTCTAGACCTACTAGAGATGGAAACCGTGTTTCTGGCTCTTCAGTAGCTCCACCTAGCCTGGCGGACTACTCTGTGGTTATGAGGATCTACAACACCACAGTGATGGTTTTCTGGCCCAGACAAGGAGGTACTTTTCAGTACAACCATCCCATCCTGCAGTAGAGATACCGGGATGGTCCGAGTCCCCTACAGTCTCCTTAGCAGCTCGCTTGATTCCAGGCAAAGGAATGGGCTCGCCGACAGTCTGAGCAGTGTGTCACGAACACCTCATTCCGAGTGGTCTTTGGATCCTCAAGTAGCCTACATGTCCTGTCTCGGTGGGGCTCCCTCTGTGGACCGGTTCGCTACTGCACTGAGCTGCAGGCTCCCGCTGTACTGCTCCCCGGTCTTGGATCCCAAGGCCCTCTGGTAGGATGCCTGCCAGCAACGGTGGGACGTCATTGATGTGTTGCCTCCATAGCTTTCTCCAACTTCCCGCCGGGAGTCTATCCAGCATCTCCGCAAAGAGAGAGCATTTTTGCACAAGTGGCGAAAAGGAGGCCTGGACACCTGCGCAAGTCTTTCGCAGTAGTCTCCCAGGCAAAAGAGCAAGTTTCTGTGGCCGGTGTCGGGTAGAGGGCATCCCTCCACATGATGCCGCTTCCAGCGATAGCGGAGCCCCTAGTGGGATTGCGGGATAAATGCGCCTTTCAGTTTTGACTGTGAAAGGCTATCCCTCAGCCTTAAGTCTCGCCTCCAGGCTCTAGGGACAAACATTTCTCCCCCGCTGGAACTCTTCCTTCGCATGGGGAGCCTTGTCCTCTCCTGCCCTCAGTCGAAAGTGAGACCTCCTCCTTGGGACGTGGTTCGAGTTCTTGAGTCTCTAAAGAGACCCCCTGACGAACCACTACGTAAGTCCCCAGATCACCACCTTTCTGGGTAGACAGTGTTCCTGCTAGCCTATCTTCAGCCAAGCGAGTCACATGGTCTCTCTTACGACTTCGCCCATTCAGGGGGTTAGGGGGAGGCAATATTCAGTCTCGTTTTGTGGATCCTGGGTAATGATGAGAAGGGTCTCCATGAGTACCATCTCGGCCCGGATTCGCAGGGTGCTACACCCTGCCTTAAATCCTGACCCTTCTCCGTTGCATCGCCCTAGAGCTCATGATGTGAGGGGCTTAGATACGTCCCTGCCCTTCATGGAGCATCATTCAGTGACGCAGGTCCTTCAAGCGGGGATGTTACAGCATCAGACCTTCTCAGCCCCTTACCTGCAAGACATGACCCACAGGAGGCTTGATACATTTCTATCGGCTCTGTGGTGGCTTCACAACAGGTGGTCTAGACCTCAGGCTCCTTGATGGACAAGTAGCAGAAGGTTGAGGGCATTGTTACCTGGTGTTAGTCTGCATGAATGAAAAGATCTGTCTGGCCCTTATTCTTTTCTTCATCCTCTTCTCCCACGGAGAAAGCAGCATCCTGGGTTCTCTGCACAGCTGACCTCAAACCACTGCAGGTAGACCATGCTTCCTTGTGTTCCTAGTATTAGGTGTAATACTGTCATGTCCCCATACCCTGACGAGGTGGTATTGGGAGAGTCCTAGCCTGGATTTCCTTCTGAGGGACTCCAGGGCAACTGCCTGGGACAAGTCACTTTTCACCTTCGCACACACCTTACGTAGGCCGCGGCAGTTTCACAACCGCCAGCGAGGAGCAGGGATTCCCTATTGTCCGAGTACTTGATCGCTCGAATATGGAATCCCCGGGCAAGCCAAAGCCAGTATGGCCGGGACTTACCACCCTTCCTAAGGGTTAAGTCACCCCATGTAAATAGCGTGGTTTGTATTTCAGTTATGGCACAAATGACAAATTCGTAGATAATTTGTATTTTTCCTAACTATACAAACCTTAGCTATTTACAGTTATGTGCCCGCCAGCCCTGTCCCCCAAGATAAGTCCTACCTCTAAGTAAAGTGGAGTATTCTCCGGTGTGTGTGAGGGGGAGGGGTAGCTAGCTACCCCTCCCTACCCCCGCTAACTAGCGGCGGGGTAGGAAACCCCCATTAAAACTTTTATGGCTTGTCGTTCTGCTACGCCGAAGTAATTACCCCATGTAAATAGCTAAGGTTTGTATAGTTAGGAAAAATACAAATTATATACGAATTTGTCATTTTTGGGCGAGATATCCATGTCGTCCTGATGGACCCGCCCTTTTCTCTATTTCAGGCCTTGACAGTCCCCTCCCAATCTTATTGTATCATGGAGGCTGGCCTAAACGCCTGAAGGAATGAAGAAGGCGCGCAACGGTGACGTCAACCAAGATGGCAGCCAAACATGGCGGCGGTTATGACGTCACAGAGTACCGTAACAGTAACGAAGAAGGAGAACTTAGTAACGGCTTCTCCCATAACTTGCCACACTTCCCCCTCGAAGCGTAAACGCTATGTGGGGTGCAGATAGCTATATGGCGTGTCAAGCATACGTCCCCTCTTATTATATGATATCCTAAAGGGAAACCTTATGGGTACTCGCTCCAGAAGTTAGAATTCTGTGAAACCTTTAGTTTAATTCTCTGGGAATATCTACTGTAGTCATATATACCCTTAGGAAGCTACTGAAGGAACCTTCCATCAGGACGACATGGCTATCTCACCCAAAAATAGATTTTTCGCTTCGCTCAAAATCCGTCTTATCTATATTATAATACATACAGTATATGTAAACGGGAGTATCAACTTTTGAAATGCTGTAATAAATACTGTAACACATGCTTAATTGAAGGTGCTGCACTTTTAAAACAATATTTTTTTCATTTGATTCAGAAGACTATTCTGTTTTTTTTGAGTTACTCGACAGGATCCGGGTGAAAATAACTTTACATTACTTTTCATTTTGTCAGTTTACGGTTGATTCACAAACATTAATAGTGTAAAATGAATAATTGTCTATATATTATAGGTTAATATCTCCTATTCATTTTTTCATCACTTGGAGTTAATATGTATTATATTTTTCCCGCCCAAGTTTATTCGGGACCATACTGTAAAAGCCCAGTGTGACATTGGGCTGGTTAATTTCCTCCCTTTTAATAATAATAATAATAATAATGATGATGATAATAATAATAATAATCAATTAACATTATTAAAACAATTGAAGGTAAGCTAACTCTTAAATTGGTCATTACTGTATTCTTGTTTGAGAAGCGCCATAGAAGCCTTCCGACGTTACACATAAATTAATAATCTCTGATAAATTTTGTTCACTCAAGAAAAGTATCTGAGTACAGTATCTTAATAATAATGAAAATGTAAATGCATTGTCTTATTAAACAAAGTTAACATAACTCACATTAAACTACATTAAGGGTTATGTAACCACATTAAAACATTTTATAGTAACAGTAGCAAACTTTCTGCAATAATGAATCTCAAAATAAATTGAAACAAATTTATTATTCCTCCTTGGGAATCCCTCTAAGAAATGCATCTCTGATTTGTTTTCTTGTCTAAACAAATATCCCATTTTAAATGTAGTTTGAATTTTCCCAAGTGTACAAAATTTTATTGGCTTGATGATATCAGACACATTATATGGACCCATCTAATCACCTGCCTGACATCTTTTATCTTGCAGTAATAAATGTTTGCAGGCTGTGCAGAAGATACTCCCAAATAAAAAAGCTCATCTTATATATCTACGAAAAATGAAAATGACTTTAAAGTTAATTTGTTTCGTAACTGAAATACAAACCACGCTATTTAATATGGGTATTACTTTCGGCGTAGCTGAAATGACGAGCCATTAGAATTTTAACGAGGGTTTACTACCCCCATCGCTAGTTAGCGGGGGGTAGGGAGGGGTAGCTTGCTACCCCCCCCTCCCCTCACACACCTGTGTGGTGAGCTCACTTTTACTTTGGCTCGGGTGGTGATCGGACGTGTCTCTTTGACAGCCATTAATGCTTTTTGTCTTTTTACTTTTTCTTATACTTGTAATATATATATAAACATTCTTCATGTTTATGTATATATTTGTGTATAGAAATGTAGTAAGTTTTCTTTTCAGTGTTTGTGCTGTGTGTGTAATGTACGACAACGACACCTGCGTAGTACAAGATCACCATGGTTCCACGTCATGGGGTACGGCCTCTCCCTCTTGGTCCATCGGTTTTTCCTTCAGCTTTTCCGTTAACTCGGCCGCCGTGTGGAATCGTCATTGCTGGACTTTCTTCATTCATCTATTATCTTCGCTGTTCCTCCTTTCCGACGGGGAACTTGGATTCTCAGCGAAGGGAATATGGGAGTTTAATTTGACTACGGTCTCTCTCTCTACTCGAGGTCGTTCACCCCTTACTACTACTACGTACTATTACGGAAGCTCCTTTCCCGTTGCGGGTTGGGTTGCTATTCCATTTATTTTTCTCAATTATTTTCAATGAAATCTAATTGTATTTTTAACTTTTCAGCTTCTCTGTGGAGAACACTTCCCTTCGGGGGTCAGTGGTTCTTACCATTTGTGGTCATTCTTAGATGAATTACATAATTATAATTCTGTTTTTGTTACAGTTCTCCGCCCTCCCCCTTCTCCCGTGAATGTCAGTGGGGGAGGAGGGCGCATACTCAATTTTTAATTCTTATGTTTTGCTCTTCCCTCGGGGTTACTCTTCGGAGTTCCTCTCGGGGAAATTTCTGTTAAATAATTATTTAACTTTATTTTCCCAGTTAACTATGCAGTTTTTCTTCGTTTGACTAAAGTGTGCCAACGAAGCAGAGCTGTCCTGTTTGTGCCTTGGGGAGTTTGCTGTCGCTGCCGTCTCTCTAGGACATCGTCATGGGTGTTATCCCTTCTTTTAGAAGTCCTCCCATGACAACTGTCAGCTCTTCAGTTCATCTTAGAATGCTAAGGAGGTTCGCCTCCAGGGGTAGGTAACTTCCCTTCCGAGGGAGGTTCCCTTCCCAGGTGTGAGAGCTTCCCCCTGTAGAGGGGGAACTTCTCATACCTTAATAATTCCTGGATGGGTTTTCCTGGTCCTCAGGTGGTTATGCTCTTGGTGTTGAGCAACCGCACTTGTAACCATGCTCAAGGAGCTGAGCGGTTGCAAGGTCGGGAGCATGAAAACTTCAGGTGGCTATGCTCTTGGGGCTGAGCGGTCGCACCTGCAGCTATTCTCAAGGGGCTGAGCAGCTGCAGGATCAGTCAGATGATCTCTCTCGTTCGCGAAGGAGGCCACTCTTAAGGACTCCTCTTTGGAGGATTGCTCCTTATAGGTCAGCTTGCTGATCCAACGGCCCTAAGGGGTGCCATCACCACTGTCTTCAAGTCTATTCTACGAAGTGTTCACCTCTCTCTTTCGCGAGAGAGGCCATTCATAGAGACCCCTCTTCGGAGGATTGTTCCTGATTAAACCAGCCATCTCCTAGACCTGCTGACCTGCCGTCTCCGTTCCTGGCTGCTGACGCTGTGGGCGCCCTCGCACCCCGTTATCCAACGGGCACCGGTCCCTTCGGGGCAAAAGGGGCTTTCTCACATTGTGAGTAAGTCTCTTAAGCGCCAGGTATCCCCTGCGCGCCAACGTTCTCCTGCGCGCCAACGTTCTCCTGCGCGCAAGCGCTCGCCTGCTGTTCCTGCTGTTCCTGAGATGGCCATCCAGAGACATCCTGTTCCAGGGACTGCGCGCCAACGTTCACCTGAGATAGCGCACAGGCATTCACCAGTGATTCAGCCTGCGAGTGTCTCCTAGTCTCCTCTACGAAGGGCACCTCTCCCGTTCGCGGGAAAGGTCTCTCATAGAGACCCTTCCTCGAAGTATCAAGCAGATCTTCCAGTGTTGAGCCAGCTGATCTACCGATCTTCCAGCTCAACCTTGCACTGCAACGAAGGACTTTGGCTCTGGACTCTGAAGCAGTCCTGCCTACGGTCCTCATCGGGGGATGACCGCTCTTTTTAAGGACACATCCCAGTTCCTGATCGTCCTGTCAGCTGACCCTGCATCCTAGCGCACTAGCGAACGTGCGCGCTCGTGCTCGCCGATGATCTTCTTACGCCAACGATCTTCGTACGCGCGCAAGCGCCGATGATCTTCTTTCGCGTGCAAGCACTGACGATCTTCTTTCGCGCGCAAGCGCCGACGTTCTTCTTACGCGCGCCAGCGCCGAAGATCTTCAAGCGCCGACGATCTTCTTAAGCGCGTAAGCGCCGACGATCATCCGCGCGCGGGCACCGATGGTTTCCCGCGCGTGCTCGCCGATCTTCTAACGCGCGTGAGCGCCGACGATCTTCTAGCGCCGATGATCTTCTTAAGCACTCAAGCGGCAACGATCTTCTCATGCGCGCAAGCGCCGGCGATCTTCTAGCGCTGACGATCTTACGCGTGCAAGCGCCGACGATCTTCTTACGCGTGCAAGCGCCGACGATCTTCTTACGCGTGCAAGCGCCGACGATCTTTTTCGCGCGCGGGTACCGATGGTCTCCCGTGTGCACTGATGGTCTTCCGAGTGCGCACGCCCACAAACTCTTACGCGCTGCAGCACGCTCCGACATTCTGGTCCACACGGGCTCTTCATTCTGATCCTGCACATCAATATGATTCCTGCGCACTCTATGAAGTCTCGCCCGCGCTCGCGAGCGTGCGAGCGTTTTCAGCAGTCTCCCGCGCGCGACCCCCGGATATTCCCCATCGCGCGAGCGCCAGCGCGCTCCCTATCACAATCACCAATACCCTCCCCCCGCGCGAGGCTGTCGGACATCGCGCGGTAAGGGCGCCATCGCCACATTCCCCCTCCCAAGCACAGAACAGCGCGCTTGCGGGTGGGGGGGGAAGGTTCCAGAAAGGGCCAGGGACTTGCCTTCCTTATCTTTTTACAGGCGTTTTCCCCTCCAGAGCTTTTAAGCTGTTCTCTGAGTTGAGCCAGAAATCCTTGGCTACATCCACTCCCCCGATGAGGAAAAGAGGAGTTTCGGACGAGGTAATTTCTTCGAGGTCGTAGCTGTCTCCTCGTAAGTCTTCGAGGCAGGCACTCTCCCCCCTCAGACTTTTCTCCCTTACCTTCGGACGAAGTTTTCCCGCCCTCAGGAGAGTCACAGGAGGTGAGACGTTTCCCAATCATACCATTAAGGGAAACCCCACCTCGCGCGGTAAAGTCTTCTCGAATAGGGATGGAGAAGAGCCTACCTCCGTCGTGGTTGGAGTCTTGCATCCCTCCCGGGAGGGAGTCAAAGGACTCCAAGACAGTAACGGGAGTCCCCTAGCACCAAAATCTACAGGCTCAGACATTCTTTCGTTATGGGAACGAACCTGTTTGAGCCTAAGGACGTGAAGCAGGCGGCTGAGAGGTGTAGGAAGTCACCAAGACTCCCTCCTATATGTGGCTTTGACATTCAAGCCCTATAAACCTCCAGCACCTCAGCAACCACGTCCCACCAAAACAACGGCAGCTAAGACAGTGGGGTCTAAGCCCTTTCCGGTCAAGGACAAGAAAGGCAATTAGTCCCCCAGGGGAGGGAAGAATCCTAGGAGCAGCCGAGGGTGCAAACGCTAGGATTGCCAGCTCCCCTGCATGTCCGCCAGTGGCGGGATACCTACAAGGTTGCGCAGACAGGTTGCGGCAATTCAGAGCCGTTTCCTGGACGATTTCTGTAATCAGTCAGGGATATCGCGTCCTGTTCACAACACCTCTACCTCCCCTGAGGACGAATCCAGTGTCATTTAGCACCCTTGCCATGGGATCAGCAAGGGGGCGAACTCTGTGGGCAGAGGCCCAGATTAAAGCAGACTTCGGTCAGCATGGAGACCGCAGACACAGTCAGTCTTGCAGTAAACTGCCAGACTTCTTGTGTAGTGTATACTGAATCTGAAGGACGCGTACTTCCAGATCCCAGTCCATCCGTCTTCAAGGAAGTACTTAGGATTCAGCATAGACAACAAGGAGTACCAGTTCAAGGTGCTGTGTTTCAGTCTCTCCACGGCACCACAGGGTTTCACCAGAGTTTTTTTACCCTAATATCTTTGTGGGCACTCAGGATCGGCTTCTGTCTCCTCCATTATCTGGATGACGGCCTGATCCTAGCAGACTCGGAGTCACTCCCTCTTTGACACCATGACAAATTTCTAGGACTTTGCCAGGACCTAAGGGTCAAGGTAAGTCTCGAGAAATCCGCTCTGCTGCCCAATCAAAGACTGGTTCACCTAGGCATGATTATAGACACCGATCTCCATAAGGCCTTCCATCAGACAACAGGATAGCAAGGCTGAGAAGAGTCACAAGCCCTTTCCTCAGACGAGAAGAGCTTCCAACCCAATCGTGGTTACGTCTCCTCGGTCACCTTTCACCCTTGGCTCGTCTAGTTCTCAACGGTCGCCTCAGGATGAGGTTTCTCCAGGGGCGACTCAGGTCCTAGTGGAATCAAGACTGCGATTCCCCGGACATCATGATCCCTATGGATCCTGTGGAACAGACGAACCGCCAGTGGTGGGTGACAGGCGAGAACCTACGAAGAAGAATGGATCTTCTCGTTTCCTTCCCATGGATTGGATGCTATTTTCGGACGCCACAAAAGAAGGGGGGGGGGGCACGTTCTGTACCACAGTACCTCAGGCCTGTGGTAAGAATCGGAAAAGTGCCTCCATATGAATCTGCTAGAGATGAAGGCTGCCTTCCTGGCCTTTCAACAGTTCCAACAAAGACCTATCGGATCATTCTGTGTTGTGATGAGCTACAACACAACAGTAGAAGCTTACATCAACAAGCAAGGAGGTACCTTTTCAAAGCAGCTATCCCATCTCTCGGTTGAGATACTGAGATAGACCGAAGTCCACTCGATTCCTCTATCGGCTCGCTTCATTCCAGACAAAGGGAATGTGCTCGCCGACAGTCGGAGCAGAGCGTCTTAGATAATGAGTACCGAGTGGTCCTTGGATCATTCAGTAGCCAACAAAGTCCTGACTTTGTGGGGTTACCCGACTGTGGATTGGTTCGCTACAGCTCTGAACTTCAAGCTCCTGCTGTATTGCCCCCCAATCCCAGATCCCAAGGCAGTCGGAGCAGAGCGTCTTAGATAATGAGTACCGAGTGGTCCTTGGATCATTCAGTAGCCAACAAAGTCCTGACTTTGTGGGGTTACCCGACTGTGGATTGGTTCGCTACAGCTCTGAACTTCAAGCTCCTGCTGTATTGCCCCCCAATCCCAGATCCCAAGGCACTCTGGCAAGAGGCCTTCCAACAACGATGGGACAGCACCGACGTGTACGCTTTTCCCCCGTTCTGTCTGATGAGGAAGGTGCTCGACAAGACCAGAATATCGGTCAATCTTTTGATGACCCTTTATAGCTGCGCTATGGCATCACGCAGAATGGTTTCCGGACCTTCCGCAACTCCTATCAGAGTTACCGAGAGAGCTCCCTCCATGACACAATCTACTCAGACAACCACTGCCAACATCTTTCACAAAGCCGTAGCTTCGCTTCGACCTCACGACTGGAGACTATACAGCATCTCCTCACTAAGAGAGGATGGTCGCAACAAGTTGCGAACGGGATGTCTGGACTCCTGCGTAGGTTATCCGCAGGGGTCTACCAGGCAAAGTGGCGAGTTTTCTGTGGTTGGAGTCGTGAAGGGTTATCTCTCCACTCGATAACACTATTCCAGCGATAGCGGAGTTCTTCGTATTATTATTATTATTATTATTACTATCCAAGCTACAACCCTAATTGGAAAAGCAAGATGCTATAAGCCCAGGGGCTCCAATAGGGAAAAATAGCCCAGTGAGGAAAGGAAATAAGGAAATAAATAACTGAAGAGAACAAATTAACAATAAATCATTCTTAAAAAAGTAATGTCAAAAGAGATATATCATATATAAACTATTAACAACGTCAACAACAAAAATGTCATATATAAACTATAAAAAGACTCATGTCCGTCTGGTCAACAAAAAAGCATTTGCTCCAACTTTGAACTTCTGAAGTTCTACTGATTCAACAACCCGATTAGGAAGATCATTCCACAACTTGGTAACAGCTGGAATAAAACTTCTAGAGTACTGCGTAGTATTGAGTCTCATGATGGAGAAGGCCTGGCTATTAGAATTAACTGCCTGCCTAGTATTACGAACAGGATAGAATTGTCCAGGGAGATCTGAATGTAAAGGATGGTCAGAGTTATGAAAAATCTTATGCAACATGCATAATGAACTAATTGATCGACGGTGCCAGAGATTAATATCTAGATCAGGAATAAGAAATTTAATAGACCGTAAGTTTCTGTCCAACAAATTAAGATGAGAATCAGCAGCTGAAGACCAGACAGGAGAACAATACTCAAAACAAGGTAGAATAAAAGAATTAAAACACTTCTTCAGAATAGATTGATCACCGAATATCTTAAAAGACTTTCTCAATAAGCCAATTTTTTGTGCAATTGAAGAAGACACAGACCTTATATGTTTCTCAAAAGTAAATTTGCTGTCAAGAATCACGCCTAAAATTTTGAAAGAGTCATACAAATTTAAAGAAACATTATCAATACTGAGATCCGGATGTTGAGGAGCCACCGTCCTTGACCTACTTACAATCATACTTTGAGTTTTGTTAGGATTCAACTTCATACCCCATAATTTGCACCATGCACTAATTTTAGCTAAATCTCTATTAAGGGATTCACCAACCCCAGATCTACATTCAGGGGATGGAATTGATGCAAAGAGAGTAGCATCATCTGCATATGCAACAAGCTGGTTTTCTAGGCCAAACCACATGTCATGTGTATATAGTATGAAAAGTAATGGGCCAAGAACACTACCCTGTGGAACACCGGATATCACATTCCTATACTCACTATGGTGCCCATCAACAACAACTCTTTGAGATCTACTACTTAAAAAATCAATAATAATACTAAGAAACGACCCACCCACTCCCAACTGTTTCAGTTTGAAAACAAGGGCCTCATGATTAACACGGTCAAAGGCAGCACTAAAATCAAGGCCAATCATACGAACTTCCCGACCACAATCAAGGGATTTCTGCACTGCATTGGAGATTGTAAGAAGGGCATCACATGCTCCAAGGCCTTTCCGAAAACCAAATTGCAAACTAGGGAATAGATGATTACCTTCAGCAAACCTATTAAGACGTTTTGCCAGAAGACGTTCAAAAACTTTAGATAATATGGGAGTTATGGAAATTGGGCGGTAATCAGTGGGACTTGAGCTACCACAAACACATTTACATAGAGGAGTAACATTACCAATTCTCCAACAAGTGCTAAAAGCTCCTCTTCTTGCTAACTTGCGTAAAATAACAGATAACTTTGGAGCTAAGAAATCTGCTGTCTTTATAAAAAACAAAGGAAAAATACCATTAGGGTCTACACCTCCATAAGCATCAAGGTCCATCAACAGAGCTTTAATCTCACGAGATCGAAAAGCTAAACTAGTTAGTTTAGCCTCAGGAAAACAGGAATGAGGAAGTTCAAGTTTTTCATTACTCTGTTTACTGTCAAAAACATCAGCCAAAAGGGTTGCCTTTTCCTTTGGACAGTGAGTGACTGAGCCATCTGGTTTAAGTAAAGGAGGAACTGTTGCATCTACACCAAAGAGTGCAGATTTAAGGGTAGACCACCATTTATGTTCCTGAGTTGTACCAGAGAGGGTTTCTTTTATGATTAAATTGTACTCCTTTTCAGTTGAGGCATAGACTCTCTGAGCAAAAGCTCGAAGCTGAGTATAGTTGTTCCAGGTCAAATCTGATCTGTTACCCTTCCAAAGGTGATAGGCCTCCTGCTTCTCCAAATAAGCACGTCTACAATCATCATTGAACCACGGTTTGTCCTTCATTCGGTACCTTAGCACACGAGAAGGGATACGCCTATCAATTATGTTGACTAGATTCTCATTCAAAGGGACAACAGGATCTACACTATTATATAATTGTGACCAATTCAAGCACAAAAGATCATGCAAAATCCCATTCCAGTCTGCTTGGGATTTCATATAAATTTTACAAGAATATGATATATCAGGGACAGGCTGCTCAGTCTTCACTAATAATGAAATCAAGGCATGATCAGAAGTCCCGACTGGAGAACCAACCTTACTAGTTATAACGCCAGGGGAGTCAGTGTATACGAGGTCCAAGCAATTACCAGACCTGTGAGTAGCTTCATTTATGATTTGCTCACAGCCTGATTCCGAGGCAAAGTCAAAAGCTCTTAAGCCATGGCAATCGGTAGGAGAGATAGAACTCAACCACTCCCTATGGTGAGCATTAAAATCACCAACAAAGACAAAAGAAGCCTTTCTATCATCTTCTTGTATCTTAGCCATAATGGTAAGAAGACAATCAAAGATAGAATCATCCATGTCTGGATTCCGGTAGATTGAACACAAATAAAAGTTGTTATGCCTGCCACAAACTTTTATTACCTGAATCTCATGACATCCACATTGATAGCAGGACTTATGAGAAGCAGGGTACTCGGTCCTAATATACACCGCCATTCCCCTGGCCCTAGGAATGGAATCACGTTTCAGCATTATTGGCTTCTTAAAACCAGTTATAAGGAGCGGGAAGAATGCGCCAATGAAAGGCTATCACTCAGCCTTAAGTCTAGCCTTCAGGCTCAAAGGAGAGGACATTTCTTCCTTGCTGGAACTTTCCCTACTCATACGAAGATAAGATCTTACCTGCCCTCAGTCGGAGGTGAGACCTCCTCCATGGAACGTGGTTCGAGTTCTCAGGTCTCGTAAGAGATCTTCCTACGAACCATTACGCAGTCTTCAGATCGCCACCTAACTTGGAAGGCGGTGTTCCTACTAGCTTTTGCCTCGGCCAAGCGAGTCAGCAAACTTCATGGTCTCTCGTATGACATCGCCCATGCAAGGGGATGAGGGGAGGTAATGTTCAGATTCGTCTCTGAGTTTGTGGCTAAGACACAGAATCCGGGAGTGCCGGATCCTCGATTCGACTCTTTCCAGATTTCGAGTCTGCGTTCTGTCACAGATGACCCAGACCATCCCCTACTGTGTCCAGTAAGGAGTCTGAGGTTATATCTCAAAGAATGGCTGTATTCGTCCCCAAGTGCAAGCTTTGTTTGTGAGCACTGGGAGAACGAAGAGGAGGGTCACCAAGAATACCATCTTGGCTTGGATTCGTAGGGTGATCCATCTGTCCCTGAATCCTGACTCTCCTCCATCATGTCGCCTTAGAGCGCATAGCTACGCCCCTGGCCTTCAAGAAGAACTTCTCAATCACGCCGGCGTCAATGACCTTAGATGTCAGGATGCCTGAAAACTTTAAATCATTCATTCATTCTTAATGACGCAGGTTCTACAAGCAGGGGTGTGGAAGCGTCAGACGACCTTCACAGCCCACTGCCTGCAAGACGTGACCCATAGGAGGCTCAATACGTTCTCTATCGGCCCTGTGTTGGCTGCACAACAGCTGGTTTAAACCTCAGGCTCCTTAATGGACAAGTAGCAGAGGGTTGAGGGCATTTTTACCCGGTCTTAGTCTGCATGAAAGAAAAGGTATGCCTGGCCCATATTCTTTTATTCATCCTCCCCTCTCTTGGGGAAAGCAGCATGCTGGGTTCTCTGAACAGCTGACCTCAAACCACTGCAGGTAAACCATGTTTCCTTGTGTTCCTAGTATTGAGTTAATACTGTCACGTCCCCATACCCTGACGAGGTGGTATTGGGAAAGTGCTAGCCTAAAGTTTTCCATCTAAGAACTTCAGGTCAACTTCCTAGGACGAGTCACACATAATCCTTCACACACAGCTTATGTAGGCCGCAGCCCTTGCATAGCAAGGTGCGAGCGAGGTGCAGGGACTCTTTATTGTTGAGTGCTGACAAACTCAGATAATGAGTCCCCGGGCAAAGCCAAAAGCCAGTATGGCTTGGACTTTTCCACTCTTCCTAAGGGTTGAGTCACCCATATTAAATAGCGTGGTTTGTATTTCAGTTACGGAACAAATGACAAATTCGGAGATAAGTTGTATTTTTCCTAACTATACAAACCTTAGCTATTTAATCAAACTTGCCCGCCAGCCCTATCCCCGGTGAAGTCCTACCTCTAAGCAAAGTGAGCTCACCACACAGGTGTGTGAGGTGGGGGTGGGGTGGTAGCAAGCTACCCCTCCCTACCCCCCCCCGCTAACTAGCGATGGGGGTAGTAAACCCTCGTTAAAATTCTAATGGCTCGTCATTTCAGCTACGCCGAAAGTAATACCCATATTAAATAGCTAAGGTTTGTATAGTTAGGAAAAATACAAATTATCTCCGAATTTGTCATTTTTCTTCTTATTTCTCAGAGAGAAATCATTAGTAATCGCTTTTTGATTTTGTAGGGACTACATTCTACGAATATAAAAGAAAGTCAGGCAGTATTTGAACCTCCTCACTGGCAAGAAGTCTTGGAAAATATCCGTGTAATGAGATCTGCCCGTGATTCTCCCGTCGACACTTTGGGCTCGGAATGCTGTTCCGACAAGGACAGCGCCCCTGAGGTTTGTCATTTTGGGAAATCTTTAAATAGCCAATTGCTAATTTCCTTTGTATTGAAAAATCTGATTGTTCCGTCACTCTGTACAAACCCTCGCTATTTATAAGAAATATTACTCTCGGCGTAGCCTAAAGACGAGCCATAAGATTTTAGCGAGGGATAATTACCGTAACCGCTAGTTAGCGGGAGGGGGAGCGGGGATAGCCGGTTACCCTGCTCATTCACACACCTGGACTGAGCACTCACTTTGCTTTTGGCTCGGTAGTGTGTAGACGTTGCCACTCTCTCCCACCTTAGAATTGACTTGTCTTTTGGTTTATCACCAATTAATTCTGTTTTTCTTTCTCTTTACAGAGTGTGTGTGGCCTGACCAGCCTCATACACACCTGTCTTGGACCTGAGAGCCTCTCTTGGGGTACCTTCATGTCCGCCGTTGAGACAGATCTTCACCAGTTGTGTTCATCTTGCCAAGGCCAACAGTGTGACCAGGACAGCACTTGTACTGAGTGTCGGGAGTGGTCTGCTTCCCAGTGTGAGAGGTTTGGGCACAGGAAAAAGAAGAATTTTAAGCGAGATTCTTCTCCTTCCGGATCTTTCTCGAAGTCAAAGAAATCTTGGACTTCTTCTTTTACTCCCCCTGATCTCTTTTGTAAGCTGCTCCTCAACTGGTCCTCTCTAGGAAACGGTTGAGTAGCAGCGCAGCCCTGTTAATCTCGAGGGACAATACTGTTTCCCCTAACGAAATGGTTCCACCCCCCTGGGGAGTGCCTGCTCCATTTCTGATTTGTTGCAGATGTGGCTGTTGCTGGGTGTAGATGGTCCCCATTGAAGGAAGTTCTATTCAATCTTCTTCAGTTGGGTGCTGAGAAATAATGTACTCTGACTTCTTCAGAGGTGAATCATTCCCCTTTGTGTGCAACACTGGACCTCCTTGGTATTGTTGCACATCAGTCGGACTTCTGGTCCCCTGTGGCTGACGCTGAAGATTGCGCTTCTCCCACAGGGGCTGGGGGAAAGCAGAGTCTGAGGCAATATCCTCCTTCGGAAGGACATCTCTCTTGTCCACGAGAGAGATTTGTTGACCAGCTTGTGACTTCCGAGTGGTCTCCCTCTTTGGAAGATCTCGCTAGACGTTCCCCTTCGGATGTTTGTCAGGTGGAGGGGTTTTTAATTCCTCGTCACCCGTCGTGATCCTGAGCCTTCGGGCTCGTGTTAAGTTGAACCTCCGGCCTCTCATGACCCTGAGCCTTCGGGCTCTCGTCGCGTTGACCTTAGGGCTTTCGTGACTTTGGGCCCTTTTCATGTTGAGCCTTGGGGCTCTCGTGATCTTGAGCCTTTGGGCTCTCGTGATCCTGAGCCTTCGGGCTCTTGTCCCGCCGAGCCTTCGGGTTCTCGCTACGATGATCCCCAGGGATTTCATAGCTGGATGACTACTCTCTATGCAACAGTGTCGTATGACGGAGCAGCGCCGCAGGACTTGTTATGTCACACTACAACTTTACCAACTAGTCGCTATGCGTCAGCTGGGCTGGTCTCGCCAACTCTATGCCACTTGTCTACAGACGAGCCACTGTCACCTTTCCAAGGGACGAAGGTTCATCTCTTTTTACAGAGACCCTCACTCTAGGCGAGACGATCACCAGTCTCGGCAGATGCATGAGCGGCATTCTTCACCTCTCCGGTGCTCTCCAGTTAAGCACCAGCAACACTCTCCTAAAGGTTGCAGGACTCCCTCTCGGCACTCAGCTGCCACAAAACAGCACTCGCCAGTTCGCCGCCTTTTGCCTTTTCATTAATTGCCCTTGCATTATTCCCCGAGACTGACTGCCTCAATCTCCCTACAAGCTCGCAAGCGCCTATCTCTTTGAGATCGTCACCCATAAGGAGACCAAGTCGCCTCATGTGACAATTCCCTTCGAGAGTTCCATCGGGTTCAGGGCGATCGACATAGGGAAGCATCATATTAGAGCATCTCTTTGAGGGACCAATACCCGACCAAACCCCCGGCGGTTATACTGGTGCCTCATTTGCCTGCAGGTAAGGTGACTAATCAACCTTCCTCTCAGGTTTCCAGACCTAGGGTTCGTGGTTATCCAAGGGATCCTCCTCCCAGCTCCTCAGGTGGTAGAGACCCCCCCTGGTTGAGCGTGCTATTCAATGTAGTGCGTGAGGCAGTTATCTGGGCCCTACCCCATTCGCAGTCCTTGGGTGGCATACCTAGGATTTCCCTGATGGCTTCTCTTCTTCCTGGTGCCTCTCCTCTATCAGACCCTAGGAGGAGTTACAAAGGTTCCTCCATTGCGGAACCTTTTCCTAAGGAGAGATCTCTCTACCCCAAAAAGAGGTATTTGGAGGAAAGAGCCACAAGGATTTCTGGAAGCCCCTTGCAGGTACGTGTTCCGTTGGTAAAACTAAAGGGGAAATGGACCGGGATTAGGCCGTCCCCCCCAAGGGTGGACAGGGTGATCTCCATGACGCACTCTTTCCACTTCTCTCCGAATGGGGATGGTTCCATCAGAGTCTCGTCCGCCATTGGTGCCTGATGTAATTCCTCCCTCAGGAGAGGGCCAACGTTCTCTCGGGCAAGAGATAGCTGCAAGGCCTTCATTTTAGAGGAATTTCTGTCCCAGTGCAGGGAGCTGAAAGACTTATTCACATTCCCTAATTCCTTGACAAGAGCTTAAGTTCTTCAGCAAGAGAGGCCTAGGGAAGTCTCTTAGAACGTCATCAAGAGACCTTCCTTGATGACCCCGGGCACCTATGAATGAGAACTCGGAGGTGGATGAGCAATTCGGTTTCAAGGATGACCTTTTGCCTAAAGCTGCTAGCCCTAAGCTCACGAAGGCAGAGCAGCAGAAGGAGTCTGAGCATTCCTTCTGGCAGTTCTTGTCCTGCATTAGATCTATCAATGGGCTGTCAAATCCATGAACTTCCCCGCAGGGTGGAAAAGACACGGTCCTTGACCAAGTCTATGGAACTCGAGACCCCCGAGGGCCAGTGTAGCTTTGCCGTGGTCAAAGGGTTGAAGAGTGCCAGAAGGAAGGCAGTGTTGCAGGGTACAGGCTCCTCCACCCCCCTTCGCGCAGGATCTTTCTTTAAGCTCCTCTTGTTGCCGTTTGTGTAGTAGAGGAAATATTATGAGGTAATAATCGAGCCTCTTCCAGCTCTACCTCTTGACCACTCCATAGAGGCTCTCACAAGGGGTGCTCCCTTTGAGAGATTGTCACGACCTTCAGTCTCGTACTTGGCCTCAAAGATCATTGACCAGGATAAGGTCGCGAAGTATGTCATGCAGGCTACTTCGTGCCTTGATCTCTGGATGTGATTGGTGGGTCACTTTATCAGGTCTGAGGACTGGTCTCATGAGGCCACCACGAAGTCGATGGAGACCCTCCTCTTGTCTGGCACCAGGACGATTGAGTTCCTCTCCCACCAGGTTGTTAGTCTGTGGGCGAATACCATCTTGAAAAGATGGAACTCTATCATCGAGAGGTTTCATCAACAGATCAACTAGTCCGAGGATTCTAGGCTGAAAAACTCCTCTTTTGAGAAGAGTTCGTTTTTTGACCTGGAAAACGTCGAGTGGGTAGCGTAGAGGTGGAGGAAGTCCAACTAGGAATCCCTCCTTCATAGAGCCCTATCAACTTCTGCCACAAAAGAAGCAACCTCCATCTAAACCACTGACGAATAGGGCTACGGGCCCAAAACAACAAGGCAAAAGTGTGTCTAACAAAGTCCTTTCGAAGCAACTGGAAAGGTTCAAATTTTTTTTTTGTGGAGGGAAGGGAAACGGGATCCGGCAGAGGACGATCCTGCTTGGACGGGCAATCCTCCCACCTTTCCACCCGTGGGCGGATGCCAGCAAAGCCCATGGCTAAGGTGGCTGAAGCTTTGGGCCGAACACTGGACGGTCGAGGGGATTCATTCAGCGTATTGCGTCCTTTTCATTCAATCTCCCCATCCACTGACTCGGGATCAAGTCCCAACAAACTCCTATGCGAAGGGATCTGCCTAAGTCCAGACCATGTTGGAGAAGGGTGCTCTCCAAGAGGTCCTCGACAGGTCTCCAAGCTTCTTCAGTCAACTCTTTCTTGTGAAAAAGACGTCTGCAGGCTGGAGACCAGTCATCGATCTCTTGGCCTTGAACAGGTTTGTCAGTCAAACCCTGTTCAAGATGGAGACGGTATACACGGTCAGATAAGTAATAAGACTTCAGGACTTCATGTGTACACTGGATCTCAAGGATGCATACTTCCAGATCCCAGTCCATCCATCTTCAAGGAAATATCTAAGAATCATGTTCGACCAGAAATAATACCAGTTCAAGGTTCTGTGTTTCTGTCTTTCCGTGGCACCTCAGATCTTTACGAGAGTGTTCACCCTATTGTCATCTTGGGGTCACAGAATCAGCATACGTCTCCCAAGATTTCTGGAAGACTGGCTTACTCTAGCAGACTCGGTGGCGACTCTTCTTCAACACCGAGACAAACTTCTGAGAATCATGGTAAACCTTGAGAAGTCACAACTGCTCCCCTCTCAAAGACTGGTATATCTGGGCATGAGAATAGACACTAAACTGCACAAAGCATTTCCATTGATGAAAGAATTTAAAGTCTGAGGAAGGTAGCAGGGTATCTTCCTCAGGGGAGAAAAACTTTCATCCCAGAGCTGGCTGTGTCTCTTAGGCCACCTATCATCCCTAGCCCGTCTAGTACCCAATGGTCGCCTCAGGGTAAGATCTTGCTTGTGGCACCTCAGTGGAATCAGGCTTCCAATTCCCTGGACACCCTAGTTCATCTAGGGTCAAAGGTATGAATGGACCTCATGTGGTGGGTGGCAGATGAGAACCTCTGCAAAGGGGCCGACCTTTTCTTCCTTCCCTCAGAACTGATGCTCTTTACGGATGCATCAAAAGAAGGGTAAGGGCTCCACATGCTGTACTACGTCATGTCTGGCTTTCCGAATCAGAAGGGTACCTGCATAAAAATCTCTTAGAGATGAGGGCAGCCTTTCTTTCTCTCCAACAGTTCCACCACTTCCTTGCGGGGCACTCAGTGTTTGTGATGAGCAACAACACAACAGTAGTAGTCTACTTAAACAACCAAGGCGATACATTTTCGTAGCCCCTGTGCCATCTTGCAGTAGAGATACTTAGATTGGCAGAAGACAACTTGGTGTCCGTATCTCCTCGCATCATTCCAGGCAAGAGGAATGGGGTGCCTGACAATCTGAGCAGAGCCACTCAAATGGTGGACTCCGAGTAGTCTTTGAATCATCTAGTAGCCAACAAAGTCCTGACTTGTGGGGTTCACCGACTTTGAACCTATTCACGACAACCCTGAACTTCAGGATCCCGCTTTACTACTCCCAAGTTCTGGACCCCCAGGCTCTTTGGCAGGATGCATTCCAACAACGGTAGGACAACATTGATGTTTACTCATTTCCCCTGACTCTGATAGCTCCACTATGGCATCATGCAGAGTGGTTCCCGGACCTTCTGCAGCTCCTAACGGAGCTTCCGAGGGAACTGCATCCGTGTCAAAATCTACTCAAATAGTCACATGCCAACATCTTCCACAAAGCTGTAACTTTGCTTTGATTTCATGCAGGGAGACTGTCCAGCATCTCCTCACTCAGAGAGGCTTTTCGCAACGAGTTGTGGAAAGGATGTTTGGACACCTCAGATGCTCTTCAGCGTCAGTCTACCAGGCTAAGTGATCTGTTTTCTGTGGTTGCTGTCGTAGAAATGGTATCACTCCCCTCGATGCCTCTATTCCAACAATAGCAGAGTTTCTTGTACTGTATACCTTTGGGAAGAAATGCTTCTCTCGGTTTCGGCAGTCATAGGCTACTGCTCAGCATTGAGTCTCGTGTTTAAACTGAAGGGAGTTGATATTTCCTCTTTGTTGGAACTTTTTCTTCTCATACGAAGTTCCCAGTCAGAAGTTAGACCTCCTCCTTAGAACGGGGTTTGATTCCTTTAGTCTCTGAAGGAACCTTCCTACGAATCATTACGCCAGGCAACAGATTGCCACCTTACATTGAAGACAGTGCTCCCACTCGCTTTGGCTTCGGCCAGGAGAGTCAGTGAATTTTATGGTAGAAGATACTCTTTAGCTATGGGAAGCAGCTCTTCAAGGAGAAGGACACTCCAAAATTAAACCATTGTTCTCTAGTCTTGGGTAGTGCCATAGCCTCTGTACCTTGGTCTTCCACTGTCTTGGGTTAGAGTTTTCATGCTTGAGGGTACACTCGGGCACACTATCCTTTCTTGTTTCTATTCCTCGTGTTATTTTCAAGTTTTTATGATTTATTTATGAAATATTTATTTTAATGTTGTTTTGTTCCGTAACTGACATACAAACCACGCTATTTAATAGGGGTTATTACTTTCGGCGTAGCTGGAATAACGAGCCATTAGAATTTTAACGAGGGTTTACTACCCTACCGCTAGTTAGTGGGGGGTAGGGATGGTAGCTTGCTTCCCCCCCCCCATACACCTGTGCTTGAGCTCACTTTGCTCTCGGCTCGGGTGGTAGTCGGACGTGTCCGCTTTCACCCTCGCCTTTCTGACAGCCATTAATGCTTTTTGCTTTTTCTTTTACAGGTGTGTTTGAAGTTGGCCTCTGCTATCATGCGAAAGTGTCCTGGATTACCCGACCGCCCTTATGGTACGTTTATGTTGGCGGTCAATACGGACCCTCACACCCTTTGTCCTTATTGTAGGGGCCAACGGTGTGATAGAACTAATAAGTGTGGTGAGTGTAGGGAGTGGTCTACCTCCCAGTGGGAGAAGTTTTCTCGGCGATGGAAGAAGAAGTCCAAGCGGGATATTTCTCCTTCGAAGGTCTCTTTGAAAGGAGAAAATCCCAAGGACTCTTCTTCCGTTGCCCAAACCTCCTCCAAAGTTCCCGCTCGATCGGTTTCTTCCGAGAAACTGTCGAGTGGTAGCATAGGCCATAGTTCTGTTGCCCGAACTCGGGGTTCGGGCGAGGGAGTTGCCTCCCATAGCGAGGCAGCTCCTCCTCCTCCTCCCCTGGGGGAGGATTTGAATATTAATTTGTGTACTAATGATTTGTTTCAGCTTTGGTCTTCCTTGGGGCTTGAGGGTTCGCCCTCCAAGGAAGCCTTGTTTGACATGATCCGGTTGGGGGCTGCTGTCAAACAATCGCCGACTTTGGCAGAGGTTGATCCTCTGTCTATCGTCGATGTTGTGGTGGCAGAGGCTTCCGATGCGGTATCTCCGACCTCTGCACCTGATCAACCTGCTGTAGTTGAAGGCTTAGTTTCTCCCTCTGCTCATCCTTCGAGGGAGGAACAAAGTCCAACAGTCTCTCCTGCCGGTGATTCTCCCCCTCGGGGAAGTTCACTCACAGAGACTCCTCTTTGGAGGACTGCTGACGGTCAGCTCGCTGACCCCACGGCCCCCAGAGGACGCATACGGTGTAAAGCTCGCCTTCCTCTTTGCCGGAGAGGCCTTCCTTCACCTCACAAGGGTGTGAGGAGGCGCCTCTTCGGTTCATCGTCTCCGCCGCAGTCCGCCGCAGAGGAGCCTCGCCATCGTTCTCCAACTCTCCCAGCTACAACCCTGGACCTCTCTGCGGATCGTTCGCGATCCCCTTCGATGGAAGGTCGTCCTTACAAAGGACACGTCGACCTTCCACCCGTCAGGCCTGCTGACCTGCCGTCGCCGTTCCTGGCTGCTGATGTGCTGTGGGCGCCGACACATCCTGTTGTGAGACAGGCAACTGTCCCTTCGGGGCAACAAGGGCGTATGCGCAAGTTGGCACATACGTCCCTTATGCGCCAGCGGTCACTGTCCCTTCGGGGCAACAAGGGCGTATGCGCAAGTTGGCACATACGTCCCTTATGCGCCAGCGGTCACCTGCGCGCCAGTGCTCACCTGCGCGCCAGCGGTCACCTGCGCGCCAGCGCTCTCCTGCACGCAAGTGCTCATCTGCTGCCGACGATGCACCTGCTAAAGCGCGCCAGTGCTCACCTGTGTGCCTTCAACCTTCTGCGCGCCATGCCTGGCATTGTTCTCCTGCGCGCCAGCGCTCACCAATGCGCCAGTGTTCTCCTGCGCGCCGACGATCTCATGCGCGCCCACGTTCTTCTGATCTGGGCGCAGTAGGGAAGTTGAATACTTCCCCTGCTCGTCAGCGCTGGCCAACGCGCCAGCGCTCTCCAACACGCCAGCGCTCTCCAACGCGTCAGCGCTCGCCAACGCGCCAGCGCTCGCCAATGCGCCGTCAATCTCCACCTGCGCGCCATCCCTCGCCAGCACGCCTTCGCGGGCAGTCTCCCACTTGCGCCCACGATGACGCGCATGCGCGCCCACGACGACGCGCATGCACGCCCTGCGCGCCCACGACGACGCTTACGCGCGCCCTGCGCGCCCATGCCCATCTCCCCAGCCAGATGTGCGTACTCATGTGTGTACTCATGCGCGCCCACGCACAAGAGATGTCTCTCCTGCGCGCGCGCGCCCAACGGTATCATCGCCCGCACGGGCTCTTCTGCCTGACCCTGCGCGCCCGCGTGAACATTCACCCTCACGTGCGCGAGGGCGCAACCTTCCTTCTGCGCACCCTCTGCTGTCTTCGGCTCGCGCTCCTATGAGCTATCGCTCGCCTGCGCTCCTACACGCTATCGCTCGGCCGCGCTCCTACGCGCTATCGCTCGGCCGCGCTCCTACGCGCTATCGCTCGGCAGCGCTCCTACGCTCTATCGCTCGGCCGCGCTCCTACGCGCTATCGCTCGGCAGCGCTCCTACGCGCTATCGCTCGGCCACGCTCCTACGCGCTATCGCTCGCCCGCGCTCCTACGTGCTATCGCTCGCCCGTGCACCCACACGCCCGCGCACACCCTCGCCATCACCCTGGCACGCGCGCCAGCAGTCTCCCGCGCACGACCCAGGGTATTCCCCAGCGCGATCGCCAATACCCCCGCACGCGCGACTCTGCAGGACAACGCGCGGCAAGGTCATCATCGTCGCATTCCGCCCCTCCCCCCCGCAATCGCAGAATAGCTCGCTCGCCGGCAGGGGGGAAGGTTCCAGAAAGATCCAGGGACATTTCTTCTCCATCATCCTCTTCTTTTCAGGGGAACCCCCCTTAGGTAACTCCTCCCAGGGATCGGTCGATCCCTTTCCCTCCAGAGGAGTATCTGACAGCGCAGCCGTCAGCCAGCAGCCTTGGTTTGGGTCAATGGTCAGAGCGGTCATGCAGGCATTTAAGCCTGTTCTCTCTGACCTGGGCCACAAATCCTTGGCAGCTTCTACTCCCCTGAAGAGGAAAAGAGGAGTTTCAAACGTGGTAACTTCTCCGAGGGCAAAGCGGAATCCTCGTAAGTCCTTGAGGCAGGCCTCCTCACCCCCCAAGACTTTTTCTCTCTCCCCTTCGGACGAAGACTTCCCGTCCTCAGGGGAGTCACGTGAGGTGAGGCGTTCCCCCATCGTACCAACGAGGGAAACCCCACCTCGCGCTGGAAAGTCTTCTCGGGTAGGGATGGAGAAGAGCCTACCACCGTCGTTGTTGGAGTCTTGCATCCCTCCTAGGAGGGAGTCGAAGGACTCTAAGACTGTACCAAAGTCTTCATCAATGCTTAGACCAAAGCCAGCCAGTCACTCGGAGAACGTCCGTGAGTCCCCCTAAGAAGAGCCTTTGGGGACAAGAGACTTCGCTGCTAGTCCTTCAGGAGGAGAGCTGCAGGAGTCAGAACACACATTCTGGCAGGTTCTGACCCTTATGAGGAATCTCAATGGGTTTGCTGACCCAGAGATTCCTCCTCGTGAGGGCAAAGACACGGTCTTGGACCGAGTCTTTGGGACTCAAAAACCCTCGAAGACCAGTCTGCTTTGCCCTGGTCTCAAGGGATCAAGAGTGCCAGAGACCAGATCGAAGTCCAGCTCTCCGAGCTTGCCTCCTCCAGCCGATCCAGCACCGGCAACAAGCTCCTCCCACCTCCTCGTGTCTAGCAGAGGAGGTACTTCGACATTGTAGAGGAGACTTGTTTGGCTCTCCCCCTTCACCATTCATTGGAAAAGCTTACCAGGGGAGTCCCTCTTGAGAGACTCTCCAACCGGCAGGTCTCGTTCTCGGCAACGGAGATCCTTAGCCAGGAGAAGGTGGTGAAGTGTGCCATGCAGGCCACTTCGTGGCTGGATATCTGGCTAGGGACCTTAGGTATCCTGATACGTTCGGAGGATTTATCCAAAGAAAGTACCAGGAAGGCTGTGGAAGCCTTTTTACTCTCGGGCACTCGCACGATCGAGTTTCTAGCCCACCAAGTCTCGAACATGTGGGCTAACACCATCTTGAAACGTCGAGATGCGGTGTCTGAGAGGTTCCATCAAAAGGTCCCTAATACCGAGATCAGCAGGCTCAGGCATTCTTCCGTTATTGGAAAGAACTTGTTTGAGCCTAGGGACGTGGAGCAGGCCGCTGAGAGGTGGAGGAAGTCCAACCAAGACTCCCTCCTACATAGGGCTTTGACATCCAAGCCCTATAAACCTCTAGCACCCCAGCAGCCACGTCCTACCAAGACCACGAAACCGACAACGGCAGCGAAGATAGTGGTGTCTAAGCCCTTTCCTGTCAAGGACAGGAAAGGCAAGAAGTCCTCCAGGGGAGGGAAGAATCCTAGAGGCAGCAGCCGAGGCCGCAAACGCTAGGATTGGCAGTCCCCCTGCATGTCCACCAGTGGGAGGATGCCTACAAAGTTGCACAGACAGGTGGCAGCAACTCGGGGCCGATTCTTGGATGATTTCCGTAATCAGTCAGGGATATCGCGTCCTGTTCACAACATCTCTACCTCCCCTGACGACGAATCCAGTGTCGTTGAACTCTCTTGCCATGAGATCAGCAAGGGGGCAGGCCCTTTGGGCAGAAGTCCAGACCATGTTGAAGAAGGGCGCTCTCCAAGAGGTCCTCGGCGGGTCTCCAGGCTTCTTCAGTCGACTCTTTCTTTTAAAGAAGGCGTCTGGAGGCTGAAGACCAGTCATCGACCTCTCGGCTCTGAACAAGTTTGTCAAGCAAACTCCGTTCAGCATGGAGACCCCAGACACGGTCAGACTTGCAGTGAGACCGCAAGACTTCATGTGTACACTGGATCTGAAGGACGCGTACTTCCAGATCCCAGTCCATCCGTCTTCAAGGAAGTACTTAAGATTCAGCCTAGACAACAAGGTATACCAGTTCAAGGTGCTGTGTTTCGGTCTCTCCACAGCACCACAGGTTTTCACCAGAGTGTTCACCCTAATATCGTCGTGGGCACACAGGATCGGCATCCGTCTCCTCCGTTATCTGGACGACTGGCTGATCCTAGCAGACTCGGAGTCATCCCTTCTTCAACACCGAGACAAACTTCTGGGACTTTGCCAGGATCTGGGGATCTTGGTAAATCTCGAGAAGTCCTCTCTGCTTCCCACTCAAAGACTGGTATATCTAGGCATGATTATAGACACCAATCACCACAAAGCCTTCCCATCAGACGACAGGATAGCAAGGCTGAGGAGGGTCGCAATCCCTTTCCTCAGACGAGAAGAGCTTACAGCCCAATCGTGGTTACGTCTCCTCGGTCACCTCTCATCTTTGGCTCGTCTAGTTCCTAACGGTCGCCTCAGGATGAGGTCCCTCCAGTGGCGACTCAAGTCCCGGTGGAATCAAGGTTACGATTCCCCGGACGTCCTGATCCCTATGGGACCTGCGGAACGGACGGACCCCCAGTGGTGGGTGGCAGACGAGAACCTATGAAGAGGAGTGGATCTTCTTGTCCTCCCCCCAGATTTGATGCTGTTTTTGGACGCCTCAAAGAAAGGGTGGGGGGCTCACGTTCTACACCACAGGACCTCAGGCCTGTGGTCAGAATCAGAAAAGTACCTCCATATAAATCTTCTAGAGATGAAGGCCGTTTTCTTGGCCCTTCAAAAGTTCCAACACAACCTGGCGGGTCACTCAGTGGTGGTGATGAACGACAACACCACAGTAGTGGCTTACATCAACAAGCAAGGAGGTACCTTTTCAAAGCAGCTATCCCATCTTGCAGTAGAGATACTGAGATGGACCGAAGTCCACTCGATTGCACTATCGGCACGTTTCATTCCAGGCAAGAGGAATGTGCTCGCCGACAATCTGAGCAGAGCGTCTCAGATAGTGAGTACCGAGTGGTCTTTGGATCATCTAGTTGCCAACAAAGTCCTGACTTTGTGGGGTTCCCCGACTGTGGATCTGTTCGCGACAGCGCTGAACTTCAAGCTTCCACTGTACTTCTCCCCAGTCCCGGATCCCAAGGCGCTCTGGCACGATGCCTTCCAACAATGGTGGGACAACATCGACATGTACGCCTTTCCCCCGTTCTGTCTGATGAGGAGGGTGCTTAACAAGACCAGAATATCGGTCAATCTTTCAATGACCCTAATAGCTCCGCTATGGCATCACGCGGAATGGTTTCCGGACCTTCTGCACCTCCTAACGGAACTTCCGAGAGAACTCCCTCCACGACACGATTTACTCAGACAACCACATGCCAACATCGTCCACAAAGCCATAGCTTCGCTACGACTTCACACCTGGAGACTATCCAGCATCTCCTCGCAGAGAGAGGATTTTCGCAACAAGTTACGATCAGGATGTCTGGACATCTGTGAAAATCATCCGCATCTGTCTACCAGGTAAAGTGGAAAGTCTTCTGTGGTTGGTGTCGTGGAAGGGGTATCTCTCCACTCGATGCCACTATTCCAACAATAGCGGAGTTCCTCGTGTAATTGCGGGAAGAAATGCGCCTTTCAGTCTCGGCGGTGAAAGGCTATCGCTCAGCCTTAAGTCTAGCCTTCATGCTTAAAGGAATGGACATTTCTTCTTCGCTGGAACTTTCCCTACTCATATGAAGTCACGAACTTACCTGCCCTCAGTCGGAAGTGAGACCTCCTCCATGGAACGTGGTTCGAGTTCTCAGGTCTCTTAAGAGACCTTCCTATGAACCATTACGACAGGCTTCAGATCGCCACCTAACTTGGAAGACGGTGTTCCTACTAGCTTTGGCTTTGGCCAAGCGAGTCAGTGAACTTCATGGTCTCTCGTATGACATCGCCCATTCAAGGGGATGGGGGGAGGTAACGTTCAAATTCGTCCCTGATTTTATTGCTAATACTCAGAATCCGGGGGTGGCAGACCCTCGATTCTAGATTTCGAGTCTCCGTTTCGTAACAGATAACCCAGACCATATCCTACTGTGCCCAGTAAGGAGTTTGAGGCTATATCTCAAAAGAACGGTTGCAGTCCGTCCACAGATGCAAGCGTTGTTTGTTAGCACTGGGAGGACTAAGAGGAGGGTCACCAAGAACACCATATCGGCATGGATTTTTAGGATGATTCATCTGTCCCTGAATCCAGACCTTCCTCCGTTACGTCGCCCTAGAGCACATGATGTCAGGGGCGTAGCTACTTCCATGGCCTTCAAAAAGAATTTGTCAGTGACGCATGTTCTTCAGGCTGGGGTGTGAAAGCGTCAGACGACCTTCACAGCCCACTACCTGCAAGACGTGACCCACAGGAGCCTCGATACGTTCTCTATCGGCCCTGTGGTGGCTGCACAACAGCTGGTTTAAAACCTCAGGCTCCTTATTGGACAAGTAGCAGAAGGTTGAGGGCATTGCTACCCGGTCTTAGTTTGCATGAATGAAAAGGTTTGTCTGGCCCTTATTCTTTTCTTCATCTTCCCCTCTCTTGGGGAAAGCAGCATGCTGGGTTCTTTGCACAGCTGACTTCAAACCACTGCAGGTAAACCATGTTTCCTTGTGTTCCTAGTATTAAGCTAATACTGTCATGTCCCCATACCCTGACGAAGTGGTATTGGGAGAGTCCTAGCCTAAAGTTTCCATCTAAAGGACTACAGGTCAACTTCCTAGGACGAGTCACACTTTATTATACCTTCACACACAGCTTGTGTAGGCCGCAGTCCTTGCATAGCAAAGTTCTAGCGAGGTGCAGGGACTCCTTATTTTTGAGTGCTGACACGCTCAAATAACGAGCCCCCGGGCAAAGCCAAAAGCCAGTACTGGCTGGGACGTCCACCCTTCCTAATAGGTGAGTCACCCCTATTAAATAGCGTGGTTTGTATGTCAGTTACGTAACAAATGACAAATTCGTAGATCGTTTGTATTTTTCCTAACTATACAAACCTTAGCTTTTTAATCAAACTTGCCCGCCAGCCCTATCCCCCTTGAAGTCCTACCTCCGAGCAAAGTGAGCTCAAGCACAGGTGTGTGTGAGGGGGGGGGGGTTGTAGCAAGCTAACCTCCCCTGCCCCCCCCACCCCCACCCCCCCGCTAACTAGCGGTGGGGTAGTAAACTATCGTTAAAATTCTAATGGCTCGTCATTTCAGTTACGCCGAAAGTAATACCCCTATTAAATAGCTAAGGTTTGTATAGTTAGGAAAAATACAAATTATCTACGAATTTGTCATTTTAACTACCGACACCTCCCCCGGTCTACTTGACAAACTACATCCAAAGATAGACAGGTTTGAATCCATGTAGGAACAATTGTTGTATAAGTCAGTAATATAATCAAGGTATATAAATCAATTGCAATCCAGGACTGACAAACCTGATGTATACAGACAAGGAGAAGGTTTGTTAGCTTTTAGAACAGATATTTATAAATGTTCAACTTATATATTTACAAAATGAAGGGTTGTATAGAAATGCTCAAACACTTTTTATTTATTCAGAATTTTGGGGCAAAAAAGACGCAAAATTCAATTAAGGGATTTTGACGAAGGAAAAATCTATTTCTGGGCGAGAGACCTGTGCCGCCCAGTGAAATACTCCTAAATTACTATTTCTGGGCGAGAGACCTGTGCCGCCCAGTGAAATGCTCCTAAAGCACCATTTCAAAGGAATATAACTGCTAATATTACCAGAGAAAAAATGTATAGGAATGCTAGGTTGAACTAGCTCGCTCACCTAATGGTGTCGGTATAGACTGGGGCGAAATACCAGAGGTCTCGTACCATTTAGACTTCTCCTCTTCGAAATCCCTCAATAGTGAGGTGCAGTTCAACCTCCCCTGCCTCGCAGACCAGTACTACTAACTCTACCCACGCTTGCCCATCACTCCTTTCTAGCACCTTATACGTATAAGTCCAACGTGTTTTTTCTCGTGTTACCATTGGATTTATCATCAACTTTTTCTCGATGGCCGATTCCCAAGATACCCCATCGAAGTTAAGTACTTTATCCATGAGTTTTAGCGAGATTGGGCAGTGTAACCTTTGTTTTTATTAATTGAGAAGTGTTTATATATGAGCGGCGTCCCCGTTCTTACTTTCGTCTCTGCCCTTTTTCTCGTTAGTTCGTCCGTCATTCATATTCGTTCGAACTTTTAGGAGTGTTTTCCTTATATTTATATAGTACACCGACTTTATGCTTTCATATAGCATTTATTTTATGTTATCCTATGATATCAGTGTTAGCGTTTCATCAGGAGTAGGTTATGTTGGTATGCCTGCATTCGTGCATGTTGGTGGATAGCGTCACCATTGAGATTGTTTCGCTAGTTCTAGGAGCGTTAAAGACGACCATCTCACTGATTATTATTAACCTTTTAGTTTTATTACGCTCCACCTAGTTTTACATTTGGTTCGAGTGGGACTCTCGCGTATTTTGTTGTTTTTACTGTTCGATCTACCGCTTCAGTAACTAGGTTGGTACCCCTGCTTTCCATCTGCTGATGGCGTCATGCTTCCTCCCTTGCCACTCGCCCGAGTCCCTCTCTCGCCATATTATTTCTGCATGCCTAACCTTACTTACGTGATTTCGCTTTTAATTCATTAATTATTTTTATGTATTTGTCCATTGATATTATATTTATTGCTTTACTCCGTTATGATCATATTTTTGGGATTTTCATGTCATGTTGAAGGGATCTCCAGTTGGTAGCCCTGTCTACCACTACGCACTGGTGATTCCCCGGTACCATAACCCCCCCCCCCACAGGTTGGGGAGGCTATTCCATCCCCCCCCTCCTCCAGTGTACACCCTTCCTCTCACTCGATGGTTGTTGGTTATGACATACGGGTCAAGTATGCTTGTTCCTCAGTCTTCCCTCAACGTTCCGACATATTGAGGACTGAGTGTATCCACGGGGTGTGACTTAGTCTCATTCATTCATACCGGGCGGTTTCGTCTCCCCCCCTCCCGTCGCCCCGATTGGCCATCGGTCGGGGGAGGGGGAGGGCCGGGACCACCGGGGACTATCACACGTGATTAGTCGGTATAACTGCACCTTGGTGTAACCTTGCCTTTAGCTATGGTTGTAAGAATGAGCACTTATATTAGGAGTGTCCCCACTTACGGTACCTCCTGCTATTATCGTCCGCATAGGACTTATTAATATCCCATATCATTATATTATATTCTACATGAATCATTACCTTCGTCCCGGTACCTCCGGTAGGGTAGTGGGGGTTCCATTGGCTCCCCCCGCGCTCTCCCGTTGTACCCTCCCGTCATCAGACATCGGAGCCTCCGGGCTCTTAACTACAAGATCTGTTGACACTGACACAGTTTTAATTAATATCCTCCCTCCGGGAGCCCTATTCATTACAGACATTAGTTTTAGACCATAATTGGAGTTCTCTATTTATGTATTTTAAGGATGTATCTTAAGTTACTTTAAGTTTACTTTAAGTTACTTTAAGTTTACTTTAAGTTTACTTTACCAACCCTGTTCCCCGGCCCCGGGGGCCCCGGAACTAGTTATGATTATAATTATTCATCACTGTTTTTTGCATCCTTTTTCATCCCCGGCTCTGCCGGATTGCTCTTGGAATAGTCTCAGTCAGTTCTCTGCATGTTTAGTCTAAGGCTATACATTTATTTTATTAACTGGCAGGTCCCGGACCCTCCGGGACCCCTTATAGAGAAACTAGTAGATGCTCATGGACTATTCCTTTTACAGGTGGTCCGTTGCCGGATGACAGCCTGCGCGGCCGTCCTTCAACAGCCTTGCGGACATGCGGTCTGTCGGTCCCACGCTGACTGTGGGATCCAAATGGACGATATTGTTGTATGGCACCCTGACAACTGCCTTATCTGTTATGACCTTATCTCCACCCTCGCTTCAGATTCGGTGAGCCTCTTTCAGTCATTTTTGTATTTACATTCCCTTCACTGGGCGGCATAAATATTATACATACTCATTGCCTTCTGTTATGAATCTTCGGGTTCATTCATCATTTTGTCCCTCGGGTTTGCTAACCTTATCCCCGTCCTTTCAGAGTTCCCAGGCGGCTAAAACTTCAGCAAGAGCCACTTTGAAATTGTGGGTAGGCGGCTTTGCCCGTAACGTTAAGGCCAAGAAGCCCTACGTCCTCTCAGAAGATTATTGTAATCTTATCTACCCGAACGCAAAATCTTCGGCAGCAGTGCCTAGGCAAGTGGCGGCCCCTATAATTGCCAACATTGCGGAAACCATAGAACTCAATCTCGTTCAGGATACAGACATCGCTGACGACCCAGACCCCATTGAAGACAATGTTGCGGCTCTGAACTTAGACATAGAGCCCATGGTTTTAGACAAATCAGAAACAGGTAAGGTGGTAAGTGAGGCAGGTGGGTCTGGCGCTAAGACCTCTCTTCTTAGCCCCTCTTTTTCTTCAACTTCTAATAATTCTTCCTTTCTAGGTTTTGAAGGGAACCGCGAATCCTCTCCGAGATCGCACTCGGTTCCTCCCAAGGTCAAATCTCAGAAGAGACCTTTAGTGAGGACTCGTAAGAATCCTACACTACCCAGTTCATCGAAGCCCAAGAAGGCTCCCCTCCCCGGAGCTCCTAGTGGCTCGACTAGCACTGCCCCTATGTCTCAAGACCCGGGAGTGCAGTCATCCCCCTTAATTACCACGACCAACTTCGACCCGGTGGCCCTCACCAATATGATGACGAGGGTCGTTACAGAGCAGATTAGCTCTATGCTTTCAGCCGTCACCAGGAGACTAGATACCCTGGAAGGAGGACTGCCTCAACAACAGCAGTTCCTCATCCCGGACGCCTCAAAACTTCCACCTTTCACGAAGAACAACCCGTGGAAAATGGCGCTCCACTGTCCTTTCACGGACGGAATGTTGACCATCGAGGGTTTTGGGACCCGGCCCATTGAAGATTTTGAGTTCTTCCCTCCCGGCCTTCAATTTCCTTTCCCTGGCTTCGCCCGGCTTACGGAAGAGGCTCTTGTCCGGCTAGATAAGGTCCCTAAAGAGACCGTTATCTTTCCGAAGGAACAGGCTCAGTCTGTTAGGGTTAGAACCTTAAACGAGTGGGGTTGTACAAACACCATGCTGACCCCCCACAAGAGTACTTACACCATGTTTCTTGTGGACGAACAGACCCCCACTCCTTGCGTCACCAAAATGGTTGAATTAGCCCTTCAGGCTGTGGCCGAAGATAAACCTTTGCCACAACTCCGGGAGACAGATCCTACATCTCTGCTGCTCCCATCAGATAATGAATGTTTGCTTAATATTCAATCGACATTCACTTCTGGTAAGCTATCCGCTGACTGTGCATCGACGCAATTCAGTGAACGCCTCCCAAGACTACCTGAAACCTTAATCCGACTCGAGTTCGAGTCCCGGTCTAGGTTTAGCCGGAGCCTCAACGTCTCGACTATGGCGGAGATGTTTTCTCTTACCTATGACGAGGAACACTCCTTTAAGGTTATGACTAAAGCCACCCTGCAATCTTTGTTAGCAGATTGCTACGACTTCTTGGTGGCCAAAAGACGTTGCCGTAGGCATGTCTTATCTGAAGCTACTATCCGCCATGAGCCAAATAAGCTCATTAAAGCCTCTGCTTGGGGTCCGGACCTATTCCCGGAGGACATGGTCAACTCGGTATTGAGCGAAGCTGCCAGAGTGAACCAGAGCCTCAAAGTCCGTTGGGGTCTCACTCCCAAACGGAAGTTCGAACAATCGAGCATTCACTCCCGGGGCAGAAAGAGGCTACGCCCTTATAGCTCTACTCAATTCCGCCAACCTCTTCAAGTAGTCCAGTCGGTCCCGGTCTCTCAGGGCATCCAGCCCTCTACCTCCAAGTCTCAGCCCCAAGAGAAGTATGTCCTCGTCCCTGAAAGCCAAGTGGCCTCGAACTCGTTTACCTCTCCTGTTTATAACCCGGTCTATGAGTCCCGGGTTTCCTCCCAAGGATACCAACGAGGCAAGGGCCCCGGTTCGAGAGGTTATTTTCAGAACAGAGGCAAAGGGAGATATTTCTCCCGTGGAAAAGGGTCACGTGGTGGCCGAGGCAGTAAAACCTCCAACTACTGAAGGTCTTCAGGTAGGAGGGAGACTTTATGTGTTCCGGAGTCGCTGGAGATTCAGTCCTTGGGCCTTCAGCATAATCTCCAAGGGCCTGGGGTGGAGTTGGATAGAAGGGCCTCCTCCACCGAACAAATTCCATCAACCCTCGACACCGGACCTACTTCTGTTTACCCAAGATCTTCTTCGCAAGAACGCGATCAAGGAAACGAAATATCTGAAGTTTCAAGGTCGCTTATTCAGCGTTCCGAAAAAAGACTCCGACAGCCAGAGGGTCATCCTCGATCTGTCCCGACTAAACTTGTCCATTCAATGCGACAGGTTTCACATGCTTACCGTCTCGCAGGTGCGAACCTTGCTTCCGCGTGGGGCCGTCACCACCTCCATCGATCTTACCGATGCTTACTATCACGTTCCAATAGCGAGACACTTCCGCCCATTCCTAGGATTCAGACTGGACGACAAGGCTTACACGTTCAAAGTGATGCCTTTCGGGCTCAACATCGTGCCCAGAATCTTCACGAAACTGGCGGAATCGGTCATTCAGGAACTCCGATCCCACGGAATCCAAGTCGTCGCATACCTGGACGACTGGCTAATCTGGTCAGACAACGTCGAGGATTGTCTCAAGGCAACAAACAAGGTGATCCAATATCTTCAGTTACTGGGATTCCAAATAAACTTCGGAAAGTCTCGTCTGACACCAGAGACCAGATTTCAGTGGCTGGGATTACGGTGGGACCTACGTTCTCACACTCTATGTCTCCCCAGGTCCAAGAGGATAGAGATTGCGAAAAATACCAAACGCTTTCTCGGGGAAAAGATAACTTCCAGAAGGAACCAGGAGAAGATTCTAGGGTCCCTACAATTCGCTTCAGTGACAGACCTCCTTCTGAAAGCGAAACTGAAAGACATCAACCGAGTTTGGCGCTCCAGAGCAAACAACAAACGTCGAGACAAGAAGACACGCCTTCCTCCCATTCTTCGGAAGAGGCTTCTCCCATGGACAACCGCCAAGAGCCTATCAAAGTCGGTTCCGTTGCAGTACCCCCCTCCAAGGATAGTCATCCACACGGATGCCTCCCTATCAGGTTGGGGAGGCTACTCCCAACACGGGAAGGTTCAGGGCCTTTGGTCCACAATGTTCCAACAATTTCACATAAACGTCCTGGAGGCCATGGCTGTCTTACTAACCTTGAAACGTCTTTCCCCGGCCAAGAAACAACATCTGAGGATAGTCCTCGACAACGAAGTCATAGTCCGTTGTCTAAACAGAGGGGGCTCCAAGTCAGGTCCCATCAATCACGTGATGGTGGCAATCTTCTCCCTGGCGGCCTCAAACCAATGGCACCTATCCGCCGTCCATCTGGCTGGAGTTCAGAACGTTGTGGCAGACGCACTCTCCAGGACGGTACCGTTGGAGTCAGAATGGTCACTAGATCGCAAATCCTTTCAATGGATCCTCTCCCAAGTGCCGGATCTCCAGGTAGACCTCTTCGCGACGGAATCCAACCACAAGCTGAAATGTTATGTGGCCCCCAACCTGGACCCTCGGGCTTACGCCACGGATGCCATGTCTCTCGACTGGAACACCTGGGAAAGGATTTACCTTTTCCCACCGGTGAACCTACTGATGAAAGTGCTGGACAAACTTCGAACCTTCAAAGGTCAAGTAGCCCTGGTGGCCCCCAATTGGCCCAAGAGCAATTGGTTTCCTCTTTTACTGGAGCTGAATCTCCACCCTCACCTGATTCCCAACCCGACTTTGACCCAGATAGTACAAACGTGCACTGTGTTCGCTTCCTCAAACATTCAGAACACCCTAACTTTATGGACTTCATGAAGTTTGCGGCACACAAAGGGGCTAACATAGACCCCCAGAATACTTTATTCTTAGAATCTGACAAGAGAGACTCCACTCTTCGTCAATATGACTCTGCAGTCAAAAAACTAGCAAAGTTTTTGAAGGATTCTAATACTGACTTTATGACACTAAACCTAACGGTAACCTTTTTTAGAACCTTGTTTGAGTCGGGCTTAGCAGCTAACACTATTACTACCATCAAGTCTGCCTTGAAGAAGATTTTTCTAATCGGCTTTAATATAGATCTAACAGATTCATTGCTAGCTTCGATCCCAAGAGCCTGTGCCAGACTGAGACCATCTTCTCGTCCTAGCTTGATTTCCTGGTTTCTCAATGATGTTCTTAAACTAGCGTCAGAAACCGTCAACGATTCATGTGAGTATATCCCCCTACTCAGGAAAACTCTGTTTCTCGTGAGTTTAGCATCTGGCGCCAGGATTTCGGAATTAGCTGCCTTATCAAGGGACCCAGGCCACATAGAGTTCCTTCCGTCAGGAGAGGTCCTCCTCTCCCCAGACAAGGTCTTCCTGGCCAAAAATGAAGACCCTCAGAATAGATGGTCCTCCTGGAAAATTATCCCTCTCCCTCAGGATCCTTCCCTATGCCCGGTTACCACTCTAAAGTCCTTTCTATCAAGGACTTCCTATAAGACCTCGGGACCCTTGTTCATCAGGGAGCGGGGAGGGACTATAACTTTGAAAGGGATCAGACAACAGATCTTGTATTTCATTAAACAGTCCAATCCAGAGTCTTTTCCTCACGTCCACGACATTCGGGCGGTAGCGACCTCAATAAATTTTTTCCATCATATGAACTTTACAGATCTCTCTAAATATACCGGATGGAAATCCCCCTCAGTGTTCAAGCGGCACTATCTTAAACATTTAGAGGCCCTTCAACTCGCTACCGTAGCCGCAGGGAGCGTGGTATCCCCCGGACAAATTCCTTCTAACTAATTCCTGAATCCGATATCTTCCACCTTCTTCCTCTTACCTGCCTCACTTACAGTTCCTACCTGAGTTCGGTTTGTTATATCACACCCATGGGTGTTCCCATTTCGTAACATTACTATTTTATTATCATTATTCAATTTACTTTTACCATACGAACTGTATTTCTTTAGTGTCCAAGTTTATATAATTGTTCCAGTGTTTCACCTTAATTGGTTTTATTTCAAGTTTAATGTTCATTTGTCTTCCCTTCCTGGGATATTATACCTTATCATGCTGATGTTATTAAAGACGACCGTCTTCTACTATAACTTTTGATTAAACCACTGTTTGTTATTTTGATTTTAATTCGTTCCCTTATAGTTAATGAAGTTTGGGTTCGTTTTCTCTGGTACTATTTCACTGGGCGGCACAGTGATTGAGCCCAGAAAAGGGATTTTGACGAAGGAAAAATCTATTTCTGGGCGAGAGACCTGTGCCGCCCAGTGAACCCACCCTAGTTGCTCCCCCCCTGATCAGACCCCAAACTTACGGGTGCTGTAAGGAGTGATGGGCAAGCGTGGGTAGAGTTAGTAGTACTGGTCTGCGAGGCAGGGGAGGTTGAACTGCACCTCACTATTGAGGGATTTCGAAGAGGAGAAGTCTAAATGTTACGAGACCTCTGGTATTTCGCCCCAGTCTATACCGACACCATTAGGTGAGCGAGCTAGTTCAACCTAGCATTCCTATACATTTTTTCTCTGGTAATATTAGCAGTTATATTCCTTTGAAATGGTGCTTTAGGAGCATTTCACTGGGCGGCACAGGTCTCTCGCCCAGAAATAGATTTTTCCTTCGTCAAAATCCCTTTTCTAAGGAATATAACTGCTATATATTACCAGAGAAAAAAAGCATAGGAATGCCAGGTTGAACCCAGCTCGCTCACCTATATAAGGTGTTGGTATAATATACTGGGACGTGATAATTCACAACCAGAGGTCTCGCACTATTTAGATATCTCCTCTTCAAAATCCCCGCCACAGCGAGGTGCCGATCAACACTACTACCACTAACCCAACCCACGCCAGTGACGTCACTCCTCATAGCACCCAAGGTTTGGGGCCCATGTTGGGAGGGAAGTCAAGGGAGGGTTCACTGGGCGGCACAGGTCTCTCGCCCAGAAATAGATTTTTCCTTCGTCAAAATCCCTTTTCTGGGCTCCGAGCTGTGCCGCCCAGTGAAATAGTACCAGAGAAATGGTCCCAAATCTTGGAACAATACCTGAGGAAGTAAAATAAAATCCAAAATAACAGGTAAGAGGATAGCAAGACATAGTTGATTAAGGTTCACTATGTTCAGGAGGAATCACATTCCCTGCTGCCACTGTAGCAAATATAAGGCTTCCAGAGGTTCTAAGCAGTGGCGTTTAAATACTGTTGGAGACTTCCAGCCTGTATATTTAGTAAGTCCAGTGAAGTTCATAGTAATTAACTGAGGTAGCTACAGCTCATATATCATGGACGTGAGGGAGTGATGTGGGAATGATTCTAGGTAGCCCGTTAATGAAATGCAGAATCTTCTGTCTGAGTCCTTTCAGGATGATGGTTCTTCACCTTCTCTAATGGGTAAGGGCCCTGAGGACTGAACGGGAGATATGTTTAAGTAGGCTTCCAGAGTGTTTACTGGACGTAAAGATGAGTCCTGCGGAAGTGGGACAATCTTCCAGGGGAACCGTCTGTCCTGGGGGTCCTCATTTTCGCTAAAAATCTTTTGTCAGGGGAAAGGAGTACTTCCCCTGACGAGAGAAATTCAATATGACCTGGATCTTTAGACAAGGCTGAAAGTTCTGATATTCTGGCGCCAGAAGTCAGGTTCATTAAGAACAAGGATTTCCTAACCAATGGAATATAATGGCAAGTCTCGTTAAGAGTGTCTGAAGCCAATTTAAGTACGTCATTCAGAAACCAGGAAACTGAGCTAGGGTGAGTTGATGGTTTCAATCTGGCGCAGGTTCTCGGGATGGATGAGAAGTATGAATCTGTAAGGGCAATATTAAAACCAATTGTAAAACCTTCAAGGCTGACTTAATTTGTGGTAATAGTACAAGTCGCTAAGTCTGATTCAAATAAAATTCTGAAGAAGGTTACTGTCAGATTCATAGTCATCGTCTCAACCTTTGAGTCCCTTAAAAACTGGCAAGTTTCATAACAGCTGAATCATACTGTCGAAGGGTGGATCCCCTCTTATCTGATTCTAAAAATAACGTATTTGAGGATCAATATCTGCACCTCTTGAGCTGCAAATTTCATAAAGTCCATAAAGGTAGGGCATTCTGAATTTGAGGAAGCTAACACACTGCGAGTTGTACTGCTTGTGTTAGTATTGGATTGGGGATCTGTCGAGGTGGAGACCCAGTTCCACCAGAAGGGGAAACCCGTTGTGCTTGGGCCAGATGGGGGCTACTAGAGCAACTTGGCCTTTGAAAGTCCTGAGCTTGTCTAACACTTTCATCGACAGATTTATTGGTGGGAATAGGTAAATTCTCTCCCAAGTGTTCCAGACTAATGATATTGCGTCTGTGGCGTAAGCCCGAGGATCCGGGCTGGGAGCTACGTAGCACTCTAGTTTGTAGTTGGACTCTGTTGCAAACAGATCTATCTGGAGATCCGGAACCTGAGAAAGAATCCAACTGAAGGACTTTGGGTCTAGTGACCACTCCGACTCCAGCGGAGTTGTCCTCGAAAGTGCGTCCGCCACTATCTATCTAGAAGAAACCTGATATGTTGGTTTTTGGCTGGAGCCGGTTGCTTATGGTCAAAAATACCGCCATGGCCTCTAAAACATTGATATGAAGTTGGCGGAATATTGTCGACCATAGTCCCAGGACTTTCTTGTACTGAGAGTATCCTCCCCCCCCCGCCTGTTAAGGAGGCATCTGTGTAAATGACGAGCTTGGGGGTGGATATTGTAAGGAAACGGATTTGCCAGATTTTGACCTTTGTCCATGGTTGAAGTCTTTTCTTCAGAATTGGTTGGAGTCGAGCCCTTTGTCTCGATATTACTCGTTTTCCTGGAGCACCATACTCGGCTTATATCTTTCAGTCTGGCCTTCAGTAGTATATCTGTTACTGAGGCAAACTGGAGGGCACCCAGGATTCTCTCTTGATTTCTCCTGGAAGACAATTGTCTTTGAGAAAACGTATTGTGTTTTGCTTTATCGTTCCTCTTGGCTGTTGGGAGACAGAGTGTGGGAGCATAGAACTTATTGAATCCTAACCATTGAAACTTGTCTTCGGGACCAAATGAGATTTCTCGAAGTTGATTTGGAACTAAAACTGTTGTAAGAGATTATCACTCTGTAGTTGCTGTGAGGCAGTTTGCCTAGTTGAAGCCTAGAAACGGACAAAAATGCCTTGCTTTCGGAACATGATAGCAAACGTCTGCAAGATCCATAGAGGAGGTGACGGCCCCACAGAGAAGCAAGGTCCGCACCTGAGAGATGGTCAGCATGTGAAACTTGTCGCATTGAATGTAAAAATTCAGAAACGACAGGTCCAGGATTACTCTTCGCTATTCTGAGTCTTTCTTTGGCCCGCTGAACAAGTGATCCTGAAATTACAAGCGATTTACTTTCTTTATTGCTTCCTTTTGCAATAGATCGTTTTCATATAAGACTAGCTCTTCCGTTGGATGTTGATGAAAACTGGTTGGTGGAGGGGGCCTTTCTATCCAACTCCACCCCAGATCTTTGGAAATTAAGCTGAAAGCCCAAATGTTGAATGTTCAACGGTTCCGGAAGATGTAAAGTCTTCCCCCTACCTGAGAACTGCCAATGATTTGCTGCGGATTTACCTCCTCGGCCTCGAGAGTAGCTGTTGCGAAAAGTTCCTCTCGAGCTAGCGCTTCTGGGGCGCTGGTAACCCTGGAAAGCACCCTGAGTTTCAAAGGTGGGCCTAAGGGCTGGGGAAGTAGCATAGGAGGTAGTTGCTACTTGGGACTGAGGAACCAGCACGTATTGCTGTTGGGGTTAACCCTTCGAAGTGAAAGGTTGACTTTCTTGTGCCACCGGGATGGTTTGAACCACCTGTTGGGACCGCCGGTTTGGAAGGAATGGAAAGATCTCAGACTCTTTCTACCTCGAAATTGGTTGCTGGCCGGTTCGAACTTGTGCTTGGGGACTAAGCCCATCGAACCTTGAGGCTCTGATTGACCCTAGCAGCTCCACTGACAACGTTGTTGACTAAATCCTCAGGGAATAGAGTCAGGGCTCCAGACTGGGGCTTTAATGAGCTTGTTAGGCTCATGTCTGATAGTGGCCTCAGACAAGACATGCCTACAGCAACGATGTCTGGCCGCAAAGAAGTCGTAGGAATCAGACAGTAAGGTTTGAAGTAATGACTTCGTCAAGACCTTAAAAGGTGGTTCTTCTTCATACATTAAAGAGGTCTTTTCTGCCATTGCCCTCTTAATGAGAGAATGCCTTGATGAAGTCACTGAGCTTCAGCACGGCATTTTATTCCCGTGCTGAAACTTGGTGACGGGCAAGAGGGCTCTCGAACTTCGGGAAATTGCTCCCCCAGTTCGAATCTAAATTTCTCTCTTTCATCTTTTTCTTCCTCTTTATATTGCTTCAACCTTCTCCTAATATTATAAACTTTCCTTCATGTTGCTGTCCCAACCCTATTAGTAAAATTTCCCATATGTATGTGTATATATTTACATATATATGTGTGTTTATTATTATTTTTTTTTCTCTCTATTTATGGCAAGGATGTTTCTACATCTGTTATTGCCACTTGGGCGGATGTTTCTACATCCGGTATTGCTGCCTGCTTTGATGAATGGGAAAGGTGTCACGGTTGGGAGGTGTTTGTGCTCTAAGCTATATGTGAGAGTATTGGATGATCTCAGCCATCCCGAAGATGGTTTGGACCTTTTTGGCGGAACTATTCTCAAGTGTTGGGTCTTCGGAATCCAGGGGGATCCAACGCTTGGGGTAGGACTCTCGGCTTTTGGCCGGAAGCCCGTCATTACAGATATGGGGAGGATGATTCCATAGTTTCTTGGTCTCAGTCCTAACAGGCGGGTTCAGCTTACACCTGTGCCTCTATATCTGTTTTGATGCTATCCTTCGGGTAGGGTATGGAGTGGACCATCTGGGAAGTATACTCTCACTGTGCCGGTAGTGGAGAGTGTAAATTTCCTTCCCAACATGTGATGCCTTAATGTTCTCAAGCAGGTAAATCAAACTTCAAAAAATCACTCTTCTCTCTTCTTTTTTATGATGGATTCTTGTGAAAATGACCCCACCTCCCCTGGATATGCTGACTCGCCCCCGGCACTGTTGACGACCTCTGGCAATTCATTTAAAGAAAACTCCGTTGACGACGTAGGAACTAAAAAGGACTATTCTTTAAACACTCGGAAAAAGGGTAATTTGGGCAACACAGGAAAATTGAATGTCCTGCACATTACCCAAATCCCATTAGAAACTAATTATCATATGCTACATAAAATATTTGAGTGTTATGGATTAATAAAAGAAATTAGAATGAAACTTCAAGATGATAATTGGGAATCTTGGTTATCATTTAATTGTCATGAGGAAGCATTTAATGCAAGCCGTAATATTGTTGATATTAAAGTAGGTAATATGAGTGTTAAGGGTGCTCTGTGTGATGGGGCACCTAAAGATCTGGATGTCTACAGACCAGCAGACTGGGCTGATAAAGATATAGAGGCGAATATGCCATCCCAAAGAAAGCCAAAACCACCAATGTGGCTTCTTGCTCAATCTGTAGGAGGTACGGAAAATTATTTCAAGGTCTGCAAATTTCTTCAGAGGAAGGTAGGTACGATCGCACCAGGAGATATATCTCGATTCGGTAAGAAAAGTTACTTGATAAAGGCCAAGTCATACACACAGTCTGTTATACTGTCCAATTTGAAGACAGTAAATGATGATATGAAATTGGACATCAAACCCCATCTAAACTTTAGCTATGGAAGGGGAGTGGTTTTTAATAGGGATCTGTATGAATTTACTGAAGAAGAGATATTGACTATGTGTCCTCTATCAGTGTGGAAAGTACATAAAGTACCTGGAACATCAATGATTGTTCTTACTTTCCAGGATGCCGATGTACCTTCCCACATAGACATAGAAAACGAAAGGATCAGAGTTCAACCTTTCAAGCAAAAGCCACTGCAATGTTATAATTGCTTTAAATTTGGACATCCTTCCAAAGTTTGCAATAGTGAAAGAATTTGTAATACTTGCTCCAATATTTACCATGGGGAATGTACATTTGAGACAAGGTGCTTAAACTGCAACTCAAATCATAAATCTAATGATAGGAGCTGCCAGTTTTATAAGTTAGAAGAGGCTGCCCTCAATAAATCAATTATTGAACATGTAAGCGTGGGGCATGCCAAGAGATTATTAAATAAATATAATACTTATGTAAAGACATTAAAAACAGGAGAAAAAGTTCCTCGGGAATCATCTCACCCACCTACTACTGTAGGTAGTTCTCGAAAAAGGAATTCACCATCTATTGATAAAGTGCTGCATAAGACAAGAACATCTCCTCCTAAAGATTTATCATTGAGTATCAACCAAAAGACATTGCCCACCACTATCAAACCTTTGTCCCCCATTACAAAGGATAGTACTAACCTCTCCCAGGCCATATCCTTGCCTGATTTAATGGAGATTCCACCTGACACCAAGTTATCAGGTGTACCTGTAGTGGGGAAGGTACAAAAACCTGGTAACTCACAACCTACTAATCATAAAAGAGAGAGACCTCCATCTCTCTCACCCCCTTCCATAAGAAATACTAGAATTATGACATCAAATAAATATGATGTTTTATCTGTTGATGTTGCCGATCAACCAGAAGATAATTTGAATAAATCAGAAATTCAAGTTGAGGTCCACCATCCCCCTCAACAAATAAATAAAAAAGATACAAAGAAAAACACCAACGTAAAACCCAACATAACAAGACCACCTCTGATGAAACCTACAGGTAATAATGTTAGATTAAAAACTGCTAATGGGAAGACCTCATCCAAGATGTCTTCCAGAAATAATCCATAGTTTTCTCCTCCATTTTGCAATGGAACTGTCAGGGTTTGAGGGCGAAATATGAAGAACTTAAGCTCCTAATTCATGAGCATTCCCCCATAATTGTATGTCTACAGGAAAGTATGCTTGATTCTAACACTCCTAGTCCTCGAGAGTATGTTAGCTATAGAACACCATATAATCAACAAGCAGGGAGCCATGGCGGAAGTCTCATGTGCATTCGTCGAGATGTTCCCCAAATACCCATGTCTATACGTACAACCCTGCAGGCAGTTGTTGTACAAATTGATATAGGGAGAAAATATACAATATGCTCTCTGTACTTACCTCCAAATGATAATATTTTATATGTAGATTTAGCAGAGGTCATTCAACAACTCCCTCAACCTTTTCTCTTACTGGGAGATATGAATGGTAGACATCCTTTATGGGGTGATATTTTAGCAAACACAAGGGGCAATATTATCTCATCAATTGTGGAGAATGAGGATGTGGGACTACTTAATACAGGAGAGCCCACACACTTCCATGTTCAGACAGGTACTTTGTCATGCATTGACCTTTCAATTGCAAGCTCTAACTGCCTTCTTGATTTTGATTGGAGGACATTAGATGATTGGCATACTAGTGATCATGCACCAATCATTATAAACACCAACAAGGGTCCGCCTTTGCAAAGATTGCCACGTTGGAATCTAGACAAGGCAGACTGGGTTAAATTTTCCGAGCTAAGTGAAATCGAAGGGAGAGCAGAACAGTTTGGAAGTGTTGATGATGCCATAGACCTACTGAATGGAACTCTTCATACAGCAGGAGTCAATTCAATTCCCAAAACAACAGGGTTATTCAAACGACGACCAGTCCCGTGGTGGTCTTCAGAACTAACTGCACTCCACAGAGCCACAAGAAGATCTCTAACTCGATTGTGTAGACGCAGAACTGATGAGAATTTAACTATGTACAAGAAATGTAGAGCACAGTTCCGTCGTGCCATGAAAGAAGCAAGGCGCCAGTCATGGATGTCTTTTGTTTCCTCCATTAACAGTAGAACACCACCATCTTCTGTGTGGAGGAAAGTAAAAAAGATAGCTGGCAAATTCACCCCCAACCCATCACCAGTGTTGAAGGTGAATGGCCAGTATGTAACTGAAGCAAATGAAGTTAGCAATGCCCTGGCTAATCATTTTTCAAATGTATCCAGCAAGTGTGAAGGAGCCCCTGGTCACCAGTATAGGAGCACTGAAGAAAAGAAAATTTTAAATTTTGCAACAAGAAGGGAAGAGTCGTATAATTCTCCTTTCACTGAAAGAGAATTTGATTCCGCACTTGCTCATTGCAACGATACAACCCCTGGACCCGATGGAATTCCATATGCAATGATTAAACATGTACATTTTAATACAAAGCTATTTATTTTAAGAATTATTAATAGAATATGGCATGATCATAGTTACCCAAGTGTTTGGGAACTAGCCATTATTTTAGCCTTTTTAAAACCCGGTAAAGACAAGTTTTTAGCAGCAAACTATCGTCCTATTGCATTGACATCTTGTTTATGTAAAATCATGGAGAAGATGGTCAATGCAAGGCTGATATGGTACCTTGAAAAGAAAGGTATTTTATCACCGATTCAATGTGGATTCCGAAAAATGCACTCAACGACTGATGTGTTGATACGACTTGAGTCTTCTATTTGTGAAGCCTTTGCTTCCAAACAGCACCATGTTACAGTATTTTTTGACCTTGAAAAGGCATATCATACCACATGGAGATATGGTATTCTTAAAACCATTCATGAATTGGGATTGAGAGGAGAGCTGCCACTATTTATTCAGGCATTTCTTTCACGTAGAGTTTTTCAAGTGAGAGTGGGGGAAACTCTATCAGAGAGTAAGTGCCAGGAAGAAGGAGTTCCTCAGGGTAGTGTGCTGAGTGTAACCCTTTTTGCACTAGCAATTAATGGGATACCCTCAGCCATTCCCCAGGATGTTCTCTCAACATTATTTGTGGATGATCTCTCAATATCATTTGCTGGCACTAGAATGGCAATGGTTGAGAGAAAAATCCAACTCTCTATCGATAAAATTATCCAGTGGGCTGACATGAATGGACTTAAGTTCTCGACAAGTAAAACTATCATTGTCCATTTTTGTCGTATCCGGGGAGTACATCCAGACCCGGATATATACATTAAAGGTCAACGGATACCATGTGTATCGGAAACCAAATTTTTAGGTTTGATATTTGACTGTAGACTTACATGGGTTTCTCACCTAAAAGCGCTAAAAGCTAAATGTGTTGAAGCTCTGAATATCTTTAAAGTATTGTCCCATACATCATGGGGGGCAGACCGCAATACTATTTTAAAATTATACAAGGCCTTGATTTTTTCCAAAATTAGTTATGGTTGTGAGGTATATTCTTCAGCCACCCCAAGCCGGTTAAAAGTATTAGATTCGATACATCATGCAGGTATTAGATTGTCTACTGGAGCTTTTAAAACCTCGCCTATCCCAAGTCTCCTTGTTGATGCTGGAGAGTTACCTCTAGACCTTTACCGAATGTCTTCCATTCTTCGGTATTGGTTTAGATTGCAAAGACTCCCTAACTCTCTAGCCTTTCAGACTGCAAGTCTTGTAAGACACGCATCATACTTTGAGTTGCACCCAAAATCTCCTCAACCTTATGGCTTTCGGGTGAAACGATTATTAAATAGTCTGGATATAATTAGAAATAAGGTACTTCCATTCAAGGTATCATCAACGCCTCCATGGAAGTTACCAGAGATATCTTTTTGTAAATATTTTATTGGAGATAAGAAGAATATGTCAGACCTAGAAGCCAGGTCTCTTTTTAATGAACATGTTAAAGAACATAGAGGATCAACTTTTATCTATACTGATGGCTCCAAATCAGATGCTGGCGTTGGATTTGGAGTACATAGTAATGGTTTTAATTGTAGAGGTGCACTCCCTCTGACCGCTTCCATATTTACTGCCGAACTGTATGGCATATTAACCGCTATTGAGAAAATAGCGTTGGAGAAGGAGGGTAATTTTACAATTTTTAGTGATGCAAGGAGTGTCCTTCAAGCTATGGAAGTTTTTAATTCTAATAACCCTCTAGTTTTAAAGATTTTAGAATGGCTTTTCCTTATTGGACGGAGAGGTATAACAGTTCAATTTTGTTGGGTTCCAGCATATGTTGGTGTGTCCGGGAATGAGAAGGCAGATTCACTGGCTAAGGAGGCTGCATCCGAGTTGCTGCCAAGAAGGTATCCCATTCCCTGTAATGATTTCTTACCTGACATCAAGAAATTGGTTTGCAATAAATGGCAACAGCAATGGGATAGTCAAGATGGCAATAAAATGAGGGAAGTAACAAATGACATATCTCCTTGGAGGTATAATATGATGCCCCGAAAATGGGAGACGTCTCTTTGTCGTCTCCGTATTGGTCACACTCGGTTGACACATGAGTTTCTGCTGAAGGGCCAACACCAACCGTATTGTGACAACTGTTTAGTACCTCTAACAGTAAGGCATTTGTTGACCGAATGCCCCAATTATAACATCTTGCGGAATAGATATTTGTTTGAGGCTCGAGGTGAGGGTGGCAGGTTCATCCTTGCCAAGATTCTTGGAAATGATGTGTCCTACCATGCAAGTGGCATTTTTAGATTTCTTTCAGAAGCAGGTCTTCTGAAAAATATTTAACTTTTATGACATTCAATTTTTATGATTTTAACTGAATACTCTTCAATTTTTTATTTTTTTTATTTCATTTTTTATTTTTGTATACATAAATTAAATGTTACCGGTGTCAATGACCTTAGATGTCAGGATGCCTGAAAACTTTAAATCATTCATTCATTCATTCATTTTCTGCCATTGTAGCCAAGTTGATAGGTCTACTCAGGCGCATACAGGCTTCGAACTTGAGGCATATCAGGGATTCCGGAAGCCTGGGTAGCCACTCACTGAACTGAATGGAAGCACAGTCAGCGCTTAATTTACCCGATGTGAAGGTCGCCGGGGCGTTAGTCCAGCAATCGTGATCCCCCGGGGACAGGAGGGAAGTCGGATGCGTTTCCTTCAGCTGCGGTAACGGCTTGTCCTCGTTTATTGCCTGCTGAGCAAGGTCCGATATCTTAGTGACACACGGAGTAGGGGTTTACTCCTCCACTAGAAACATCGTGTACAGGCTCTTGTGAGGTGTTAACGTAGTGTTAACACACTCCCACTCGTTTAAGGGCCGGACCCAGGTGGACTGAGCCTGCCCCTTTGGGTACATTTTGGTTTCTTTGGGGACCTTGTCAAACCTTACGAGTGTCTCCTCGGTAAGGCATGCGAAACCAGAGAGAGGGAACTGTAGACCCGGCGGGAAGAATTCAAAATCTTCTACAGTCCGGGTGCCAAACCCTTCGATGGTTAACATACTATCTTTGAAGGGAGAGTGCAAGGCCGCCTTCCACGGATTGCTTTCGACGAATTCCGGGAGCTTGGAGGCATCCGGGATGATATATTGTGCTGTTGAGGTAGCCCATAACAAATGAGACCCTGTACGAGGCTATCTGGTTTAGCACTCTCTCTTCCCCCTAAAGGACAATTATTCCATTCAATTGTCAAGTTCACAGAGGCGCCAGGAATCTTTCATCATATAATTCCTGGTGACTTGGTATGTGACACGAGGTTTGAGCCAGTGAGCTACAGAGGTCCGTAAATTATATATATATGTATATAAATGGATAAATATCAACACAACATCGTGTTCAAATAGAAATAAATTTCTACCTCATCCATGGGATCGGATGCTGGCCTCTTCTAATGAAGGTCAGGTTGAAACCAACCATGCCACGAGAGGCCATTGCATCAACCTTGAAAGGGCTGCCGGATCGAAGGGAGCCTCCGGGGTCGTAGGTTTCAGGCCGGGCTTCGCTCTCGACCCAAGAGAAGTCTTAACTGGTTGGTGATTTGGAAGACCTGTGAGTCTTTGGTAGGGGCTGGCAGGTAGCTTTAACTTTAGGGACAAGGACGTGGCCCGACATCAGCCACGTGCTTCCTTGAAAACCCTAAAATGAAAAGACACAGGGTCTCTTTGCCCTGACACTCCAGGCAAACCCGCCAACCCAGATCTAAAGAGTCGCCAAGGTAGAAGTCATGGAAGACTGCGAGCTCCGAAAGAGGGTATATCGTTACTAATGAACAAGGTAACTCCGTTGGGAATGTAAAATAAATAGATCGAGAATAAATGTTTAAATCGATCAATCACAAAGGAAATAAAATGAAAATCCCAAAGGATTATATCCGAAGTTATAATTATAGATAGTAACGACAGGGGCACCTACAGAGTGTCCCATAGTAGGGTAGTAACCCAAAAAGATCCGGGTGTTCCGAATTCTTAAAATAGACCGGTATGAAACCGGGACAAAAGGCTATGAACAAAATTTCGGACCGTTATAGTAACCGGGGAGAAAACTTTTCATAAATTAACTGACATTGTCAAAATAATTCCATAAAAGGTGAAGATTATCAATGAAATAATATTGTCATAGCAAGAAATATACTATCCCGTCGGTACTGGGGAAGTATAGAATAACATAAAGATACATAAGTATCACATAGCAGGTCAGTAACCTAAAGAGATCCGGATGCTCCGAATTCTTGAATTAGACCAATATGAAATCGGGACAAAAGGCTATGAACAAAATTTCGGATCGGTGCAGTAACCGGGGAAAAACTTATAAATTAACTGACTTTGTTAAAACAATTCCATAATAAGTTAAGATTATCAATGAAAAAATATTGTCATAGCGAGAAATATGCTATCCCGTCGGTACTGGGGAAGTATAGAATAAAATAAAGATACGTGAGTGTCCCATAATAGGTTAGTAACCTAAAAGGATCCGGGTGTACAGGGTTCTTAAAGTAGACCGATATGAAACCGGGACAAAAGGCTATGAACAACTCTAGGACCGGTTTAGTAACCGGGGAAAAACTTATAAATAAACTGACATTGTTAAAACAATTCCGTAATAAGTTAAGGTTATCAATGAAATAATATTGTCATAGCTTGAAATACACTATCCCGTCGCTACTTGGGAAGTATAGAATAAAATACAGATACATGAGTATCCCATAATAGGTTAATAACCTAAAAAGATCCGGGTGTTCCGGATTCTTAAAATAGACCGATATGAAATCGGGACAAAAGGCTATGAACAAAATTTCGGACCGGTATAGTAACCGGGGAAAAAATTATCAAAAATTAACTGACATTGTTGAAACAATTCCATAATAAGTTAAGATTATCAATGAAATAATATTGTCATAGCGAGGAATATACCATCCCGTCATTACCAGGGAGGTATAAAATAAAAAAGGGTTTATAATAACATGCTACCTTATAATAACATGTTCCCTGTTAAACAATTCCGTAATTAGATATGATCATTCAATGAAATAATGTTGTCATAGTAGGAGATATACTATCCCGTTGTTACTGGGGAAGTATAGGATAAAAATGTTATAATAGCATGTTATAATAACATGCTACCCGTTGGCTCCGGGGAGACAACTATGAGAGACCCCGGGGTCGTAACATGCCTCCGGGGTAGGGGGAGTCAAAGGGGAGGGAGGAAGGGGTTCAATGACTCCCCGCCAGCCACAAGAACCCAAATGAACACCGCCAATAAATAACATAACAACAAATATTCGCTCCTCTGTGATACACCACGAACAAAAGTCTACATTATAGTAGAAACTCAAATAATACAGTACATAACGAAACATAACCAATACACAACCAAGTTCCCCCAGCCGACCGATGGCCAGTCAGAGCGGCGGGGAAAAAGGGCTACGACAAGGCATGAGAATGAATGTACTAAACTGAAACCCCGGTGGATGTTCTCGGCACCAACTATAGTGAGTCATAAGGTATCCCAGGAAGGGATGGTGTGAGGGGGGGAGGAGGTGGTGGCAAGGCTGAGGCACGAGAAGGACTCGATCCGTAATGCCAAACGCCCACGCAACCGGGAGGAATCCCTGAATGGGGATAATGGGGGGGGGGGGAAAGGAGGCAACGAGAACTAACCAATGAGAGGGCAGGAGGCGATCACGTGGGCATGAGGGAGGACAGGAGTACCCACCTGACCGCTGGAACCACATAAGTAAAACGGAATAAGCAATAAAATAGTGTACAATAATGTTAAATGATGTAACACATTGAACTGGTTTATAGGCATGCGTAACTTAAAATAAAATTAGTAAGAGAAGGACGCAAGGGAATGGCAGGGGGATAATAGCTGGCAGCCCTCCAGAGCGGGAGGAGTCGCGCTGGACAGGGATACCAACATAACATCTACCTCGGGTAGATGCCGAACGGTAGGAAACAAATAAAATAACAACTGCCCCGCGAGAGTCCCACTCAAACTAAGCGATAACTAGACGGTAATCGCAATAATATCAATATATAATATCAATAATATAATAATATAAACACTTAATGCGGTAGCGAAACCAACTAGGCCATGCCCGAAGGCAGGCTTGCCAACCGAGTTCAAAACTATGATACGTAGTATATCATCAAAACATCAAAATAATATCAAAGCACAATGATGAGGTGTAATCGATGAGAAAAACCTCCAAAATAAGGTTCGAAACGAAAAACAATCAGTATGGAAGACCAATTGCAATACGTTAAGAACGAGCTAAGGCGGTAGCAAGCCAGCAAGGGAGCCGCAAGCGGTCCGACAAGAGGAAAAAAATAAAACCTCGAATAAAATTAAAATTAACGGCAATGCTACCCTCAAAAGCTCAAAACTCATAGATTTGGTACTTAACTTAGATATGGGGACCAGGGAATCCGCCATCGGCAAAAAGAAATGAGATATGAACGAAAAAACCAAAGAGAAAAATATACAAATGTTCATAGAAGATGTGCTATAAAGGAGTGACGTCACTGGCGTGGGTTGGGTTAGTGGTAGTAGTGTTGATCGGCACCTTGCTGTGGCGGGGATTTTGAAGAGGAGATATCTAAATAGTGCGAGACCTCTGGTTGTGAATTATCACGCCCCAGTATATTATACCGACACCTTATATAGGTGAGCGAGCTGGGTTCAACCTGGCCTTCCTATGCTTTTTTTCTCTGGTAATATAAAGCAGTTATATTCCTTAGAAATAGTGATTTAGGAGTATTTCACTGGGCGGCACAGCTTGGAGCCCAGAAATATATTTATTGATAATCAATAAAGCATGAGGTCAATGTGCATTTTATAGTACAATATAAAACAAAATTTGGAAATATAATTAAAAGCATAAATAAGAGGTTAATATCAGAAATACTTGTTTCATCTGAAAGGAAATGCGTAAGCCACTTTAGAAAGGAAATTTTGTAAAATTTTCTTATTTTCTTATTTCTGTCATTACAGTCTATAGACACTTACGTAGTAATACGCATGGCACATGTGTAAGTCTTTTATGCTTCTTTCACCTTTATACTTGGAACATTCCATAGTGTCACCACGGTGACACTTCACTTAACATGTCACTCCGTGGGGAGAGATCATGTACACCCATCACCAAAGTCCCGAATAGTGCACTGTTCCTCGCAGTTTTCAAGCGGCAGGATTTAGCGCACTACCTGCCACCACCACAAAGCGCTTGATCTCCTGCACTTGCTTTGCGTAGTGTTTAAAGAAAACCCTGGATGACTTCCATCCAGTATATGAGCGAAGACTTTCAAAATTCATATTTTGGAAAAAATTCAGAGGCGAAGCAATCTTTCTCGGATCATGACCTGCGGGTGTACTGTCTGGATCGGCTCTGCGAATGAAGTAGGTGATCTTCGTCCTTAATTGTTTCAAAGACAATGTTGAACCTGAGGTTTCTCCCCTAAAAAGCTGTCCTCCCCTAAAGTCTTAAGTTCTACGAAGATAGACCTTTAGGCACTCTACTGGACATAGAGATGCATCTTCCTTCAGAGGGCAGATTCTCCAGGGACCCCACCTTTTAGTGGGTAGCTCATTTTTAGCGAGAAACGTTGGGTCAGGAAAGAGATTCAATTCTCCACTCTCCGCCCTCTTAATGAGAGAATGCCTTGATGAAGTCATTGAGCTTCAGCATGGCATTTCATTCCCGTGCTGAATCTTGGTGACGGGCAAGAGGGCTCTCGAACTTCGGGAAATTGCTCCCCCAGTTCGAATCTAAATTTCTCTCTTTCATCTTTTTCTTCTGCTTAATATTACTTCGACCTTCTCTTAATTTTATCAACTTTCTTTCATCTTGCTGTCCTATCTCTATGATTATTATTTTTCTTAGTTATATATATATGTAGATGTATGCATATATATATATATTTATTTATTGTATTTGTTCATTTATTTATTTATCTATTTTTTTTTTTCTATTTTATTTAAATGGCGTGGATATTTCCACATTCGTTATTACTGCCTGCTTAGATGAATGGGAGAAGGGATCACGGTTGGGAGGTATTCGCATTCAAAGCTATATATGAGAGTATTGGATGATCTCAGCCATCCCAAAGATGGTTTGGACCTTTTTGGCGGAACTACTCTCAAGGGTTGGGTCATCGGAATCCAGGGGGATCCAATCCTTGAGGTGGGACTCTTGGCTTTTGGCCGGAAGCCCATCATTACAGATATGGGGAGGATGATTCCATATTACTTTGGTCTCAGTCCAAACAGGCGGGTTTAGCTTACACCTGTGCCTCTATATCTGTTTTGATGCTATCCTTCGGGTAGGGTATGGAGTGGACCATCGGGGAAATATACTCTCATTGTGCCGATAGTGGAGAATGCAAATTTCCTTTCCAACGTATGATACTTTCTTATAATTCTCAAGCAGGTACCCCAACAAAACAACAAAAAACCTGAAAATCCCATCCTTAAATATGGACCCTTCAAATACTGACTCCCCATCCCCTGGATTTGCTGACTCCCCCCCGGCACTGTTGACGACTTCTGCTACTGTAATTAAGGAAAACTCTGTTGACGACCTTCGAACTAAAAAGGACCACTCTACTGATGTTAAAAAATCTAGCAATTTGGGTAACACAGGGAAACTACGATTCCTTCATGTTTCCCAAATCCCATTAGAGACAAATTATGATGATATATATAGAGCATTTGAGTGCTATGGATTGATAAAGGAAATAAGGATGAGACTTGGAGATGAAAAATGGGACTCTTGGATATCTTTTGAAAGTCACGATGAGGCGTTTAATGCCATAAGTAATATTAGTAGTATCAAAATTAACGAATTGAACATCATGGGAGCTCTTTGTGATAAGGTCCCAAAGGAATTGGATGTGTACAAACCTGCTGATTGGTTTGAAAAAGATAGAAATGTACCCATGCCTTCACAGAGAAAACCCAAACCACCAATGTGGCTCTTAGCTGAACCTAAAGGGATAATAGGGAATTATTTTAAGATATGTAAGTTTATCCAAAAAAAAGTAGGAACCATAGCACCTGGAGATATATCTCGTTTTGGGAAGAACAGTTATCTCATCCATGCCAAATCTTCGACTCAGTCTGCAATACTGTCTAACTTACAGACAGGCAGTGATGAAATTACATTGGAAATGAAACCTCATCTTAATTTTAGTTATGGAAGGGGAGTGGTCTTTAATAAGGACCTATACGAATTTACAGAGGAGGAGATACTTTCTATGTGTCCATTAAATGTATGGAAAGTGCATAAGATTCCTGGAACTTCAATGATTATACTCACTTTCCAGGATGCTGATGTACCTTTCCATATTTTTATTGAAAATGAAAGGATTAAAGTTCGGCCTTTCAAACAAAAGCCCCTGCAATGTTTTAATTGTTTTAAATTTGGACACCCATCCAAAGTTTGTAAAAATGGAAAATTGTGTGGTATTTGCTCCAAAACTTATCATGGAGAATGTACACTTGAGGCCAGGTGTTCAAATTGCAATTTGAATCATAAATCAACTGATAGGAGATGCGAACTGTATAAGTTGGAGGAAGCTGCCCTAAACAAATCAAGTTTAGAACACATAAGTGTGGGACATGCAAAAAGATTGTTGAATAAATCAACCAGCTATGCAAAGGCCTTAAAATCAAAGGTAAATTTACCACAGGAGACAGCAACCCCACCTAGCACTGCCAGTAATCCTAAGAAAAGAAATACAACCTCTGATAATAAAGTACTGCATGACAAGGTAATCATATCGCCTTCTGAGGCTTTGCCACAGCGTATTAAAAATGGGTCATTGCCCATTTCTGTACAGCCTTCGTCCCCCATTACCAGCAATAGTACTAACCTCTCCCAGGCCATGTCCTTGCCTGATTTGATGGAGATGCCACCTGACACCAAGTTACCAGGTGCACCTGTATTGGGGAAGGTGCAAAAACCTGGTAGCTCAAAACCTACTAATCGGAAAAGAGAGAGACCTCCATCTCTCTCGCCCCCCTCCATAAGAAATATCAAAATTACGACGTCAAATAAGTATGATGATTTGTCAGTTGATATTTCTGATCTGGAAGTCAATTTAAATAAATCGGAAATTCAAGTGGAGGTCCACCAACCTCCTCAACAATCAGATCAAAAAGACAAAAAGAAAATCATAAATTCTAAACCCAATCTATCAAGACCCTCTTTAATAAAACCACCAAAAAATAGTGTTAGATCAAACACTGCTAATGGGAAGACTCCATCCAAGGGGTCTACCAAATTATAAACCATAGTTTTTTCCTCCATTTTGCAATGGAATTGTCAGGGTTTAAGGGCCAAATATGAAGAACTTAAGCTCCTTATTCATGAGCATTCCCCCATAATTATTTGTCTACAGGAGAGCAAACTTGATCATAATACCCCTTGCCCTCGCGAATACATTAGTTATAGGACACCATATGATCACCAAGTGGGGAGCCATGGCGGAAGTCTCATATACGTTCGTCGAGATGTTCCCCAAGTTTCTCTGTCTATTCGTACACCTCTGCAGGCAGTGGTTGTACAGATCGACATAGGGCGAAAATATACAATTTGTTCTCTGTACTTGCCTCCAAATGATAACATTTTGTATGACAACTTAGTGGAGGTTATTCAACAACTCCCTCAACCTTTCCTTTTACTTGGAGATTTGAATGGTAGACACCCTTTGTGGGGTGATGTTTTAGCAAACACGAGGGGAAATATCATAACATCAATTGTGGAAAATGAAGATGTGGGACTCCTTAATACAGGAGAGCCCACACACTTTCATGTCCAGACAGGTACCTTGTCATGTATTGACCTATCAATCGTAAGCTCTAATTGCCTTCTCGACTTTGATTGGAGAACATTAGATGATTGGCATACTAGTGATCACGCACCAATCATTATAAACACCAACAATGGTCCACCTTTACAGGGATCGCCACGATGGAATCTTGACAAGGCGGACTGGGATAAATTTCGTGAACTAAGCGAAATTGAGGGGGATGCAGGACAAGTTGAAAATATCGATGATGCCATAGACTTACTGAATGGAACTCTCCATACAGCTGGAGTCAATTCAATTCCCAAAACAACAGGGTTATTCAAACGACGACCCGTCCCGTGGTGGTCTTCAGAACTAACTGCCCTCCACAGAGCCACAAGAAGATCTCTAACACGATTGCGTAAACGCAGAACTGATGAGAATTTAATTATGTACAAGAAATGTAGAGCACAGTTCCGTCGTGCCATGAAAGAAGCAAGGCGCCAGTCATGGATGTCTTTTGTTTCCTCCATTAACAGTAGGACACCACCATCTGCTGTGTGGAGGAAAGTAAAAAAGATAGCTGGCAAATTCACCCCCAACCCACCACCAGTGTTGAAGGTGAATGGCCAGTATGTAACCGAAGCAAATGATGTTAGCAATGCCCTGGCTAATCATTTTTCAAATGTATCCAGCAAGTGTGAAGGAGCCCCTGGTCACCAGTATAGGAGCACTGAAGAAAAGAAAATTTTAAATTTTGCAACAAGAAGGGAAGAGTCGTATAATTCTCCTTTCACTGAAAGAGAATTTGATTCCGCACTTGCTCATTGCAATGATACAGCCCCTGGACCCGATGGAATTCCATATGCAATGATTAAACATGTACATTTTAATACAAAGCTATTTATTTTAAGTATTATTAATAGAATATGGCATGATCATAGTTACCCAAGTGTTTGGGAACTAGCCATTATTTTAGCCTTTTTAAAACCCGGTAAAGACAAGTTTTTAGCAGCAAACTATCGTCCAATTGCATTGACATCTTGTTTATGTAAAATCATGGAGAAGTTGGTCAATGCAAGGCTGGTGTGGTACCTTGAAAAGAAAGGTATTTTATCACCGATTCAATGTGGATTCCGAAAAATGCACTCAACGACTGATGTGTTGATACGACTAGAGTCTTCTATTTGTGAAGCCTTTGCTTCCAAACAGCACCATGTTACAGTATTTTTTGACCTTGAAAAGGCATATGATACCACATGGAGATATGGTATTCTTAAAACCATTCATGAATTGGGATTGAGAGGAGAGCTGCCACTATTTATTCAGGCATTTCTTTCACGTAGAGTTTTTCAAGTGAGAGTGGGGGAAACTCTATCAGAGAGTAAGTGCCAGGAAGAAGGAGTTCCTCAGGGAAGTGTGCTGAGTGTAACCCTTTTTGCACTAGCAATTAATGGGATATCCTCAGCCATTCCCCAGGATGTTCTCTCAACATTATTTGTGGATGATCTCTCAATATCATTTGCTGGCACTAAAATGGCAATGGTTGAGAGAAAAATCCAACTCTCTATTGATAAAATTATCCAGTGGGCTGACATGAATGGATTTAAGTTCTCGACAAGTAAAACTACCATTGTCCATTTTTGTCGTATCCGGGGAGTACATCCAGACCCGGATATATACATTAAAAGTCAACGGATACCATGTGCAAGAGAAGCTAAATTTTTAGGTTTGATATTTGATTGTAGGCTTACATGGGTTTCTCACTTAAAAGCATTAAAAGCTAAATGTGTTGAAGCTCTGAATATCTTAAAAGTATTATCCCATACATCATGGGGGGCAGACCGCAGTACTATTTTAAAATTATACAAGGCCTTGATTTTTTCCAAAATTAGTTATGGTTGTGAGGTATATTCTTCAGCCACCTCAAGCCGGTTAAAAATATTAGACTCGATACATCATGCAGGTATTAGATTGTATACTGGAGCTTTTAAAACCTCGCCTATCCCAAGTCTCCTTGTTGATGCTGGAGAGTTACCTCTAGACCTTTACCGAATGTCTTCCATTCTTCGGTATTGGTTTAGATTGCAAAGACTCCCTAACTCTCTAGCCTTTCAGACTGCAAGCCTTGTAAGACACGCATCATACTTTGAGTTGCACCCAAAATCTCCTCAACCCTATGGCTTTCGGGTGAAACGATTATTAAATAGTCTGGATATAATTAGAAATAAGGTACTTCCATTCAAGGTATCATCAACGCCTCCATGGAAGTTACCAGAGATATCTTTTTGTAAATATTTTATTGGAGATAAGAAGAATATGTCAGACCTAGAAGCCAGGTCTCTTTTTAATGAACATGTTAAAGAACATAGAGGATCAACTTTTATCTATACTGATGGCTCCAAATCTGATGCTGGCGTTGGATTTGGAGTACATAGTAATGGTTTTAATTGTAGAGGTGCACTTCCTCTGACCGCTTCCATATTTACTGCCGAACTGTATGGCATATTAACCGCTATTGAGAAAATAGCATTGGAGAAGGAGGGTAATTTTACAATTTTTAGTGATGCAAGGAGTGTCCTTCAAGCTATGGAAGTTTTTAATTCTAATAACCCTCTAGTTTTAAAGATTTTAGAATGGCTTCTCATTATTGGACGGAGAGGTATAACAGTTCAATTTTGTTGGGTTCCAGCACATGTAGGTGTGTCCGGGAATGAGAAGGCAGATTCACTGGCTAAGGAGGCTGCATCCGAGTTGCTGCCAAGAAGGTATCCCATTGCCTGTAATGATTTCTTACCTGTCATCAAGAACTTGGTTTGCAATAAATGGCAACAGCAATGGGATAGTCAAGATGGCAATAAAATGCGAGAGATAACAAATGACATATCTCCTTGGAGGTATAATATGATGCCCCGAAAATGGGAGACGTCTCTTTGTCGTCTCCGTATTGGTCACACTCGGTTGACACACGAGTTTCTGCTGAAGGGCCAACACCAACCGTATTGTGATGACTGCTTAGTACCTCTAACAGTAAGGCATTTGCTGACCGAATGCCCCAATTATAACAACTTGCGGAATAGATATTTGTTTGAGGCTCGAGGTGAGGGTGGCAGGTTCATCCTTGCCAAGATTCTTGGAAATGATGTGTCCTACCATGCAAGTGGCATTTTTAGATTTATTTCAGAAGCAGGTCTTCTGAAAAATATTTAACTTTTATTACATTCAACTTTTATGATTTTAATTGAATACTCTTTTATTTTTTATTTTATTTTATCTTTTATTTTTGTATACATAAATTAAATGTTACCGGCGTCAATGACCTCAGATGTCAGGATGCCTGAAAACTTTAAATCAATCAATCAATCTCCACTCTCCGTGAACTGGATATGGCCGTCATCCCTCAAAAGGGCCACTATTTTGCTGACTCTGGCTCCCGAGGCTAGTGCAAATAAGAATATAACCTTTTGGGTCAAATCTTTTAGAGAGCAATCTTCGTTGTTCAGGGTTGAAGCCAAATGAAGAACCTTATCTAAGAACCAGAAATGGGCCACGGAGGTGCTGCAGGCCTAAGCATAGCGCCGGCCTTAGGGATTTTATTGAAGATTTCGTTACAGAAGTCCACTTGGAAGGCATACAGCAAGGGTCTAGTCAAGGCAGATTTACACGTAGAAATCGTGTTGGCTGCTAAACCTTGTTCATGGAGATGAATAAAGAATGATAAACAGAAATCTGTCGAAATTTCTTTTGGTTTCTTTGCCTTGACAAAGGCAACCCATTTCTTCCAGGAGGACTCGTATTGTCTTCTGGTAGATTTAGACTTATATTCTTCTAAGAAGTTTATACTGTCTCTCGAAATCCCAAACCTTTTCTTGACTACTAAGGAGAGAAAATCATGAGATGAAGGTTTCGGGTTTTCTGTGATTAAGCGAAGACAGTCGACTTCTGCACTTGTTGAGTCAGAACTGGATCTGGTAACGGGACTAGCTTCAGTCGCAGTTCCATATTAGAGGGAACCAGATGCTGTTCGGCCACTTATGAGCCACTATCGCTGCTGTTCCCTGAAAGGATCTCAGTTTGTTGAGGACTTTCAACAGAAGGTTGGGTGGAGGGAACAGGTAAATCCTGGACCATCTGTTCCAATCTAGGGACATCGCGTCCACTGCTTCCGCTAGAGGGTCCTCGTACGGGGCTACATATCGAGGTAGCTTCTTGTTGTCCCTCGTCGCAAAGAGGTCGATCTGCAGTCCTGGGACTTGACGTAAGATGAAGGAGAATGATTCTGCGTCTAGGGACCATTCTGACTATCGGGGTAGGCCTGGATAGAGCGTCTGCCGTCACATTGAGGAACCCTTGAAGGTGAACTGCTGACAAGTGCCATCTCTTCTTTTCCGCCAGACGGAAGATGGCCAACATCACTTGGTTGATTTGGGGCGATCTCGAACCTTGCCGGTTCAGGCATCTCATTACCACTTTGCTGTCCAGGACCAGTCTGATGTGGAGCGAGCAGGGAAGCTTCAGTTTCTTCAGAGATAGGAAAACTGCCATGGCTTCCAGAATGTTGATGTGGAAGGTTTTGACGAGGGAGGACCAAGTCCCCTGGACTTTCCATTGGTGAGAGTGGCCTCCTTATCCTTCCTTTGAGGCGTCCGTGTGAACGATGACTGAGGGTGGAGGTGGTTGTAAGGGCACCGATTTCCTTAGGTGCTTGGCCTCCGACCATGGCTTGAGAAGTGATCGTAGACGGGTTGGTATTGGTCTTCTTAGATCTCTTTGAGCGTTTGATGCATATCTTCTCCAGACTCCTGATGCATCTTTTAATTGTGCCCTCAGCACTGGGTCTGTCACTGAGGTGAACTGGAGGGAGCCCAGTACTCTCTCCTGTTGTCACCTTGATATCCGAGCGGATTTTAGAAGTCTCTTGACAGATACTTCTATCTCTCTCCTCTTCTTTGATGAAAGGGAGAGGCGGTGTGACTGTAAGTTCCAATGAATTCCGAGCCATTGAAACTTTTGAGCGGGAGATATTCGAGACTTTTCTATGTTGATCTTGAATCCCAAATGTTCCAGGAACTGGATCACTTTCTTGGAGGCTTGCATGTATTCTATTTCGGATGCTGCCCACACCAGGCAATCGTCCAGGTAGGCCATTTCCTGAACTCCTCTCTGGCGTAATTGATGAATGACTGCATTTGCAAGCTTCGTGAAGATTCTTGGGGCTATGTTTAGTCCGAAGGGCATAGCTCTGAAGACATATTGTCTCTTCTGAAGCTTGAATCCTAGGTAGGAGGAAACTTGTCGATTGATTGGGACATGCCAATATGCGTCTGCCATGTCTATGGAGACTGTGTATGCCTTTTTGGGCAGTAGGGTCCTTATGTGTTGAGGGGTGAGCATCCTGAACTTGTGGTTTACTATGAACTTGTTGAGTGGCGACAAGTCCAGAATGACTCTGAGTTTGTGCGAGTCCTTCTTTGGAACACAAAACAGCCTTCCTTGGAATCTGATGGACTTTGCCCTCTTTATTACTCTCTTGTCCAAGAGTTCTTGGACATATTCTTCCAGAACGGGGGTTGAGTGTTGGAAGAATTGAGGGAAAGTTGGTTGAGCTGCATTCCAGCTCCAACCCAGTCCGTTCTTGATCAGGCTGTGGGCCCAGGAATTGAAGGTCCAACGATCCCGGAAAGAGAACAGTCTCCCTCCTACCGGAAGCATCTCACTTGGAGTGCTGACCGGCGGACTTGCCTCCTTGGCCACGTCCACCTCTGTTGCCTTTGCCTCTTGAGGGGCGTCTAGAGTAGCCCCGAAACGAGCCTCTAGATTTCGGCCGAAAGATAGTAGATTGCCTTTCGAAGGCCGAGGTAAAGACTGGCGACTGTGTCGCCAACTGCTGGGGCACCAGTTGGTACGTGGTGGGTGGTTGTGCCACTGCCTGGGGCACCGTGGCCGCGGGAAGGTGTTGCTGTTGTCTAGGGGGGGCGAGAAGGCGCCCTTGGCCTCTTCGTCTTCCTCTTGGGTGGGGGACCCTCATCGTGGGAAGACTTCCTCTTCATTGACAAGCTCCACTTTTGGAGAAGGTTCCTATTCTCTGTGGCAGCTTTGTCGACGACCTCCTTAACCACTTCACTTGGGAAGAGGTCCTTACCCCAGATGCTGGATGATATCAGCTTCCTTGTTTCGTGCCTCACCGCAGCCGAGGCAAAGATGAACTCTCTATAAGCCCTTCTGGCCTTGATAAAGTTATACAGGTCCTTGGTCACGGTTGCCAGGTGTGCCTTGGCAAAGACCATGAACACGTCTGGGGATTGGGAGTCGCTTGCCATCGTCTCCATCATGGTTTGAAGAGACATCGAGGCGGCAAGTCTTTCTTTCGTTTCCTGTTCCCGGCGCATTTGAAAGTCTGACAACTTAGGGAGGTCTTCGCCAAACTGACGTCCGGCAATGTCGGCCTCCAACTTCCCGACTGAGAAGGTATGATGAACATCTTTCCAATCTTGTCCGTCCGATGGTAGGGCGAGGGAGAACGGCCTACACTCCTCGAGTGTGGGACATGGTTTCCCTGCCTCGATCGCCTTCAAGGCTGCCTTGTACCCTTTTTCCATAAAGGGGAAGGCTCGGGAAGAAGAAGCAACTAAGGAAGGGTGCTTCTTACTCAGAGCCGGCACTTTGGAATTAGGGAAGGCCCTCTCCTTCAGCGTGCTAGATAGCAAGGCCTGAGCTTTGGGGAGGTCAAGGACTATGACCTCTTTCGGCTCTGTCTCCTCTTTTGAGGGGGGTTCCGTCCAGATGGACGTAGCAGTCTGGGTAGGCCCCTAGGCTGGGCCAGAATTCCACATCTTCGACATGAACTGTGCCCAGCTTGTCGTAGATGAAGATGTTCCCCGCCGACATTGGCATGTATTCAGCATACCTCCACGGATTGACGGCCGAGAAAGAGGGAAGATCCTTGACGTTCAGCTTCTTCAGAGTTGCACGGGATGCTGCAAGTTGGTGCATTTCTAATCTTAATGCAACTTCTTTTTCAGTGGTCTGCTTCTGTAACTCCTGGACCTTAGTGAGTATGGACGATAAGGTCTGACTCATATCGGCTGATGGGGGAGCAGATGAGGTCGAGGGAATGGGCTCTGCGGCAGGAGGCGATGAAACCGAAACTATCTCGGTCCCTTCCTCGTCAGTCTCAGGAGCCACCATTGACTCCTCCTCCTGATCTTCAGCAAGAAGACTTTGTTCAGTGCCTTCTGACACTTCTGACATCCTGTCGTCCAGCTGGATGTCCTTCATTGCGTCTGATACATCAGATTCTACCGGAATCTGGACGCAGGGGATCTCTGAATGAGGTTGAGGGATTACTGCATCCGAAGATGCCCTTGGGAAAAGACAGGCCCTCATCTTTTCACTAGGAAGGTAGGGCCCAGTGGTGTTCTTTTTAAAACCCCTGACCCATTTTCGCAGCTTATCCCTTGCTGCATCCCTTGAATCCGTTGTCTTTTGATCATCAAAAGTCTCAGTAACCAAGTTTGAGCAAACGTCACATACCTGGGGGTCCCAATACGTCAGAGCTCCCTTTGTTGCTGCACAGCGAGCGTGCATCCTGCACAGTCCATGGCCGCAGAAGTTCTTACTGCGGACGTTGCAGAATACACTCCCACACTCGACTGGAACACCTGGGAAAGGATTTACCTTTTCCCACCGGTGAACCTACTGATGAAAGTGCTGGACAAACTTCGAACCTTCAAAGGTCAAGTAGCCCTGGTGGCCCCCAATTGGCCCAAGAGCAATTGGTTTCCTCTTTTACTGGAGCTGAATCTCCACCCTCACCTGATTCCCAACCCGACTTTGACCCAGATAGTACAAACGTGCACTGTGTTCGCTTCCTCAAACATTCAGAACACCCTAACTTTATGGACTTCATGAAGTTTGCGGCACACAAAGGGGCTAACATAGACCCCCAGAATACTTTATTCTTAGAATCTGACAAGAGAGACTCCACTCTTCGTCAATATGACTCTGCAGTCAAAAAACTAGCAAAGTTTTTGAAGGATTCTAATACTGACTTTATGACACTAAACCTAACGGTAACCTTTTTTAGAACCTTGTTTGAGTCGGGCTTAGCAGCTAACACTATTACTACCATCAAGTCTGCCTTGAAGAAGATTTTTCTAATCGGCTTTAATATAGATCTAACAGATTCATTGCTAGCTTCGATCCCAAGAGCCTGTGCCAGACTGAGACCATCTTCTCGTCCTAGCTTGATTTCCTGGTTTCTCAATGATGTTCTTAAACTAGCGTCAGAAACCGTCAACGATTCATGTGAGTATATCCCCCTACTCAGGAAAACTCTGTTTCTCATGAGTTTAGCATCTGGCGCCAGGATTTCGGAATTAGCTGCCTTATCAAGGGACCCAGGCCACATAGAGTTCCTTCCGTCAGGAGAGGTCCTCCTCTCCCCAGACAAGGTCTTCCTGGCCAAAAATGAAGACCCTCAGAATAGATGGTCCTCCTGGAAAATTATCCCTCTCCCTCAGGATCCTTCCCTATGCCCGGTTACCACTCTAAAGTCCTTTCTATCAAGGACTTCCTATAAGACCTCGGGACCCTTGTTCATCAGGGAGCGGGGAGGGACTATAACTTTGAAAGGGATCAGACAACAGATCTTGTATTTCATTAAACAGTCCAATCCAGAGTCTTTTCCTCACGTCCACGACATTCGGGCGGTAGCGACCTCAATAAATTTTTTCCATCATATGAACTTTACAGATCTCTCTAAATATACCGGATGGAAATCCCCCTCAGTGTTCAAGCGGCACTATCTTAAACATTTAGAGGCCCTTCAACTCGCTACCGTAGCCGCAGGGAGCGTGGTATCCCCCGGACAAATTCCTTCTAACTAATTCCTGAATCCGATATCTTCCACCTTCTTCCTCTTACCTGCCTCACTTACAGTTCCTACCTGAGTTCGGTTTGTTATATCACACCCATGGGTGTTCCCATTTCGTAACATTACTATTTTATTATCATTATTCAATTTACTTTTACCATACGAACTGTATTTCTTTAGTGTCCAAGTTTATATAATTGTTCCAGTGTTTCACCTTAATTGGTTTTATTTCAAGTTTAATGTTCATTTGTCTTCCCTTCCTGGGATATTATACCTTATCATGCTGATGTTATTAAAGACGACCGTCTTCTACTATAACTTTTGATTAAACCACTGTTTGTTATTTTGATTTTAATTCGTTCCCTTATAGTTAATGAAGTTTGGGTTCGTTTTCTCTGGTACTATTTCACTGGGCGGCACAGTGATTGAGCCCAGAAAAGGGATTTTGACGAAGGAAAAATCTATTTCTGGGCGAGAGACCTGTGCCGCCCAGTGAACCCACCCTAGTTGCTCCCCCCCTGATCAGACCCCAAACTTACGGGTGCTGTAAGGAGTGATGGGCAAGCGTGGGTAGAGTTAGTAGTACTGGTCTGCGAGGCAGGGGAGGTTGAACTGCACCTCACTATTGAGGGATTTCGAAGAGGAGAAGTCTAAATGTTACGAGACCTCTGGTATTTCGCCCCAGTCTATACCGACACCATTAGGTGAGCGAGCTAGTTCAACCTAGCATTCCTATACATTTTTTCTCTGGTAATATTAGCAGTTATATTCCTTTGAAATGGTGCTTTAGGAGCATTTCACTGGGCGGCACAGGTCTCTCGCCCAGAAATAGATTTTTCCTTCGTCAAAATCCCTTTTCTAAGGAATATAACTGCTATATATTACCAGAGAAAAAAAGCATAGGAATGCCAGGTTGAACCCAGCTCGCTCACCTATATAAGGTGTTGGTATAATATACTGGGACGTGATAATTCACAACCAGAGGTCTCGCACTATTTAGATATCTCCTCTTCAAAATCCCCGCCACAGCGAGGTGCCGATCAACACTACTACCACTAACCCAACCCACGCCAGTGACGTCACTCCTCATAGCACCCAAGGTTTGGGGCCCATGTTGGGAGGGAAGTCAAGGGAGGGTTCACTGGGCGGCACAGGTCTCTCGCCCAGAAATAGATTTTTCCTTCGTCAAAATCCCTTTTCTGGGCTCCGAGCTGTGCCGCCCAGTGAAATAGTACCAGAGAAATGGTCCCAAATCTTGGAACAATACCTGAGGAAGTAAAATAAAATCCAAAATAACAGGTAAGAGGATAGCAAGACATAGTTGATTAAGGTTCACTATGTTCAGGAGGAATCACATTCCCTGCTGCCACTGTAGCAAATATAAGGCTTCCAGAGGTTCTAAGCAGTGGCGTTTAAATACTGTTGGAGACTTCCAGCCTGTATATTTAGTAAGTCCAGTGAAGTTCATAGTAATTAACTGAGGTAGCTACAGCTCATATATCATGGACGTGAGGGAGTGATGTGGGAATGATTCTAGGTAGCCCGTTAATGAAATGCAGAATCTTCTGTCTGAGTCCTTTCAGGATGATGGTTCTTCACCTTCTCTAATGGGTAAGGGCCCTGAGGACTGAACGGGAGATATGTTTAAGTAGGCTTCCAGAGTGTTTACTGGACGTAAAGATGAGTCCTGCGGAAGTGGGACAATCTTCCAGGGGAACCGTCTGTCCTGGGGGTCCTCATTTTCGCTAAAAATCTTTTGTCAGGGGAAAGGAGTACTTCCCCTGACGAGAGAAATTCAATATGACCTGGATCTTTAGACAAGGCTGAAAGTTCTGATATTCTGGCGCCAGAAGTCAGGTTCATTAAGAACAAGGATTTCCTAACCAATGGAATATAATGGCAAGTCTCGTTAAGAGTGTCTGAAGCCAATTTAAGTACGTCATTCAGAAACCAGGAAACTGAGCTAGGGTGAGTTGATGGTTTCAATCTGGCGCAGGTTCTCGGGATGGATGAGAAGTATGAATCTGTAAGGGCAATATTAAAACCAATTGTAAAACCTTCAAGGCTGACTTAATTTGTGGTAATAGTACAAGTCGCTAAGTCTGATTCAAATAAAATTCTGAAGAAGGTTACTGTCAGATTCATAGTCATCGTCTCAACCTTTGAGTCCCTTAAAAACTGGCAAGTTTCATAACAGCTGAATCATACTGTCGAAGGGTGGATCCCCTCTTATCTGATTCTAAAAATAACGTATTTGAGGATCAATATCTGCACCTCTTGAGCTGCAAATTTCATAAAGTCCATAAAGGTAGGGCATTCTGAATTTGAGGAAGCTAACACACTGCGAGTTGTACTGCTTGTGTTAGTATTGGATTGGGGATCTGTCGAGGTGGAGACCCAGTTCCACCAGAAGGGGAAACCCGTTGTGCTTGGGCCAGATGGGGGCTACTAGAGCAACTTGGCCTTTGAAAGTCCTGAGCTTGTCTAACACTTTCATCGACAGATTTATTGGTGGGAATAGGTAAATTCTCTCCCAAGTGTTCCAGACTAATGATATTGCGTCTGTGGCGTAAGCCCGAGGATCCGGGCTGGGAGCTACGTAGCACTCTAGTTTGTAGTTGGACTCTGTTGCAAACAGATCTATCTGGAGATCCGGAACCTGAGAAAGAATCCAACTGAAGGACTTTGGGTCTAGTGACCACTCCGACTCCAGCGGAGTTGTCCTCGAAAGTGCGTCCGCCACTATCTATCTAGAAGAAACCTGATATGTTGGTTTTTGGCTGGAGCCGGTTGCTTATGGTCAAAAATACCGCCATGGCCTCTAAAACATTGATATGAAGTTGGCGGAATATTGTCGACCATAGTCCCAGGACTTTCTTGTACTGAGAGTATCCCCCCCCCCCCGCCTGTTAAGGAGGCGTCTGTGTAAATGACGAGCTTGGGGGTGGATATTGTAAGGAAACGGATTTGCCAGATTTTGACCTTTGTCCATGGTTGAAGTCTTTTCTTCAGAATTGGTTGGAGTCGAGCCCTTTGTCTCGATATTACTCGTTTTCCTGGAGCACCATACTCGGCTTATATCTTTCAGTCTGGCCTTCAGTAGTATATCTGTTACTGAGGCAAACTGGAGGGCACCCAGGATTCTCTCTTGATTTCTCCTGGAAGACAATTGTCTTTGAGAAAACGTATTGTGTTTTGCTATATCGTTCCTCTTGGCTGTTGGGAGACAGAGTGTGGGAGCATAGAACTTATTGAATCCTAACCATTGAAACTTGTCTTCGGGACCAAATGAGATTTCTCGAAGTTGATTTGGAACTAAAACTGTTGTAAGAGATTATCACTCTGTAGTTGCTGTGAGGCAGTTTGCCTAGTTGAAGCCTAGAAACGGACGAAAATGCCTTGCTTTCGGAACATGATAGCAAACGTCTGCAAGATCCATAGAGGAGGTGACGGCCCCACAGAGAAGCAAGGTCCGCACCTGAGAGATGGTCAGCATGTGAAACTTGTCGCATTGAATGTAAAAATTCAGAAACGACAGGTCCAGGATTACTCTTCGCTATTCTGAGTCTTTCTTTGGCCCGCTGAACAAGTGATCCTGAAATTACAAGCGATTTACTTTCTTTATTGCTTCCTTTTGCAATAGATCGTTTTCATATAAGACTAGCTCTTCCGTTGGATGTTGATGAAAACTGGTTGGTGGAGGGGGCCTTTCTATCCAACTCCACCCCAGATCTTTGGAAATTAAGCTGAAAGCCCAAATGTTGAACGTTCAACGGTTCCGGAAGATGTAAAGTCTTCCCCCTACCTGAGAACTGCCAATGATTTGCTGCGGATTTACCTCCTCGGCCTCGAGAGTAGCTGTTGCGAAAAGTTCCTCTCGAGCTAGCGCCTCTGGGGCGCTGGTAACCCTGGAAAGCACCCTGAGTTTCAAAGGTGGGCCTAAGGGCTGGGGAAGTAGCATAGGAGGTAGTTGCTACTTGGGACTGAGGAACCAGCACGTATTGCTGTTGGGGTTAACCCTTCGAAGTGAAAGGTTGACTTTCTTGTGCCACCGGGATGGTTTGAACCACCTGTTGGGACCGCCGGTTTGGAAGGAATGGAAAGATCTCAGACTCTTTCTACCTCGAGATTGGTTGCTGGCCGGTTCGAACTTGTGCTTGGGGACTAAGCCCATCGAACCTTGAGGCTCTGATTGACCCTAGCAGCTCCACTGACAACGTTGTTGACTAAATCCTCAGGGAATAGAGTCAGGGCTCCAGACTGGGGCTTTAATGAGCTTGTTAGGCTCATGTCTGATAGTGGCCTCAGACAAGACATGCCTACAGCAACGACGTCTGGCCGCAAAGAAGTCGTAGGAATCAGACAGTAAGGTTTGAAGTAATGACTTCGTCAAGACCTTAAAAGGTGGTTCTTCTTCATACATTAAAGAGGTCTTTTCTGCCATTGCCCTCTTAATGAGAGAATGCCTTGATGAAGTCACTGAGCTTCAGCACGGCATTTTATTCCCGTGCTGAAACTTGGTGACGGGCAAGAGGGCTCTCGAACTTCGGGAAATTGCTCCCCCAGTTCGAATCTAAATTTCTCTCTTTCATCTTTTTCTTCCTCTTTATATTGCTTCAACCTTCTCCTAATATTATAAACTTTCCTTCATGTTGCTGTCCCAACCCTATTAGTAAAATTTCCCATATGTATGTGTATATATTTACATATATATGTGTGTTTATTATTATTTTTTTTTCTCTCTATTTATGGCAAGGATGTTTCTACATCTGTTATTGCCACTTGGGCGGATGTTTCTACATCCGGTATTGCTGCCTGCTTTGATGAATGGGAAAGGTGTCACGGTTGGGAGGTGTTTGTGCTCTAAGCTATATGTGAGAGTATTGGATGATCTCAGCCATCCCGAAGATGGTTTGGACCTTTTTGGCGGAACTATTCTCAAGTGTTGGGTCTTCGGAATCCAGGGGGATCCAACGCTTGGGGTAGGACTCTCGGCTTTTGGCCGGAAGCCCGTCATTACAGATATGGGGAGGATGATTCCATAGTTTCTTGGTCTCAGTCCTAACAGGCGGGTTCAGCTTACACCTGTGCCTCTATATCTGTTTTGATGCTATCCTTCGGGTAGGGTATGGAGTGGACCATCTGGGAAGTATACTCTCACTGTGCCGGTAGTGGAGAGTGTAAATTTCCTTCCCAACATGTGATGCCTTAATGTTCTCAAGCAGGTAAATCAAACTTCAAAAAATCACTCTTCTCTCTTCTTTTTTATGATGGATTCTTGTGAAAATGACCCCACCTCCCCTGGATATGCTGACTCGCCCCCGGCACTGTTGACGACCTCTGGCAATTCATTTAAAGAAAACTCCGTTGACGACGTAGGAACTAAAAAGGACTATTCTTTAAACACTCGGAAAAAGGGTAATTTGGGCAACACAGGAAAATTGAATGTCCTGCACATTACCCAAATCCCATTAGAAACTAATTATCATATGCTACATAAAATATTTGAGTGTTATGGATTAATAAAAGAAATTAGAATGAAACTTCAAGATGATAATTGGGAATCTTGGTTATCATTTAATTGTCATGAGGAAGCATTTAATGCAAGCCGTAATATTGTTGATATTAAAGTAGGTAATATGAGTGTTAAGGGTGCTCTGTGTGATGGGGCACCTAAAGATCTGGATGTCTACAGACCAGCAGACTGGGCTGATAAAGATATAGAGGCGAATATGCCATCCCAAAGAAAGCCAAAACCACCAATGTGGCTTCTTGCTCAATCTGTAGGAGGTACGGAAAATTATTTCAAGGTCTGCAAATTTCTTCAGAGGAAGGTAGGTACGATCGCACCAGGAGATATATCTCGATTCGGTAAGAAAAGTTACTTGATAAAGGCCAAGTCATACACACAGTCTGTTATACTGTCCAATTTGAAGACAGTAAATGATGATATGAAATTGGACATCAAACCCCATCTAAACTTTAGCTATGGAAGGGGAGTGGTTTTTAATAGGGATCTGTATGAATTTACTGAAGAAGAGATATTGACTATGTGTCCTCTATCAGTGTGGAAAGTACATAAAGTACCTGGAACATCAATGATTGTTCTTACTTTCCAGGATGCCGATGTACCTTCCCACATAGACATAGAAAATGAAAGGATCAGAGTTCAACCTTTCAAGCAAAAGCCACTGCAATGTTATAATTGCTTTAAATTTGGACATCCTTCCAAAGTTTGCAATAGTGAAAGAATTTGTAATACTTGCTCCAATATTTACCATGGGGAATGTACATTTGAGACAAGGTGCTTAAACTGCAACTCAAATCATAAATCTAATGATAGGAGCTGCCAGTTTTATAAGTTAGAAGAGGCTGCCCTCAATAAATCAATTATTGAACATGTAAGCGTGGGGCATGCCAAGAGATTATTAAATAAATCTAATACTTATGTAAAGACATTAAAAACAGGAGAAAAAGTTCCTCGGGAATCATCTCACCCACCTACTACTGTAGGTAGTTCTCGAAAAAGGAATTCACCATCTATTGATAAAGTGCTGCATAAGACAAGAACATCTCCTCCTAAAGATTTATCATTGAGTATCAACCAAAAGACATTGCCCACCACTATCAAACCTTTGTCCCCCATTACAAAGGATAGTACTAACCTCTCCCAGGCCATATCCTTGCCTGATTTAATGGAGATTCCACCTGACACCAAGTTATCAGGTGTACCTGTAGTGGGGAAGGTACAAAAACCTGGTAACTCACAACCTACTAATCATAAAAGAGAGAGACCTCCATCTCTCTCACCCCCTTCCATAAGAAATACTAGAATTATGACATCAAATAAATATGATGTTTTATCTGTTGATGTTGCCGATCAACCAGAAGATAATTTGAATAAATCAGAAATTCAAGTTGAGGTCCACCATCCCCCTCAACAAATAAATAAAAAAGATACAAAGAAAAACACCAACGTAAAACCCAACATAACAAGACCACCTCTGATGAAACCTACAGGTAATAATGTTAGATTAAAAACTGCTAATGGGAAGACCTCATCCAAGATGTCTTCCAGAAATAATCCATAGTTTTCTCCTCCATTTTGCAATGGAACTGTCAGGGTTTGAGGGCGAAATATGAAGAACTTAAGCTCCTAATTCATGAGCATTCCCCCATAATTGTATGTCTACAGGAAAGTATGCTTGATTCTAACACTCCTAGTCCTCGAGAGTATGTTAGCTATAGAACACCATATAATCAACAAGCAGGGAGCCATGGCGGAAGTCTCATGTGCATTCGTCGAGATGTTCCCCAAATACCCATGTCTATACGTACAACCCTGCAGGCAGTTGTTGTACAAATTGATATAGGGAGAAAATATACAATATGCTCTCTGTACTTACCTCCAAATGATAATATTTTATATGTTGATTTAGCAGAGGTCATTCAACAACTCCCTCAACCTTTTCTCTTACTGGGAGATATGAATGGTAGACATCCTTTATGGGGTGATATTTTAGCAAACACAAGGGGCAATATTATCTCATCAATTGTGGAGAATGAGGATGTGGGACTACTTAATACAGGAGAGCCCACACACTTCCATGTTCAGACAGGTACTTTGTCATGCATTGACCTTTCAATTGCAAGCTCTAACTGCCTTCTTGATTTTGATTGGAGGACATTAGATGATTGGCATACTAGTGATCATGCACCAATCATTATAAACACCAACAAGGGTCCGCCTTTGCAAAGATTGCCACGTTGGAATCTAGACAAGGCAGACTGGGTTAAATTTTCCGAGCTAAGTGAAATCGAAGGGAGAGCAGAACAGTTTGGAAGTGTTGATGATGCCATAGACCTACTGAATGGAACTCTTCATACAGCAGGAGTCAATTCAATTCCCAAAACAACAGGGTTATTCAAACGACGACCAGTCCCGTGGTGGTCTTCAGAACTAACTGCACTCCACAGAGCCACAAGAAGATCTCTAACTCGATTGTGTAGACGCAGAACTGATGAGAATTTAACTATGTACAAGAAATGTAGAGCACAGTTCCGTCGTGCCATGAAAGAAGCAAGGCGCCAGTCATGGATGTCTTTTGTTTCCTCCATTAACAGTAGAACACCACCATCTTCTGTGTGGAGGAAAGTAAAAAAGATAGCTGGCAAATTCACCCCCAACCCATCACCAGTGTTGAAGGTGAATGGCCAGTATGTAACTGAAGCAAATGAAGTTAGCAATGCCCTGGCTAATCATTTTTCAAATGTATCCAGCAAGTGTGAAGGAGCCCCTGGTCACCAGTATAGGAGCACTGAAGAAAAGAAAATTTTAAATTTTGCAACAAGAAGGGAAGAGTCGTATAATTCTCCTTTCACTGAAAGAGAATTTGATTCCGCACTTGCTCATTGCAACGATACAACCCCTGGACCCGATGGAATTCCATATGCAATGATTAAACATGTACATTTTAATACAAAGCTATTTATTTTAAGAATTATTAATAGAATATGGCATGATCATAGTTACCCAAGTGTTTGGGAACTAGCCATTATTTTAGCCTTTTTAAAACCCGGTAAAGACAAGTTTTTAGCAGCAAACTATCGTCCTATTGCATTGACATCTTGTTTATGTAAAATCATGGAGAAGATGGTCAATGCAAGGCTGATATGGTACCTTGAAAAGAAAGGTATTTTATCACCGATTCAATGTGGATTCCGAAAAATGCACTCAACGACTGATGTGTTGATACGACTTGAGTCTTCTATTTGTGAAGCCTTTGCTTCCAAACAGCACCATGTTACAGTATTTTTTGACCTTGAAAAGGCATATCATACCACATGGAGATATGGTATTCTTAAAACCATTCATGAATTGGGATTGAGAGGAGAGCTGCCACTATTTATTCAGGCATTTCTTTCACGTAGAGTTTTTCAAGTGAGAGTGGGGGAAACTCTATCAGAGAGTAAGTGCCAGGAAGAAGGAGTTCCTCAGGGTAGTGTGCTGAGTGTAACCCTTTTTGCACTAGCAATTAATGGGATACCCTCAGCCATTCCCCAGGATGTTCTCTCAACATTATTTGTGGATGATCTCTCAATATCATTTGCTGGCACTAGAATGGCAATGGTTGAGAGAAAAATCCAACTCTCTATCGATAAAATTATCCAGTGGGCTGACATGAATGGACTTAAGTTCTCGACAAGTAAAACTATCATTGTCCATTTTTGTCGTATCCGGGGAGTACATCCAGACCCGGATATATACATTAAAGGTCAACGGATACCATGTGTATCGGAAACCAAATTTTTAGGTTTGATATTTGACTGTAGACTTACATGGGTTTCTCACCTAAAAGCGCTAAAAGCTAAATGTGTTGAAGCTCTGAATATCTTTAAAGTATTGTCCCATACATCATGGGGGGCAGACCGCAATACTATTTTAAAATTATACAAGGCCTTGATTTTTTCCAAAATTAGTTATGGTTGTGAGGTATATTCTTCAGCCACCCCAAGCCGGTTAAAAGTATTAGATTCGATACATCATGCAGGTATTAGATTGTCTACTGGAGCTTTTAAAACCTCGCCTATCCCAAGTCTCCTTGTTGATGCTGGAGAGTTACCTCTAGACCTTTACCGAATGTCTTCCATTCTTCGGTATTGGTTTAGATTGCAAAGACTCCCTAACTCTCTAGCCTTTCAGACTGCAAGTCTTGTAAGACACGCATCATACTTTGAGTTGCACCCAAAATCTCCTCAACCTTATGGCTTTCGGGTGAAACGATTATTAAATAGTCTGGATATAATTAGAAATAAGGTACTTCCATTCAAGGTATCATCAACGCCTCCATGGAAGTTACCAGAGATATCTTTTTGTAAATATTTTATTGGAGATAAGAAGAATATGTCAGACCTAGAAGCCAGGTCTCTTTTTAATGAACATGTTAAAGAACATAGAGGATCAACTTTTATCTATACTGATGGCTCCAAATCAGATGCTGGCGTTGGATTTGGAGTACATAGTAATGGTTTTAATTGTAGAGGTGCACTCCCTCTGACCGCTTCCATATTTACTGCCGAACTGTATGGCATATTAACCGCTATTGAGAAAATAGCGTTGGAGAAGGAGGGTAATTTTACAATTTTTAGTGATGCAAGGAGTGTCCTTCAAGCTATGGAAGTTTTTAATTCTAATAACCCTCTAGTTTTAAAGATTTTAGAATGGCTTTTCCTTATTGGACGGAGAGGTATAACAGTTCAATTTTGTTGGGTTCCAGCATATGTTGGTGTGTCCGGGAATGAGAAGGCAGATTCACTGGCTAAGGAGGCTGCATCCGAGTTGCTGCCAAGAAGGTATCCCATTCCCTGTAATGATTTCTTACCTGACATCAAGAAATTGGTTTGCAATAAATGGCAACAGCAATGGGATAGTCAAGATGGCAATAAAATGAGGGAAGTAACAAATGACATATCTCCTTGGAGGTATAATATGATGCCCCGAAAATGGGAGACGTCTCTTTGTCGTCTCCGTATTGGTCACACTCGGTTGACACATGAGTTTCTGCTGAAGGGCCAACACCAACCGTATTGTGACAACTGTTTAGTACCTCTAACAGTAAGGCATTTGTTGACCGAATGCCCCAATTATAACATCTTGCGGAATAGATATTTGTTTGAGGCTCGAGGTGAGGGTGGCAGGTTCATCCTTGCCAAGATTCTTGGAAATGATGTGTCCTACCATGCAAGTGGCATTTTTAGATTTCTTTCAGAAGCAGGTCTTCTGAAAAATATTTAACTTTTATGACATTCAATTTTTATGATTTTAACTGAATACTCTTCAATTTTTTATTTTTTTTATTTCATTTTTTATTTTTGTATACATAAATTAAATGTTACCGGTGTCAATGACCTTAGATGTCAGGATGCCTGAAAACTTTAAATCATTCATTCATTCATTCATTTTCTGCCATTGTAGCCAAGTTGATAGGTCTACTCAGGCGCATACAGGCTTCGAACTTGAGGCATATCAGGGATTCCGGAAGCCTGGGTAGCCACTCACTGAACTGAATGGAAGCACAGTCAGCGCTTAATTTACCCGATGTGAAGGTCGCCGGGGCGTTAGTCCAGCAATCGTGATCCCCCGGGGACAGGAGGGAAGTCGGATGCGTTTCCTTCAGCTGCGGTAACGGCTTGTCCTCGTTTATTGCCTGCTGAGCAAGGTCCGATATCTTAGTGACACACGGAGTAGGGGTTTACTCCTCCACTAGAAACATCGTGTACAGGCTCTTGTGAGGTGTTAACGTAGTGTTAACACACTCCCACTCGTTTAAGGGCCGGACCCAGGTGGACTGAGCCTGCCCCTTTGGGTACATTTTGGTTTCTTTGGGGACCTTGTCAAACCTTACGAGTGTCTCCTCGGTAAGGCATGCGAAACCAGAGAGAGGGAACTGTAGACCCGGCGGGAAGAATTCAAAATCTTCTACAGTCCGGGTGCCAAACCCTTCGATGGTTAACATACCATCTTTGAAGGGAGAGTGCAAGGCCGCCTTCCACGGATTGCTTTCGACGAATTCCGGGAGCTTGGAGGCATCCGGGATGATATATTGTGCTGTTGAGGTAGCCCATAACAAATGAGACCCTGTACGAGGCTATCTGGTTTAGCACTCTCTCTTCCCCCTAAAGGACAATTATTCCATTCAATTGTCAAGTTCACAGAGGCGCCAGGAATCTTTCATCATATAATTCCTGGTGACTTGGTATGTGACACGAGGTTTGAGCCAGTGAGCTACAGAGGTCCGTAAATTATATATATATGTATATAAATGGATAAATATCAACACAACATCGTGTTCAAATAGAAATAAATTTCTACCTCATCCATGGGATCGGATGCTGGCCTCTTCTAATGAAGGTCAGGTTGAAACCAACCATGCCACGAGAGGCCATTGCATCAACCTTGAAAGGGCTGCCGGATCGAAGGGAGCCTCCGGGGTCGTAGGTTTCAGGCCGGGCTTCGCTCTCGACCCAAGAGAAGTCTTAACTGGTTGGTGATTTGGAAGACCTGTGAGTCTTTGGTAGGGGCTGGCAGGTAGCTTTAACTTTAGGGACAAGGACGTGGCCCGACATCAGCCACGTGCTTCCTTGAAAACCCTAAAATGAAAAGACACAGGGTCTCTTTGCCCTGACACTCCAGGCAAACCCGCCAACCCAGATCTAAAGAGTCGCCAAGGTAGAAGTCATGGAAGACTGCGAGCTCCGAAAGAGGGTATATCGTTACTAATGAACAAGGTAACTCCGTTGGGAATGTAAAATAAATAGATCGAGAATAAATGTTTAAATCGATCAATCACAAAGGAAATAAAATGAAAATCCCAAAGGATTATATCCGAAGTTATAATTATAGATAGTAACGACAGGGGCACCTACAGAGTGTCCCATAGTAGGGTAGTAACCCAAAAAGATCCGGGTGTTCCGAATTCTTAAAATAGACCGGTATGAAACCGGGACAAAAGGCTATGAACAAAATTTCGGACCGTTATAGTAACCGGGGAGAAAACTTTTCATAAATTAACTGACATTGTCAAAATAATTCCATAAAAGGTGAAGATTATCAATGAAATAATATTGTCATAGCAAGAAATATACTATCCCGTCGGTACTGGGGAAGTATAGAATAACATAAAGATACATAAGTATCACATAGCAGGTCAGTAACCTAAAGAGATCCGGATGCTCCGAATTCTTGAATTAGACCAATATGAAATCGGGACAAAAGGCTATGAACAAAATTTCGGATCGGTGCAGTAACCGGGGAAAAACTTATAAATTAACTGACTTTGTTAAAACAATTCCATAATAAGTTAAGATTATCAATGAAAAAATATTGTCATAGCGAGAAATATGCTATCCCGTCGGTACTGGGGAAGTATAGAATAAAATAAAGATACGTGAGTGTCCCATAATAGGTTAGTAACCTAAAAGGATCCGGGTGTACAGGGTTCTTAAAGTAGACCGATATGAAACCGGGACAAAAGGCTATGAACAACTCTAGGACCGGTTTAGTAACCGGGGAAAAACTTATAAATAAACTGACATTGTTAAAACAATTCCGTAATAAGTTAAGGTTATCAATGAAATAATATTGTCATAGCTTGAAATACACTATCCCGTCGCTACTTGGGAAGTATAGAATAAAATACAGATACATGAGTATCCCATAATAGGTTAATAACCTAAAAAGATCCGGGTGTTCCGGATTCTTAAAATAGACCGATATGAAATCGGGACAAAAGGCTATGAACAAAATTTCGGACCGGTATAGTAACCGGGGAAAAAATTATCAAAAATTAACTGACATTGTTGAAACAATTCCATAATAAGTTAAGATTATCAATGAAATAATATTGTCATAGCGAGGAATATACCATCCCGTCATTACCAGGGAGGTATAAAATAAAAAAGGGTTTATAATAACATGCTACCTTATAATAACATGTTCCCTGTTAAACAATTCCGTAATTAGATATGATCATTCAATGAAATAATGTTGTCATAGTAGGAGATATACTATCCCGTTGTTACTGGGGAAGTATAGGATAAAAATGTTATAATAGCATGTTATAATAACATGCTACCCGTTGGCTCCGGGGAGACAACTATGAGAGACCCCGGGGTCGTAACATGCCTCCGGGGTAGGGGGAGTCAAAGGGGAGGGAGGAAGGGGTTCAATGACTCCCCGCCAGCCACAAGAACCCAAATGAACACCGCCAATAAATAACATAACAACAAATATTCGCTCCTCTGTGATACACCACGAACAAAAGTCTACATTATAGTAGAAACTCAAATAATACAGTACATAACGAAACATAACCAATACACAACCAAGTTCCCCCAGCCGACCGATGGCCAGTCAGAGCGGCGGGGAAAAAGGGCTACGACAAGGCATGAGAATGAATGTACTAAACTGAAACCCCGGTGGATGTTCTCGGCACCAACTATAGTGAGTCATAAGGTATCCCAGGAAGGGATGGTGTGAGGGGGGGAGGAGGTGGTGGCAAGGCTGAGGCACGAGAAGGACTCGATCCGTAATGCCAAACGCCCACGCAACCGGGAGGAATCCCTGAATGGGGATAATGGGGGGGGGGGGGAAAGGAGGCAACGAGAACTAACCAATGAGAGGGCAGGAGGCGATCACGTGGGCATGAGGGAGGACAGGAGTACCCACCTGACCGCTGGAACCACATAAGTAAAACGGAATAAGCAATAAAATAGTGTACAATAATGTTAAATGATGTAACACATTGAACTGGTTTATAGGCATGCGTAACTTAAAATAAAATTAGTAAGAGAAGGACGCAAGGGAATGGCAGGGGGATAATAGCTGGCAGCCCTCCAGAGCGGGAGGAGTCGCGCTGGACAGGGATACCAACATAACATCTACCTCGGGTAGATGCCGAACGGTAGGAAACAAATAAAATAACAACTGCCCCGCGAGAGTCCCACTCAAACTAAGCGATAACTAGACGGTAATCGCAATAATATCAATATATAATATCAATAATATAATAATATAAACACTTAATGCGGTAGCGAAACCAACTAGGCCATGCCCGAAGGCAGGCTTGCCAACCGAGTTCAAAACTATGATACGTAGTATATCATCAAAACATCAAAATAATATCAAAGCACAATGATGAGGTGTAATCGATGAGAAAAACCTCCAAAATAAGGTTCGAAACGAAAAACAATCAGTATGGAAGACCAATTGCAATACGTTAAGAACGAGCTAAGGCGGTAGCAAGCCAGCAAGGGAGCCGCAAGCGGTCCGACAAGAGGAAAAAAATAAAACCTCGAATAAAATTAAAATTAACGGCAATGCTACCCTCAAAAGCTCAAAACTCATAGATTTGGTACTTAACTTAGATATGGGGACCAGGGAATCCGCCATCGGCAAAAAGAAATGAGATATGAACGAAAAAACCAAAGAGAAAAATATACAAATGTTCATAGAAGATGTGCTATAAAGGAGTGACGTCACTGGCGTGGGTTGGGTTAGTGGTAGTAGTGTTGATCGGCACCTTGCTGTGGCGGGGATTTTGAAGAGGAGATATCTAAATAGTGCGAGACCTCTGGTTGTGAATTATCACGCCCCAGTATATTATACCGACACCTTATATAGGTGAGCGAGCTGGGTTCAACCTGGCATTCCTATGCTTTTTTTCTCTGGTAATATAAAGCAGTTATATTCCTTAGAAATAGTGATTTAGGAGTATTTCACTGGGCGGCACAGCTTGGAGCCCAGAAATATATTTATTGATAATCAATAAAGCATGAGGTCAATGTGCATTTTATAGTACAATATAAAACAAAATTTGGAAATATAATTAAAAGCATAAATAAGAGGTTAATATCAGAAATACTTGTTTCATCTGAAAGGAAATGCGTAAGCCACTTTAGAAAGGAAATTTTGTAAAATTTTCTTATTTTCTTATTTCTGTCATTACAGTCTATAGACACTTACGTAGTAATACGCATGGCACATGTGTAAGTCTTTTATGCTTCTTTCACCTTTATACTTGGAACATTCCATAGTGTCACCACGGTGACACTTCACTTAACATGTCACTCCGTGGGGAGAGATCATGTACACCCATCACCAAAGTCCCGAATAGTGCACTGTTCCTCGCAGTTTTCAAGCGGCAGGATTTAGCGCACTACCTGCCACCACCACAAAGCGCTTGATCTCCTGCACTTGCTTTGCGTAGTGTTTAAAGAAAACCCTGGATGACTTCCATCCAGTATATGAGCGAAGACTTTCAAAATTCATATTTTGGAAAAAATTCAGAGGCGAAGCAATCTTTCTCGGATCATGACCTGCGGGTGTACTGTCTGGATCGGCTCTGCGAATGAAGTAGGTGATCTTCGTCCTTAATTGTTTCAAAGACAATGTTGAACCTGAGGTTTCTCCCCTAAAAAGCTGTCCTCCCCTAAAGTCTTAAGTTCTACGAAGATAGACCTTTAGGCACTCTACTGGACATAGAGATGCATCTTCCTTCAGAGGGCAGATTCTCCAGGGACCCCACCTTTTAGTGGGTAGCTCATTTTTAGCGAGAAACGTTGGGTCAGGAAAGAGATTCAATTCTCCACTCTCCGTGAACTGGATATGGCCGTCATCCCTCAAAAGGGCCACTATTTTGCTGACTCTGGCTCCCGAGGCTAGTGCAAATAAGAATATAACCTTTTGGGTCAAATCTTTTAGAGAGCAATCTTCGTTGTTCAGGGTTGAAGCCAAATGAAGAACCTTATCTAAGAACCAGAAATGGGCCACGGAGGTGCTGCAGGCCTAAGCATAGCGCCGGCCTTAGGGATTTTATTGAAGATTTCGTTACAGAAGTCCACTTGGAAGGCATACAGCAAGGGTCTAGTCAAGGCAGATTTACACGTAGAAATCGTGTTGGCTGCTAAACCTTGTTCATGGAGATGAATAAAGAATGATAAACAGAAATCTGTCGAAATTTCTTTTGGTTTCTTTGCCTTGACAAAGGCAACCCATTTCTTCCAGGAGGACTCGTATTGTCTTCTGGTAGATTTAGACTTATATTCTTCTAAGAAGTTTATACTGTCTCTCGAAATCCCAAACCTTTTCTTGACTACTAAGGAGAGAAAATCATGAGATGAAGGTTTCGGGTTTTCTGTGATGAAGCGAAGACAGTCGACTTCTGCACTTGTTGAGTCAGAACTGGATCTGGTAACGGGACTAGCTTCAGTCGCAGTTCCATATTAGAGGGAACCAGATGCTGTTCGGCCACTTATGAGCCACTATCGCTGCTGTTCCCTGAAAGGATCTCAGTTTGTTGAGGACTTTCAACAGAAGGTTGGGTGGAGGGAACAGGTAAATCCTGGACCATCTGTTCCAATCTAGGGACATCGCGTCCACTGCTTCCGCTAGAGGGTCCTCGTACGGGGCTACATATCGAGGTAGCTTCTTGTTGTCCCTCGTCGCAAAGAGGTCGATCTGCAGTCCTGGGACTTGACGTAAGATGAAGGAGAATGATTCTGCGTCTAGGGACCATTCTGACTATCGGGGTAGGCCTGGATAGAGCGTCTGCCGTCACATTGAGGAACCCTTGAAGGTGAACTGCTGACAAGTGCCATCTCTTCTTTTCCGCCAGACGGAAGATGGCCAACATCACTTGGTTGATTTGGGGCGATCTCGAACCTTGCCGGTTCAGGCATCTCATTACCACTTTGCTGTCCAGGACCAGTCTGATGTGGAGCGAGCAGGGAAGCTTCAGTTTCTTCAGAGATAGGAAAACTGCCATGGCTTCCAGAATGTTGATGTGGAAGGTTTTGACGAGGGAGGACCAAGTCCCCTGGACTTTCCATTGGTGAGAGTGGCCTCCTTATCCTTCCTTTGAGGCGTCCGTGTGAACGATGACTGAGGGTGGAGGTGGTTGTAAGGGCACCGATTTCCTTAGGTGCTTGGCCTCCGACCATGGCTTGAGAAGTGATCGTAGACGGGTTGGTATTGGTCTTCTTAGATCTCTTTGAGCGTTTGATGCATATCTTCTCCAGACTCCTGATGCATCTTTTAATTGTGCCCTCAGCACTGGGTCTGTCACTGAGGTGAACTGGAGGGAGCCCAGTACTCTCTCCTGTTGTCACCTTGATATCCGAGCGGATTTTAGAAGTCTCTTGACAGATACTTCTATCTCTCTCCTCTTCTTTGATGAAAGGGAGAGGCGGTGTGACTGTAAGTTCCAATGAATTCCGAGCCATTGAAACTTTTGAGCGGGAGATATTCGAGACTTTTCTATGTTGATCTTGAATCCCAAATGTTCCAGGAACTGGATCACTTTCTTGGAGGCTTGCATGTATTCTATTTCGGATGCTGCCCACACCAGGCAATCGTCCAGGTAGGCCATTTCCTGAACTCCTCTCTGGCGTAATTGATGAATGACTGCATTTGCAAGCTTCGTGAAGATTCTTGGGGCTATGTTTAGTCCGAAGGGCATAGCTCTGAAGACATATTGTCTCTTCTGAAGCTTGAATCCTAGGTAGGAGGAAACTTGTCGATTGATTGGGACATGCCAATATGCGTCTGCCATGTCTATGGAGACTGTGTATGCCTTTTTGGGCAGTAGGGTCCTTATGTGTTGAAGGGTGAGCATCCTGAACTTGTGGTTTACTATGAACTTGTTGAGTGGCGACAAGTCCAGAATGACTCTGAGTTTGTGCGAGTCCTTCTTTGGAACACAAAACAGCCTTCCTTGGAATCTGATGGACTTTGCCCTCTTTATTACTCTCTTGTCCAAGAGTTCTTGGACATATTCTTCCAGAACGGGGGTTGAGTGTTGGAAGAATTGAGGGAAAGTTGGTGGAGCTGCATTCCAGCTCCAACCCAGTCCGTTCTTGATCAGGCTGTGGGCCCAGGAATTGAAGGTCCAACGATCCCGGAAAGAGAACAGTCTCCCTCCTACCGGAAGCATCTCACTTGGAGTGCTGACCGGCGGACTTGCCTCCTTGGCCACGTCCACCTCTGTTGCCTTTGCCTCTTGAGGGGCGTCTAGAGTAGCCCCGAAACGAGCCTCTAGATTTCGGCCGAAAGATAGTAGATTGCCTTTCGAAGGCCGAGGTAAAGACTGGCGACTGTGTCGCCAACTGCTGGGGCACCAGTTGGTACGTGGTGGGTGGTTGTGCCACTGCCTGGGGCACCGTGGCCGCGGGAAGGTGTTGCTGTTGTCTAGGGGGGGCGAGAAGGCGCCCTTGGCCTCTTCGTCTTCCTCTTGGGTGGGGGACCCTCATCGTGGGAAGACTTCCTCTTCATTGACAAGCCCCACTTTTGGAGAAGGTTCCTATTCTCTGTGGCAGCTTTGTCGACGACCTCCTTAACCACTTCACTTGGGAAGAGGTCCTTACCCCAGATGCTGGATGATATCAGCTTCCTTGTTTCGTGCCTCACCGCAGCCGAGGCAAAGATGAACTCTCTATAAGCCCTTCTGGCCTTGATAAAGTTATACAGGTCCTTGGTCACGGTTGCCAGGTGTGCCTTGGCAAAGACCATGAACATGTCTGGGGATTGGGAGTCGCTTGCCATCGTCTCCATCATGGTTTGAAGAGACATCGAGGCGGCAAGTCTTTCTTTCGTTTCCTGTTCCCGGCGCATTTGAAAGTCTGACAACTTAGGGAGGTCTTCGCCAAACTGACGTCCGGCAATGTCGGCCTCCAACTTCCCGACTGAGAAGGTATGATGAACATCTTTCCAATCTTGTCCGTCCGATGGTAGGGCGAGGGAGAACGGCCTACACTCCTCGAGTGTGGGACATGGTTTCCCTGCCTCGATCGCCTTCAAGGCTGCCTTGTACCCTTTTTCCATAAAGGGGAAGGCTCGGGAAGAAGAAGCAACTAAGGAAGGGTGCTTCTTACTCAGAGCCGGCACTTTGGAATTAGGGAAGGCCCTCTCCTTCAGCGTGCTAGATAGCAAGGCCTGAGCTTTGGGGAGGTCAAGGACTATGACCTCTTTCGGCTCTGTCTCCTCTTTTGAGGGGGGTTCCGTCCAGATGGACGTAGCAGTCTGGGTAGGCCCCTAGGCTGGGCCAGAATTCCACATCTTCGACATGAACTGTGCCCAGCTTGTCGTAGATGAAGATGTTCCCCGCCGACATTGGCATGTATTCAGCATACCTCCACGGATTGACGGCCGAGAAAGAGGGAAGATCCTTGACGTTCAGCTTCTTCAGAGTTGCACGGGATGCTGCAAGTTGGTGCATTTCTAATCTTAATGCAACTTCTTTTTCAGTGGTCTGCTTCTGTAACTCCTGGACCTTAGTGAGTATGGACGATAAGGTCTGACTCATATCGGCTGATGGGGGAGCAGATGAGGTCGAGGGAATGGGCTCTGCGGCAGGAGGCGATGAAACCGAAACTATCTCGGTCCCTTCCTCGTCAGTCTCAGGAGCCACCATTGACTCCTCCTCCTGATCTTCAGCAAGAAGACTTTGTTCAGTGCCTTCTGACACTTCTGACATCCTGTCGTCCAGCTGGATGTCCTTCATTGCGTCTGATACATCAGATTCTACCGGAATCTGGACGCAGGGGATCTCTGAATGAGGTTGAGGGATTACTGCATCCGAAGATGCCCTTGGGAAAAGACAGGCCCTCATCTTTTCACTAGGAAGGTAGGGCCCAGTGGTGTTCTTTTTAAAACCCCTGACCCATTTTCGCAGCTTATCCCTTGCTGCATCCCTTGAATCCGTTGTCTTTTGATCATCAAAAGTCTCAGTAACCAAGTTTGAGCAAACGTCACATACCTGGGGGTCCCAATACGTCAGAGCTCCCTTTGTTGCTGCACAGCGAGCGTGCATCCTGCACAGTCCATGGCCGCAGAAGTTCTTACTGCGGACGTTGCAGAATACACTCCCACACTTGGGATGGTCGTCCTGTAAAGAGAGGAAAATACAATGAATATTCGGTGAATTATCTCATAATATTAAGTATACTATATATTCTTTTGTATATATAGCTTAGGATAGGTAAGCTAGAAAGGAAGAAGGAAAGACATACATGTGTTTCCTGTCCAGTCAATTGCTGTAGCCTCCCTCAAAATTAAAATTATGGGTATTTCTAATAAAGAAAACCATTGGAAGATTTCTATCCAAAAAGGATATAAAAGTGTAACCTAACACTGTCTTCTGGATTTTTAATATTGGGGATTGATATCAGTGATCACTAATTATGTTAAAGAAAGAACTCACTTTCTTTATATTTAGTGGTCTCACAATAGGCTGCCCATGAAAACACAGTGTATGTTAGAAGAAAATTATGGGCTACCGTATAATCTATACTGTAGTTTTCTGATTGCAGTATGATCTATATTGCAATTATAATGGCTACTGTATAATCATATACTGTAGTACCCACTGGCAAATGCCAGAAGGCTAGCACCTGGGTACAAATCAGAAGATGTCCTGCCTTCTGGAGGTAATGGGCGGCAGACCGCCGGCTGTCGGTGGGTTGCCGGCTGCTGGGAGGTCACCGTCCGTTGGCAACCTCCTGGCAGTCGGCCGACCGCCCGGCTGCCGGCAGCTAGCGGTTAGGTAGTATACCGGCAGTCGGCCGACCGCCCGGCTGCCGGCAGCTAGCATAGCTGCCGGCAGATAGCTGGTGGGCCCCCGGCCGCCGGAGGGTCGCCGGCTGTCGGCAATCTATGCCAGCCGGCGAATAGTTATATTATATCAGCGGTCTGCAGCCCATCCGGCTGTCGGCAGCTAAACATAGCTGCCGGCAGGTAGGACCCAGGGTACTAGACAGTGGAGAGAGAGAGAAAGCATGGAATGAAGGATTGTGTAAGAGCTCTGCCTTACTGCCTTCTATCCAGAATGAGGGTTCAAATGGAAAGGGAGAATGGATCATTCAAGCTTCCATCCATCCATAACCTTGCCGGACTCCGCCGGCAGGGTTAAGGGATGGCAGACCAAGGGAGGGCTGAAGAACACTCAACAGAGGGGTGGGGCTTCTGCCAGCAGCCGGCACAGCTGAGCAACAGACAGAAAACCCGAGCCAGTCCCACAACCTACCGGTACTAAGGTTGATTGTAGGATGATGGCTAAAGGTATGTGATGGCTAGGCCATCACTAAAGGACAGAGTGGGGAGGGGTGAGGGTCCTATTGGGTGTGGAAGGAGCCGGCAGTATAGCCTGTCCTACCACACCTAACTAGACTCTGTTCCAGTATTAGAACTAACCCATGTGGCCAGAGAATTCTATTCTCTGGCCTAGGATCAGTCCAATACAGAAAAGAGATTGGCAGCACCCTCGCTGCCATCTCTAGACAAAAGGGAACAAAGTTCTAGTGCCAGCGTCCCCCAAGCAATAGAAGAATTCTATTCTTCAGCTTAGTGCCGGCACAGGACTAGTCTGCTAGGCCACAAGGAGAAGGCATCATATCCTATAATGCCTTCAGGTGTGGCCTAGGGAGGTCTAGCCTCCTATGTCGGTAGTCTAACCTACAAGGAAATCCAATCATCTTGCTAGTCGGCTACCGACCACAGACAAAATACTCTGAGGTTCTGACTAAGCCCAAAAACCTGCATCTGCAGTTACAGGGAAAGGTCAGAAGCACCCTAGCCTAGTTTTACCCGATAGCAATTCGAGGTAAAGCTGACTAGGGTTCAGCCTTGGCTAACTCAGAGGGAGAAGAGATTGCTCTTAAATCTCCGAAGGAGATTAGTATCGCCCTATAAAAGACTAGGAGGTATCAGTCTCCACTTGAATAACGCGATACAAGAGCAATCGGGGATATGTATGAAAGTATACTAAAGCCCCTAGGCTAGTAGCCTAGAGGCTGTGAGAATCGATTACCTAAATCACCGAAACTCTTTCGTATACTATCTTTGGAAGAGGAAAAATTGCAGTAAATATCTTATATGTATAAAATATTGCCTAAAGCTTCAATAAAATTACCACACTAGGAAAATCTATTATATCATGCATGAAAGTACTAAAAGCAAAACGCCTAGGCTAGGAAGCCTAGCGTAAGAGAGGATCGGTTACCCAAATCGCCGAAGCCCATGAATACTATCGGCATAATATAAAAATTTTCTAGCAATGAAGGCTAAATAGCTAAATTTATTAAAGCTATTAAAAACTGGGAAGGTTGTTCTGGCTAAATAAATGACTCATGCATAGCGAACGACAGCGTCCATGACGTCTCCAGTTAGGCAACAGCTCTTGTAGCATTAATTGAAACCTGATTCGAGTAAAAAACTGGCAAGAGCTTACATTTATACAAAGTAAAGATAATACTCAACTTTCCAGAGGCAGATGAGGCTGGAGAAAGCATCATAAAAGCAATAAATCCAAAAATAGTGTAAGAGCACAGGGAAAATCCGAGTTATGGCGCTACGAATAAAGGAATAACAAGATGGCGCCCGGACGTGACGTCATACAGGTACTCAAAACAGTAAGGAGCCGTGCGTGCCTTAATAACGGCTCTCCTTCGATTCTTGCCACTTTCCCTCTCGAAGCGAAAACGCTATTCGGGGTGAAGATAGCTATTTGGCGTGTCAAGAATACGTCCTCTGATATTATGCGATATCCCTAAAGGTGAAAGTTAGGGATATTCGCGCCAGGAGTTAGAATTCTGGATACCTTAAGGTAAAATTCTCTGGGATATATCACTGTAGTCAAATACAACCTAGGAAGCTACTTTAAAGAAACTTCCATCAGGACGACATGGCCTGAGCCCAAAAATATATATATACAGTGGTACCTCTACATACGAATTTAATACGTTCCACAAGCGACTTCGGGTGTAGAAAATGTTCGGTTGTAGAAACGAATTTTCCCATAAGAATACATTGAAATAGGATTGATCCGTGGCTGAGCCCAAAAAACTATGATAACTCTTTAATAAATTACTACACATAATTACACATGACAATAATGCACACTAAATTAGATAATAGACATGTAAAAAAGAATAGTTATAAAGAAATAATAAATAAGTTCACTTACGCAGACGTGGCGTCATGCTTTTCAATAATTCCTTGCTTTACTTCTAAAGAAAGCGTTTCCTTCTTCCTTTTCTCACCACTACCACTACCACTTGCGAAACTAAGCCTTTTAGGACCCATGATTTACGTAAAATACCGTAAAAGGATGAATGTAAAAAATCACGATTAAAACACAGTTAATAGCAGAACGCACAGGGCACAACCACACGAAGCAGACGAGAACAGAGGAATGACCCAAGCCACGCTAATTGATGGTCCCTCCGAGGTCGAAGTGCTGCCTTCTATCGGCGGAAATAAAAAATATATCCGGCGTTATGAGTACCATCTACGTGTATGGGTATTGTTTACTTCGGGTGTCGAAAAAAAATTCTGGTGTAGAGTAGGAACGTGTTCGAATTGTACTTGTCACGTCTCCTGGTTGAATAGACATTGTGCACACTTGCAGTTGGCTCTCCCTTGGAGAAACTCAGTGAAGGTCATACGTCATTCTCTACCTATTATGGCCATGGATGCTTGAGTCTCGGCCTCTCTCCAGGTGGTATTGTGGCTAAACCAGTTGATAAACTTCACTGGTATAATAGTGTTGTCAACCCATGAGTCCCTGGTAAAGTACTGTAGACTTTTGTTGGAAAGGCCATCACCATTTTTGCAGAATAGTCACCCAACCATTCAGCTAACTGGGTGTTGAAGAGTCATAATGGCACAGAGGCCTTACTGGCATTATGGAATGCATTTGTGTCGTGATCTTTGTCAGGTTTTCAGTAGAGGGACATTGAGGTAGTGATAGAAAGTTAGAGAATTGTTAGTCTGGGTTCTCTAAGTTAGAGAATTGTTAGTCTGGGTTCTCTAATCTACTGTGTAGTGCCCTTCAAGATCCCCTTCCCTTTAAAGGAGAACACAGCTAAATTTTCGGGTTTGTGTTTAAGGAAGGATGTCCACAGAAAAAGTAGGTGGTGGAAAGGGGGGGGGGGGGCGGCAAACTGAGGTAAATAGTCCCTCTCTCTACCTACCACTATTAGAGGGATGTCTATCATGTATTTGGGTAATGTGGCACTGGGCCAAACCTTGGATGGTGTGTGTTTTTGGGACAGTGTCTTACTGTCCTTTATGGAATGTCGGCCCCGTATCTTGACAACTGATAATGTTCTGGATCTACCTTCCAGGATTGTGGAAAGCTCTGACCGTGTCGGCAGTTAAGGTAGAGATGCTGGATAAAAATGCCCTCAAAGTTATTAACGAGAGACGGCTTTTATAGTAAATTCTCCTAGATGGGGAAGTCATTTGGGTGCAAGAGACCGGTCATTGACTACTGTTTGCTGAACTGTTTTTTTTTTTTTTTTTTTTTTTTTTTTTTTTTTGGCCAGACCATGTTTAAGGTGAAAACAGTACATTCTGTAATGTCTATTACCAGAGAAGGAGACTTCATACTGTCTGTGGACCTAAAGGGTGAATACTTTCAAGTATCCATTCATTATGTCTTGTGGAAGTACCTCTGCTGTGTCCTCAAAGGAGTAGTGTACCACTACAAGGTCCTGCTTCTCAGGTGTTCACCTTTTTGTTCATCTTGGTCCTATTCTTGATATGTCTCCTGGGGGGTATCTTGATGATTTGATGAACCTTGCCTCTTCTAAGAAGCAATTTGTGATGATTGATGGGGCATCAGTAGGCATCTTTCTATCAAAACATTTTCCTCACCAGGCTCATGGAGGTAAGGCAACCATTCCAGAGCTTATGGGAACTTCTAGCTTGCCTTTGGCAGTCTTTTCAGCCATCTGTCATCCTTGGAGAAACTCAGACCCTTGGAGTATCTACCTCAGAGATCACCTTTGAAGTGTATGAAGTATTTCTGGTATCAGCAGCCAGGGATCATTGTGATCATCTTAATCCAGTGTAGCAATAGGTATGGAACAATCTCATCTGGTAACAGAATGACAACAACCTCACCACAGGAGGCAAGGTCTCTATGAGTCTATTTTGACTCATAGGACTGATTTTATCTCCTATCTCCCTCCATATATGCTTCTGTTTTTGGATGTATCAAAGGACAGGTGGGTTGCATACCTGGAAGACCTAGTCACATCAGATATGTAGACTGTAGAAGTACTATAACAGCATATCAACATGTTAGTCTCTACAAACATTTTAGCAACTTGGTCCACTTTTCTATCAGCCATAACTTCAGAGGTACTAATAGTCTGTGAGTTGCTTGAACTTAACTGATAGAGACTACCCAGGATCTGTTTTCAAAGAACTTTGAATATGTCTGGATACCTATGAAGGGTCTGTAGCTTTCTATCTGGGAAAATAGGCCATATTTTGCCAATGGTTTTGTGGAAGGGGTGGCTCTGGTTTGAGTATTCCTCCAGTAGATCACAGACTTCCTCTTTGGCCTCTGATAAACCTTGACTTAGGTCTTTAGACTGAATGGTTTGATCCTCTCTTTGTGGGAGTTGTCCTGTGAGGAGCTTTGAAAAGTCATGCCCTCCCCAGGATCTCAGTCCCTAAAGGTGGGACGTGACCTTCGTTCTTAGGTTTCTTACGGTCGAGCTGTATGAGCCTCACACAACATCTTCTGACTGAAATTTAAATCAGAGGACTATTTTTGCCACCCTTAGCATCAGTAAAGAGAGTAAACGAGTTGCTCAGAATATCTCCTCAAGTTGGTTTTATGGACGGCCAAAGAGTCTCCAGTTCTTTGCTAGACTTTGTGACCAAACCCAGAACCTGTCAGTCCCACAGCCCCAAGTTTGTGGCGTTTTCTGTCTCATCCTTGGGAAACATCTCTGGCAGGGATTGAGAGGAGTGTGCTGTGAGGGAATTGTAGTGCTATCTGAAGGAAACTCAGCAGTTCAGCCTTATAGTTAGAGACTCTTCATTAGCACTGGCAAGAACAAAATGGAAGTGTTTATGCATCTTCTAGCGATGGAGTATGCCTAACGATTGCCTTCAGGAAGGACATCTCAGTGTATCAGAGGATGAAGTTAGAGTTCTGTAAATGTTAGAATACCTTCATAAACTTTGATTTTTGGTAGGATACCCACAAGTTCTTGAATACTTCTCACCTTAGCCCTGTGGTGGCTACTAAACAAGTTTTGTATACCAGCCCAGTTCTTTCACAGGTCAGAAAGCATCTGCCTTTGGTATCCCTCATGGCTTGAAAGACAGAATGACTGGCTCTTCTACTTTTTTTTCTTCCCCACTCTTGTGCTTGCAGCAGCAACACCAACTGTAATGTGCTTGATCAGATATGTGGTGCTGATAAGCTTCACAACTGAGCGTCTGTTCTTCAAAGATGAGATCTGTGAAGAAATACCTCCTTTTAACATGATGAGGTTGGTTGAATGCATACCAAAACATCTATTATAAAATACAACAAAACAACAACAAATGTAGCTGTTTCTAATCCACTGCAGGACAAAGGCCTCAGCCATGTCTTTATTCATGGATGGAGTTTAGCCAGTTTTCATCACTACGCTCCCCAGTTTGGATTGGTGATGGTGGGAGACTTTTGTCTAATCACTCACAGCAAACCAACCAAGTTTGGGTGTTCCTGACTAGTACAGCTTTGCTGATTATGGTGATACACAAACCCTTTCACAATGTTAAGGTATCCAAACTTAGAAAGGGTTACCATCATATGCTTGGTTTTAAATTCATCTACATCACCCTTCCATGGGGAGATAAGTTCATCTGCATAAACCATGAACTAGGCCAAGCGCTAACAGCTTCTATATCCATAGGATTAGCTGTATGAAGGTTATTGGAGTCAACTTCCTTGCTTCCTTATGGGACCAGGATGGGTGACTTCCAGGGGGAAAAAGAATATCCCAATTTAGTTTTAGTTGATGTCTTCTTTCAATGATTATGCCTCATATTTAAAGGACAGAAGGTTTGTATTTGCCTTGGAACAACTGTGAACTTTAGCAAATAATCTTTTTGCTTGCTGTGCTAACCTAAGTTCTTCATGTTATGCTCCCCCCTCCTAACCAGCCTTCTCAGTCCTGAATAGAAGAACAAAAGTGGCTTCTTCTATCACCTGGTATCTACTAACTATCTTGTTCCAGCTCGTGCTGAAGTTATCTGTAATTTAAGGGACCTCGGTTTGAACAGCTATGAAAAATACAAACTATTTGAAATTTTTATACTGCAGTCTTATTAAAAGTTCTCTAAATGTATAAAGTTATCTACTCTGGTTTATAGCACAGTTTGTTCATTATTCAACTATTGAGAGCAGGATTTTATATGCGAAGATAAATAGTATTTTATCCTTATAATGTACTCATGTCAAATTAAAAATGCAGCAATATTAAAGAAGGTCACAATGACACATCCCTTACCAACAATTCTTCACCCAAGGGGTTTCTGAATTGTAATAGTTCAGGGGCCACTTTCCTCTTGTTAAGGATAGAAGAGACTCTTTAGCTATGGTCAACAGCTCTTCTAGGAGAAGGACACTCCAAAATCAAATCATTGTTCTCTAGTGTTGGGTAATGCCATAGCCACTGTACCATGGTCTTCCACTATCTTGGGTTAGAGTTCTCTTACTTGAAGGTACATTCGGGCACGCTGTTCTGTCTTGTTTCTCTTCCCCTTGTTTTGTTAGTTTTTTTATAGTTTATATAGGAAATATTTATTTTAATGTAACTCTTAAAAATTTTATTTTTCCTTGTTTCCTTTCCTCACTGGGGTATTTTCCCTGTTGGAGCCCCTAGGCTTATAGCATCCTGCTTTTCCAACTAGGGTTGTAGCTTAGCAAATGATAATAATAGTAATAATAATATATCTCCTCCAAGGCCATACCAAGGTAGTTATATACTACATACTGTACCTGTAAAAGTGCCAGTGGTGAGAGGAGTTTGCCATGGTCTTTATAATTCCAGGTTAAAACTCAGGTTTATATTTGATACCTTTAGACCACCATTATTACACTAAAAATGTTAGGATATTCATTGCAATTCATAGCCAGTGTTTTTATGTTATTCAGTCAAAAATGTTGTTCTTTACAATAGTTACTCGTCATAGGAAAATTTCTTGTCTAGTCTGCTTTGGACATTACAGTTAAAGTGGTAGTGTTAGTAAAGCTTTTTGTTTCTATGTTTTAATCCATTCCCACTAATATCTTTCCACTTTTCTGTCCAGCTTTGAACCAGCTCATGAGATTGTGGCATTGGCTCTCAGATCTCTTTAAACTACATTAGAATTGTGAATCCCATAATAAATTACATTTTCCAATGTTGGCATTCCATTGTAACAAGCATATTTAATTGATTGCACAAAGTCTTGTAATAATATGTATTGTTTTACTATCTGCCTGTGTCATTTCCGCTGGTTTAATAAGAATTTATGCTCTTTTGGAAAAATGATAGTAATGATGATGATATTGTATACTTATAATAAATTCATCCAATTATTATAGGTTGTAATAGCATTACCAGTGATGTGGTGGTGATAATAGAAGAATAAATTGTCAAAAAGGATAAAATTGATGTTGGTTGATATAAATTGCCTTATGAGGAAGATGTACGGATATATCCTATATAGAATTGAACTAATGATGGATCGTTATTCCCTTGCTAATCATATAGCTCATTTTTCCTTTATCTACTCGTACACCGAATAGTCTGATGTATTCTTTCCACATTTCCTCTGTCCTCATACACCTGACAACACAGATTATCAAGCAATTCTTCTTTGCTCAAAGGTTTAACTACTACACTTTAATTTTTTTAGTGGCTACTTTCCTCTTGGTAAGAGCAAAAAAGACTCTAGTTATGGTAAGCAGCTCTTCTAGGAGGTCACGCCAAAATCAAACCGTTGTTCTCTGGTATTGGGTAGTGCTATAGCCTCTGTACCATGGTCTTGCTCTGTCTTGGGGAAGAGTTCTCTTGCTTGAAGGTACATTCGGGCATGCTGTTCTGTCTTGTTTCTCTTCCTCTAATTTTTTGAAGTTTTTATAGTTTATATATGAAAGATCTATTATTATTTTGTTACTGTTCTTAAAATATTTTATTTTAATTGTTCATTACTTCTCTCATAGTTTATTTATTTCCTTGTTTCCTTTCCTCCCTGGACTATTATTATTCTCTGTTGGAACCATTGGGCTTATAGCATCCTGCATTTCCAACTAGGATTGTAGCTTAGCTAGTAATAATGATATTATGATAATTTTTACTTTAGGATTTCATGTAATGATTTTTTTCTCCCATCATACAGGTGTATAGGTTCCAAGTTCTTATTTCTCTCATGTTGAGCAGCCAAACCAAAGATCAAGTAACCCATGCAGCTATGACCAAGCTGAAAGAACATGGCCTCACTGTGCAGAACATACTGGACACCAGTGATGACGTACTCGGTAATCTTATTTATCCTGTCGGGTTTTGGAAGGTAAGGTTTATCACTATTTTATCATTATTTTACATCATATGAGCACTGAAAGGTGATAGGATATGTAATGGCTCCTCACTTATCCTTCCCCTTTGAGGATTAGACTGGGTAAAGTCTACTGGGGGTGCGGATATCTATGGTTATCTTAGGATACGTCCCTGATTATACACGATATCTACGGATAGTCGTTCCGGGGGTTAGAACCCCGTGATACCTGACGGTAATTCTCTTGTAATATCACTCGCAGAAATATTATACAGTAGGAAGCAGCCTAGGGGAACTTCCATCAGGACGATATGGCTCGAGCACATCGGGATTTTTCCTGCGTCAAAATCCCTTTATTTTACATCATAGGACTCTTTAACTTTCTCCAGCAGGTGGGTTATGTATATGTTGAACCTGCACAATGCATTAACAGGCAGATGGGTCTGTGTTGGTTATATGGGACTCAAGTGACCACAATCAAATACTAAAATTTCCTGTTCTTTATTGATCAAACCATTTATGCACTGACAATGGCATATGTATACAACATATATTATCTTGCAAATTATTTTTAAATCTCTTTAAAACAACTAAATTCTAATCTTACTACAACCAGTTAAAGTAACCAAAATATTTAGATGCCAAAATATTAATGATTTCTGTGGAGAGGTTTGAATCACTTACATTATTCTCATGTTTTGTATCATAACTTAAAATGGAAGTTCTACAATTTTCCTGGATCTCTTTATCAATTGGTCAAGTTCAACCAATAATCTGGTTATTGGAGATACTAGTTTCCAACACAAGGATATCCACAAATATACATGGACTTCACAATGTGGTAATTACAAGAATCAAATTGATCACATAGCTATTAATAAAGGAAGAAGGAGGACTCTGAGAAATGTTTGTAAGCTGGGGACCTATTACTTATCATATATATATATATATATATATATATATATATATATATATATATATATATATATATAAGGGATTTTGACGGAGGAAAAATCTATTTCTGGGCGAGAGACCTGTGCCGCCCAGTGAAATGCTCCTTTAGCACCATTTCTAAGGTAAATAACTGCTATAATATTACCAGAGAAAAAAATGCATAGGAATGCTAGGTTGAACTAGCTCGCTCACCTATTGGTGTCGGTATAAACTAGGGCGTAATATAATCAGAGGTCTCGCACCATATAGACATTTCCTCTTCAGAATCCCTCAATAGTGAGGTGCTGTTCAACAACTCCTGCCGCACAGACCAGTACTACCAACTCTACCCATGCTTGCCCAACACTCCCCATAGCAGCCCAAGTTTGGGGTCTGATCAGGGAGGGACAACTAGGGTGGGTTCACTGGGCGGCACAGGTCTCTCGCCCAGAAATAGATTTTTCCTCCGTCAAAATCCCTTTTCTGGGCTCAACCTGTGCCGACCAGTGAAATAGTACAAGAGAAACGAACCCAAACTTCAGTATATATGAGGGAACGATTTAAAATCAAAATAACATAACAGTAGTTTAATCAAGAGTTGTAGTAGTAGACGATAGTCTTCTCATAACATCAAAAACTGACAAGGTATAATATCCCAGGAAGGGATGGCAAAATGTAAAAATAAACTTGATAATCAAAATTATGATCAGAGATCAGAACATCTTAGATAATACCATATAAAACTGGATATAAAAGGAATACAGTTCGCAGGACAAAATGTAAATTTGATAATTAGTAATAGAGATAAACAATAGCCTAAGACATGGGGACACCCTTGGGTGTGACATAACAAACTGAACTCAGGTAGGAACTGTAAGTGAGGCAGGTAAGAGGAAGAAGATGGCAAGACATAGTAAATTTAGGAATTAATTAGGAATTAATTTGTTCGGGGGATACCACGCTCCATGCGGCTACGGTAGCGAGTTTAAGGGCCTCTAGATGTTTAAGATAGTGCCGTCTGAACACTGACGGGGATTTCCATCCGGTATATTTAGTAAGATCTGAAAAGTTCATGTGATGGAAAAAATTTATTGAGGTTGCTACCGCCCGTATGTCATGGACGTGAGGGAAAGACTCAGGATTAGCCTGTTTGATAAAATACAAAATCTGTTGCCTGATCCCTTTTAAAGTTATAGTCCCTCCCTGCTCTCTAACAAACAAGGGCCCTGAGGTCTTATAGGAAGTCCTCAATAGAAAGGACTTTACTTTAGAGTGGTGATAGGACACAGGGAAGGATCCTGATGGAGCGGGATAATTTTCCAGGAGGACCATCTGTTCTGAGAGTCTTCATTTTTGGCCAAGAAGACTTTGTCTGGGGAGAGGAGAACTTCTCCTGATGGAAGGAACTCAATGTGGCCTGGATATCTTGACAAGGCAGCTAATTCTGAAATTCTAGCGCCGAATGCTAAACTCATAAGAAATAGAGTTTTTCTGAGCAGAGGTATATACTCACATGAGTCGTTGATGGTTTCTGACGCCAGTTTAAAAACATCATTGAGAAACCAGGAAACCGAGCTAGGACGAACGGATGGTTTCAGTCTGGCTAAGGCTTTTGGAATTGAAGCTAGCAATGAGTCTGTTAAATCTATATTAAACCCGACCAGGAAAATTTTCTTCAAGGCAGACTTGATGGTAGTAATAGTGTTAGCTGCCAAACCTGACTCAAACAAGGTTCTGAAAAAGGTAACCGTTAGGTTTAATGTCATAAAGACAACATTAGAATCCTTCAAAAACTTTGCTAGTTTTTTGACTGCTGAGTCATATTGACGAAGAGTGGAGTCTCTCTTATCTGATTCTAAGAATTAAGTATTCTGGGGATCTATGTTAGCCCCTTTTTGGGCCGCAAACTTCATGAAGTCCATAAAGTTAGGGCGTTCTGAATGTTTGAGGAAGCGAACACAATGCGTGTTTGTACTATTTGAGTCAAAGGCGGGTTGGGAATCTGGCGAGGGCGGAGACTCAGCTCCAGTAAAAGAGGAAACCAATTGCTCTTGGGCCAATTGGGGGCTACCAGGGCTACTTGACCTTTGAAGGTTCGAAGTTTGTTCAGCACCTTCATCAATAGGTTCACCGGTGGGAAAGATAAATCCTTTCCCAGGTGTTCCAGTTCTGAGACGTGGCATCTGTGGCGTAAGCCCGAGGGTCCAGGTTGGGAGCCACATAACATTTTAGTTTGTGGTTGGACTCCGTCGCGAAGAGATCTACCTGGAGGTCTGGGACCTGGGAGAGGATCCACCGAAACGATTTTCGATCTAGTGACCATTCTGACTCCAACGGGGTCGTCCTTGAGAGTGCGTCTGCCACAACGTTCCGAACTCCAGCCAGATGGACAGCTGATAGGTGCCATTGGTTTGAGGCTGCTAGGGAAAAGATCGCTACCATCACATGGTTAATGGTGATTGACTTGGAGCCTCCTCTGTTTAGGCAACGGACTATGACTTCGTTGTCGAGAACTAGTCTCAGGTGTTGCTTCTTGGCCGGGGAAAGACGTTTTAAAGTTAGTAAGACCGCCATGGCTTCCAGGACATTTATATGGAACTGTTGGAACATTGTGGACCAAAGGCCCTGAACCTTCCTGTGTTGGGAATAACCTCCCCAACCTGATAGGGAGGCATCCGGTGGATGACTATCTTTGGAGGAGGGTACTGTAACGGAACTGATTTCGATAGGCTCTTGGTGGTTGTCCATGAGAGAAGCCTCTTCCGAAGAATGAGAGGAAGACGGGTCTTCTTGTCTCAAAATTTGTTGTTCGCTCTGGAGCGCCAAACCCGGTTTATGTCGTTCAGTTTCGCTTTCAGTAGAAGGTCTGTCACTGAAGCGAATTGTAGGGATCCTAGGATCTTTTCTTGATTCCTTCTGGCTGTTATCTTTTCCCTGAGAAAGCGTTTGGTATTCTTCGCAATCTCTATTCTCTTGGATCTGGGAAGACATAGGGTGTGAGAGCGTAGGTCCCACTGTAATCCCAGCCACTGAAACTTGGTTTCCGGAGTTAGGCGGGACTTTTTGAAATTGATTTGGAATCCCAGAGACTGAAGATACTGAATCACTTTGTTTGTCGCTCTGAGACAATCCTTGACGTTGTCTGACCAGATTAGCCAGTCGTCCAGATATGCGACGACTTGGACCCCTTGGGTTCGAAGTTCTTGAATGACTGATTCCGCCAGTTTCGTGAAAATTCTGGGCGCGATGTTGAGCCCCAAAGGCATCACTTTGAATGTGTAAGCCTTGTTGCCTAGTCTGAATCCTAGGAATGGGCGGAAATGTCTCGCTATTGGAACGTGATAGTAAGCATCTGTAAGATCGATGGAGGTGGTGACGGCCCCACGGGGAAGTAAGGTCCGTACCTGCGAGACGGTAAGCATGTGAAACTTGTTGCATTGAATGAACAAGTTTAGCCGGGAAAGATCTAGGATGACTCTTCGGTTGTCTGAGTCTTTCTTCGGGACGCTGAATAAGCGACCTTGAAACTTCAGATGCTTTGTTTCTTTGATTGCGTTCTTCTGCAATAGATCTTGGGTAAACAGAGTCAGATCCGGTGTCGGGAGTTGATGGAATTTGGTCGGTGGAGGAGGCCCTTTTATCCAACTCCACCCCAGGCCCTTGGAAATTATGCTGAAGGCCCAAGGACTGAACCGCCAGCGACTCCTGAACGCATAAAGTCTCCCTCCTACCTGAAGATTCTCAGTAGTTGGAGGATTTTCCACCACGGCCTCCGCGTGATCCCTTTCCACGGGAGAAATATCTCCCCTTGCCTCTGTTCTGAAAGGAACCTCTTGATCCATGGCCCCTGCCTCGCTGGTATCCTTGAGAGGCACCCCGGGACTCATAGGTAGGGTTGTAAGCCGGTGAGGTGAACGTACAGTGAACCCTCGCTACTTCGCGGTTCGACCATCGCGGATTCACCACTTCGCGGGTTTTTTCCATAACCCATATATATACACATATTGCGGATTTTCCGGAAATTTCGAAAATACCGCGAAATCTGAAGACCCCCAAATACGATATTTCGTTACCTGTAATTCCATTAATACTGTAATTAGTAATATCTGCTCTTACTGATTGTTCATTGCATTACATATGATATATATTTCAGCACAGAAAGAAATAAAACACGAAAAGAGAATGTGATCATACGATAATACAGTACTGTTTACAGTACAGTACGTAGTAAAATTAAATCGAACATGAAACGCAAATCAGATGCAGTCATACCATATGAGAATGGTGTAAGGCTGCTGTTGGCTACTACTGGACTACAAATGTAATGGATGTGGTTCTTTTCCATGAATCTTTTGTATGTATACGTACGTAGTACTGCATCCAATAATATTCTTTGTTGCAAAAATCACATTTTGAATAAGCGTACGAGAGAGAGAGAGAGAGAGAGAGAGAGAGAGAGAGAGAGAGAGAGAGAGAGAGAGAGAGAGAGAGAGAGAGACACACATCCTACAAAAGAACAAAATAGCATACGTAAAGCTACTGTATTATTATTATTGTTATTATTATTATTATTATTATTATTATTATTGTTGTTGTTAATAAAATTATTATTGTTATTATTATTATCATTATTATTATTATTGTTACTGTATTACAGTATTATCATACGATAATTCAGTACTGTACTGTATACAGTACGTAGTAAAATTAAATCGAACATGAAACGCAAATCAGATGCAGTCATACCATATTAGAATGGTGTAAGGCTGCTGATGGCTACTACTGTACAGTACTACAAATGTAATGGATGTACTTCTTTTCCATGAATCTTTTGTATGTATACGTACGTAGTACTGCATCCAATAATATTCTTTGTTGCAAAAATCACATTTCGAATAAGCGTACGAGAGAGAGAGAGAGAGAGATAGAGAGAGAGAGAGACACACACATCCTACAAAAGAATAAAATAGCATACGTAAAGCTATTATTATTATTGTTATTATTATTATTATTGTTGTTGTTGTTAATAAAATTATTATTATTATTATTATTACTGTATTATTATCATTATTTATTATTATTATTATTAATACTGTACGTACGGTATACGCAGGGTATCTTGTACTTTGAGTTGGTAACCTACGCATCATATAAGACGGGTTGTGATTGGTTCAAGCGCTGATAGATGACGAATCAGAACTCAAGTTTTGTTATCTAGCCTGTGATTGGTGTTTTGCCCACATCTCCAACCCGCAGCATCTAGGTTCTCGCGGGCCCGGGTCGTCCACTTTCTCTTATGCCGTATCGCTGAGTAGACGTTCTTAAGTTTGTGAAGTTTAATCTGTGCTGTGTGCGACTGTTTTAAGTTGAACTTTTTGTTGAACTTTCTGTTAAATCCTACTGTACAATGCCTCCCAAGCGTTCTGCTTCTACTAAGGCTGGTAGTGAGCCTAAACGCCACCGAAGGATGATGACGATTGCTGAGAAGATGACGCTTCTCGATATGTTGAAAGACGGTAGAAGCTACGCGGCCGCAGCGCGCCATTTTGGAATCAACGAATCTACTGTTCGCTATATCAAGAAGGACGAGGCGAACATTAGAAAGACGGCTGCAATCACCTTTAGCAGATTATTATTATTATTATTATTACTTACTAAGCTACAACCCTAGTTGGAAAAGCAGTATGCTATAAGCCCTGGGGCTCCAACAGGGAAAATAGCTCAGTGAGGAAAGGAAAAAAGGAAAATAAAATATTCTAAGAAGAGTAACCACAATAAATATCTCCTATATAAACTATAAAAACTTTAACAAAACAAAAGGAAGAGAAATAAGATAGGAGAGTGTGCTCGAGTGTACCCTCAAGCAAGAGAACTCTAACCCAAGACAGTGAAAGGCCATGGTACAGAGGCTATGGCACTACCCAAGACTAGAGAACAGTGGTTTGATTTTGGAGTGTCCTTCTCCTAGAAGAGCTGCTTACCATAGCTAAAGAGTCTCTTCTACCCTTACCAAGAGGAAAGTGGCACTGAACAATTACAGTGCAATAACCCCTTGGGTGATGAAGAGTTGTTTGGTAATCTGTGTTGTCAGGTGTATGAGGATAGAGGAGAATATGAGAAGAATATGCCAGACTATTCAGTGTGTATGTAGGCAAAGGGAAAATGAACCGTAACCAGAGAGGAGGATCCAATGTAGTACTGTCTGGCCAGTCAAAAGACCCCATAACTCTCTAGCGGTAGTATCTCAACGGGTGGCTGGTGCGTAATAAATCGATCGTACGCATGGAAGGTGATTTAGCTGTGTGGATTGCCGACTGCCGGAAGAAGAACATAGCCTTGGATACGAACACCATCCGAACAAAGGCTTTGAGCTTGTATGAGAATTTTGCTGCAAAGGAACCTCAAGACGACGACAGCAACCGTGCTGAAGAAGATGATGATGCAGATGAACCTCAACCAGGGACATCCACTGATTCCCAGCCTCAGAAACAACGTTTTTCCGCCAGCAAAGGATGGTTCGCGAAGTTTCAGAAACGCTTCGCCCTGAAAAGCGTTTCCCTGCATGGCGAGGCTGCTTCGGCTGACACTGCCGCTGCTGAAACTTACGTGAACCAGACATTCAAGAATATTATCGCCGAAGGTGGATACAAGCCGGAACAAGTGTTTAATATGGATGAGACCGGCTTGTTTTGGAAGAGAATGCCGTCGCGAACTTTCCTGTTCAAAGAGGAAGCCAAAGCCTCTGGCTTTAAAGCATTCAAGGATCGCGTTACCCTCGTGATGTGTGGCAATGCTGCTGGATTTTTGCTAAAGCCGGGGCTTATTTATAAGTCGAAAAATCCTCGTGCTTTGAAAAATAAGAATAAGAATCTCCTTCCCGTGTACTGGATGCATAATTCAAAAGCATGGATTACAAAGATGCTGACCTCCAACTGGTTCCACCAGTGTTTCACCCCGCAAGTCAGCAAATATTTCGTAGAGAAGGGCTTGCCATTCAAGATCCTTCTCCTTATGGATAACGCTGGTGGACACACAACTGATCTGTCGCATGAGGGCATTCAGGTCGAGTTCCTGCCACCCAACACCACGGCATTAATTCAACCGATGGACCAGGGGGTTATCAGGGCGTTCAAGGCCCTCTACACGAAGAATACCTTGGCGGACCTCGTTGCGTGTGTGGATGCTGCCCAAGATGATGAGGATGAAGATTTTAACTGGAAGGCGTACTGGCGGCAGTACACGATAGCCACGTGCCTGCAGAATATTCAGAAGGCACTGCAAGAGATGAAACCTGCAACCGTGAATGCGAGCTGGAAGAAGTTGTGGCCCCAGATTGTTTACGACGACGAGGGATTTACTCTGTCTGAAATCCAACACTCTGCAATACGCAAATCTGTGCAGTTGACTGCCATAATTGGAGGTGACGGGTTTGGCGACATGACGACTGAAGACGTCGACAAGTTGTTGGACTGCCATTCCCAGCCGCTAACTGACACAGACCTAGAAGACCTGACGAAATCGGCAAGTGAAGAAGAGAGTGAAACACAGAAAGAGACCCAAGAAAATGTTGAAGAAACGGGCTTAACATTAGAACGGCTTGCCAAGACCTGCAACCATGCGAAGGAGTTGAAAGAATTGTTGCAAGAGTGGGAGGAGGATATGGTTTGGTCTATGCAATTCTCCAACAAGGTCGATGACATCATAACTCCCTACAGGATGCTCTTAGATCGGAAAAAGAAGCAGCGGCAACAACTTCCGATCACAATGTTCTTCCAGCCTCGCAAAAAAGAGCCAGTTCCTCCTGCTACTACGCCTTCGGAAGAAATTGAAGAAGTTGAAGAGGTGTCCCAGGAAAAGACACCTCCGTCTGAAGAGACGTAAAATACTATCATAGGCTGCACAGTAGAAGACATCATGAGCTTCATCATCATCATTTCTACTGTGCAGCAAATTCATCGCCATCATCATTCAAGTTTTTCTTGAACTTCTTTTGTCGTGAGTACAGTAACAATCTTTATTTTTTACTTTAATATTCTAACATTTTAATATTTGTGCCTGTTTTATAGTTTAGTACTGTATGCATTAAGTTAAAGGGAAGGTTTTAAAAGTCTACATGTTGTAACCTATCATATTTTTTTTGTTTAAAATTTACATTTACGTACGTAAAACAATCTCTCTCTCTCTCTCTCTCTCTCTCTCTCTCTCTCTCTCTCTCTCTCTCTCTCTCTCTCTCTCTCTCTCTCTCTCTCTTGTAAATTGATTTTTTTTGTTTAAAATTTACATTTACAGTACGTACGTAAAACAATCTCTCTCTCTCTCTCTCTCTCTCTCTCTCTCTCTCTCTCTCTCTCTCTCTCTCTCTCTCTCTCGTAAATTGTTTTCCTGCTTTGCTACGTACAATATGTACTGTACAGTACTGTATGATTTTATATAGATACGGTAAATTATATTTGTAAGGTAACATATTTTGTAAATGCTTTTACTGTGAATACTGTATCATTATTTATCACTTTCATCATGCGCGTTAAATGCCTTGTTTTTTCTGAGCGTGGTTGTTTACTGAGTGTACAGTACTTTATGACGCCGTTGTTTCAGGCGGTGTCATAAAGAAAAACATTTCATTTGGAAGTCCTAAGAAAAATTAAGTAAAACATTGGTAATAACAAAATCAACATACTGTATAATCAATATAATTGATGCAAAAACTAACCTATACATATATGTGTACACTAAATGAGTTTGTTTCTTCATTATGATCAGAGATGAACGTAAACAAAACATTGGTTGCCATTTTTTATCGTGCTTTTTAGGTGTTTAGGAAACGCATGATATAAAATCGCCTTTAATATTTGTGCCTGTTTTAGTTTAGGGTACTGTAGTACATGCATTAAGTGTTCTGTACATTAAAGGGTAGTTTGTTAACAGTACTACGTACAAGGGAAGGTTTTAAAAGTCTGAATATACATGTTAAATAAATAGGTAAATATGATGTCACTACTTCGCGGATTTTCACCTATCGCGGCCGGGTCTGGAACCTATCTACCGCGATAAACGAGGGTTCACTGTACTTGAAGCCATCTGGCTTTTAGGGACGAGAACATATTCCTCTTGGGGCTGAGGTTGGGAGGTGGAGGGTTGGATAGTCTGAGCAACCAGGATCGGTTGGACTACCTGGAGAGGTTGGCGGAACTGGGGAGAACTGCTATTCTGCTGGCGGAACTGTGCAGAACTATAAGGACGTAGCCTTTTCCTGCGCCGGGATTGAACGTTTGACTGTTCAAATTTCCGTTTGGGAGTGAGACCCCAACAGACCTTGAGGCTCTGGTTAACCCTGGCAGCTTCGCTCAACACCGAATTGACCATGTCCTCCGGGAACAGGTCCGGACCCCAAGCGGAGGCTTTAATGAGCTTATTCGGCTCATGGCGGATAGTAGCCTCTGACAAAACATGCCTACAACACGTCTTTTGGCTACCAAGAAGTCATAGCAATCCGATAACAAGGATTGTAAGGTGGCCTTTGTCAAGACCTTAAAGACGTGTTCCTCCTCAAAGTTGAGGGAAAGCATCTCTGACATCGTCGCGATGTTTAGGCTCCTGCCAAATCTAGACCGGGACTCGAACTCGAGTCGAATTAAGGATTCGGGAAGTCTTGGAAGACGTTCGCTAAATTGCGTTGACGCACAATCAGCGGATAATTTGCCATAGGTAAAGGTTGACTGGATGTTAAGCCAACATTCATTATCTGATGGGAGCAGAAGAGATGTAGGGTCTGTCTCCCGAAGCTGGGGCAAAGGTTTGTCTTCGGCCACTGCCTGAAGAGCTAAGTCCACCATTTTGGTGACGCAAGGAGTAGGGGTTTGCTCGTTCACAAGAAACATAGTGTAAGTGCTCTTGTGGGGAGTTAGCATGGTGTTCGTGCAACCCCACTCGTTCAGGGTTCTAACCCAAACAGACTGAGCCTGTTCTTTTGGGAAGATAACAGTCTCCTTAGGGACCTTATCTAGCCGGACAAGAGCTTCTTCTGTCAGCCGGGCGAAGCCGGGGAAGGGGAATTGAAGGCCGGGAGGGAAGAACTCAAAGTCTTCGATGGGCCGGGTTCCGAAGCCTTCAATAGTCAACATCCCGTCAGTGAAAGGGGAGTGGAGCGCCATTTTCTACGGGTTATTTTTAGTGAAAGGCGGGAGTTTTGAGGCGTCCGGGATGAGCAACTGCTGTTGTTGAGGCAGTCCTCCTTCTAAAGTGTCCAGTCTGTTGGTAACGGCAGATAGCATCGTGCTAATCTGAGTCATCATATTAGTGAGAGCCACCGGGTCGAAGTTCGCCGGGGCAACTGAGGAAGTTGGCTGCACTCCTGGGTCCTGAGAAGTAAAGAAGGCGCTAGCTGAGTCACTTGGGGCTCCGGGGAGGGAAGCCTTTTTTGACTTGGTCATTTTGGGTAGTTTAGGATTCTTGCGAGTCCTAACTAAGGGTCTCTTCTGAGACTTAACCTTGGGAGGAACCGGGTGTGATCTTGGGATAGATTCACGGTTCGCATCAAAACCTAGAAAGGAAGAAGTATTAGATGACGAAGAAAAAGAGGGGCTAAGAAGAGGGATCTTAGCGCTGGACCCACCTGCCTCACCTACCTCCTTACCTGGCTTCGGTTCGTCTAAAACCATAAATTCTAAGTCCAAATTTAGAGCTGCAACATTGTCCTCAATGGGGTCGGGGTCGTCACCGGGGTCAGTATCCTGATCAAGAGCAAGGCCAAGGGTTGCTGCAATGTCGGCAATAATAGGGGCTGCCACTTCTTTAGGCACTGCTGCAGAAGATTTCGCGTTGGAATAAATCAGGTTGCAGTATTCTTTAGAAAGAACGTAAGGCTTCTTGGCCTTGATGTTACGGGCGAAGCCGCCTACCCAAACTTTCAAGGTGGCTCTTTCTGTGGTCTTAGCTGCTTGAGAACTCTGAAAGAGCAGGGATATGGTTAGCAAACCCGGGAGACGGAGCTCGAAAGAAATGATAACCAAAGGTTCATTATATAAAGCAAGATGAATGCAAGTAGAAAAACGACCTATAGAGGACTCACTGATTCCGAAGAGAGGGTGGTGACAAGGTCGTAACAGACAAGGCAGTTGTCGGGGTGCCAAACTATAAGGTCATCCATTTGGACCCCGCAGTTGGCGTGAGATCTACAGACCTCATGTCCGCAGGGCTGTTGAAGGACGGCCGTGCAGGCTGTCATCTGACAGCGGACCACCTGTAAAAGGAATAGTCTATGAACACCTAATTAAGATCTCTAGAAGGGACCCCGGAGGGTCCGGACCTTGAAATTAAAGCAAAATGCATAGTCTTAGACTAAACATGCAGAGGACCTTAGACTACAGTGAACCCTCGTTTATCGCGGTAGATAGGTTCCAGTCGCGGCCGCGATAGGTGAAAATCCGCGAAGTAGTGACACCATATTTACCTATTTATTCAACATGTATATTCAGACTTTTAAAACCTTCCCTTGTACGTAGTACTGTTAACAAACTACCCTTTAATGTACAGAACACTTAATGCATTTACTACAGTACCCTAAACTAAAACAGGCACAAATATTAAAGGTGATTTTATATCATGCATTTCCTAAACATGCTAAAAAGCACGATAAAAAATGGCAACCAATGTTTTGTTTACATTTATCTCTGATCATAATGTAGAAACAAACTGGAGGTAGAGCTTTGCTTATTACCCAGACATATTTCCCATACTTTTCCCTTAGAACTACATCACATCTTCCTACTTTAGATATATAGATATATATATATATATATATATATATATATATATATATATATATATATATATATATATATATATATATATATATATATATATATATATTATATATATATATATATATATATATATATATATATATATATATATATATATATATATATATGTGTGTGTGTGTGTGTGTGTATACATATATATATATATATATATATATATATATATATATATATATATATATATATATATATGTATATATATATATATATATATATATATATATATATATATATATATATATATATATATATATATATATGTATACACATATACATACCTACATATATACATAAATACATGCATACATATATATATATATATATATTACTGTATATATATGGGTTATGGAAAAAATCCGCGAAGTGGTGAATCCGCGATGGTCGAACCGCGAAGTAGCGAGGGTTCACTGTATTCCAAGAGGAACCCGGAAGAGCCGGGGATGAGAAAAGGATGTATAAATAAGGGATTGAATAGTATTAAATAACAGTCCCGGGGACCGGGAATAGAAATACTTAAAGTAAACTTAGAGTAAACTTAAAGTTACATCCTTAAAATACATATAATAAAGAACTCTGATTATTATGATCTTATACATTAACGTCCGTGAGAGTATAGGGCTCCCGTAGGGAGAGTAGCAATCATAATCTCTGTCAGTGTCATGAGATCTGGCAGAATTGTAAGCCCTGAGGCCACAATGTCTGATGACGGGAGGGTAACGGTGGGAGAATGCTGGAGGAGCCAAGAGATCCACCAACGAGACTACCGGACATACCGGGACGAAGGTAATGATTCGTGTAGAATGCTATAATTGTAGGTTAATAATAGGTCCTACTACGAACGATAATGGCAGGAGGTACCGTATGATGGGGACACTCCTAAAATATACATAAGGTCTCATTCTTAATTCCATTTAAGCTAAAATCAAAAGCCATACCGAGAAAGCATTAGGTATACTGCCCAATCTCATGGATAGGGCACGTGATATAGTCCCCGGCGGTCACGGCCTTCCCCTCCCACGACTGATGGCCAATCGAGACGACGGGAGGGGGGAGACGAGAACCGTCCGGGATGAATGTGACTATATAGTACCCCGTGAGATAATCTTGATCCTCAATATGTCGGAATGTTGAGGGAAGACTGAGGAACAAGCATACTTGGCCCGTATTGTCATAACCAACAACCATCGAACAAGAGGAGAGATGCGCTCTGGGAGGGGTGGAGGGGTACAGGGGAATCACGTGAACAGGTGGGGGTAGACAGGGCTACCAACTGGAGATCCCCTCAACACAAACATGGTAAAATCCCAAAAATATGATCATAACGGAGTGTGACAATAATAATCAATATGTAACTGCTATATATACTTAATAATAAATAATGAATAAAAGCGTAATCACGTAAAAGGCTAGGCATGCAAAATTAATATGGCGAGAGAGGGAAGCAAGCGAGCGGCAAGGAAGGAAGCATGACGTCATCTCGGAAGATGGAAAACAGGGATACCAACCTTACTACTGAAACACTACATATTTTCTTCATCCCTGCCACTTTCCTTTCATTTTTTAGTTGGCGCTTGGTCTGCTTCTTCGGAAGGCCTCTTTTTATAATAATTGTCTAAAGAAGATTGTTTCTTTCTGCCTGCTTTTTAAAATTTTCCTGAAATGACTCGGGCAAACTTCATTACAGTACTCAAGTGCACGGCCTGTGGGAATTTTTTCTGGGTGTCTCTTTTCTACGAGAGCCACCCCTTTAAAGTCGCCACCTAGACCCTCCTTAATTTCTGTCGTTGTCAGTGGGTCATCCTTCTCACCCCGCTGTGCTCTTCCTGAACAACGTTCACTCGCACGGCCTCCAACTCCTTCAGGTCATCTGTCATAAGTTCCTCTTGGTGCTCTTCGATAAGCTCATCAATGTCAGCCTCATCAACTTCCAGACCCATGGACTTCTCAAGTGTAACGTTCTCAGCAACTTCAGATTGAGCAACAGGTTCAGGATTGTCAACATTTTCGGAATCGGCCCTCGAAATCTCGTTCGGAGACTGCATCAGGTTTTTTATAAGCAGAGTTCAAGGTGCGCCTTGAAACCTCCTGCCAAGCTTGATCGATGACTTTGAGGCATATGCCAGTATCAAAATGCTCCTTCCAAAATTGTTGAAGGGTGAGGTTTGTGCTCTCAATGATTTCAAAACATCTCTTGAATAGATATTTCGTATAAAGCTTCTTAGAATTTGAAATCACTTGCTGGTCCATGGGCTGGAGAAGAGGGGTGGTGTTCAGTGGAAGATAGAGAATCTTGATGAAGGAATACTCTACTACAGTATCTTCCTCGAGGGCAGGAGGGTGAACAGGGGCTTTGTCCAGCACCAGCAGGCATTTCATAGGGAGGCGCTTCTCTTACAAATACTTTTTCACAATCGGGCAGAAACAAATATTTATTCACTCGTTGAACAATTGTCTTGTTACCCAGGTTTTTCCATTAGCCTTCCACAATATGTTTGGATTTTCCTTAGTGACTTTGTGGGTCTTGAAGGCTCGAGGTGTATCGGAGTGATACACCAGCAAGGGTTTCACCTTGCAATCCCCACTTGCTTTTGCACTGAGTGCAAGGGTAAGCCTGTCCTTCATAGGCTTATGCCCTGGTAGCCTCTTTTCTTCTGCCTTGATGTACGTTCGACTAGGCATTTTTTTCCAAAAGAGCCCAGTCTCATTGCAGTTGAAGACTTGCTGGGGACTGTAGCCTTCTTGGACAGTCAACTCGTTGAACGTCTTAACAAAGGTTTCAGCCGCTTTCGTGTCCGAGCTTGCAGCCTCCCCATAATGCTCCACTGAATGAATGCCTGAGTGTCTATTAACATTTTTCAAACCACCTTTGAGAAGCCTTGAACTCTGGGGGTTGGCTGCTTTGATGTTCCTTCTCCTGCATCAACTTCGGTCTGAGCATGCACAAGATCACCGAAAATGCGCTGGCTTTCTGGCAGATAGTGTCTCTAGCCGTTTCTTTGTCCTTTATCCAGACAAGCAGTAGTCTCTCCATCTCATCGTGGACGTGACTCCTCTTGCTGGAGAAAACAGTCATGCCCTTAGAAGGTGTTGCTGCTTTGGTAGTTTCCTTTTGCTTCAGGATTGTTCCTTTCATAGACGAATTTCAGCCATATTCCTTTGCGAGCACACTTAACTGCATGCCAGGCTTGTATTTCATGATTATTTCCATCTTCATCTCCATGGAAAGCATCATCCTCTTCTTTCCCTAGACATCAGCAACTTTCTTGAGACCCATGGCTAATGATGTTGCGTAATATCACACACGATAAAGTACAATTGTTACGAAAGTGAAATCACAAACACTAAGTTAATGCATACGATACCGCCGCCGAAATGAAAAGACATAGGAACGCCAATGAGTAGATGCATGGTGGGATACAGTACAGTAGATGCTGACTAATAGGAGAGCAGGATCTCATGAAGGTAACTATCATCTGAGTAGGGAGATAACCAATAGGAGAGCGGGAGGATGATAGCAAGTTTACAGGCTGGCGGCGTACGAATTTTAAAATCAGTCTTGGACACGGTCAGGCTCTCGCACCGTACCTCCTTTTGTTGTCCGACACATTTTTCGTGATGCAAGTCGTAAAATTTCCTCGCATCTTGTTTCACAGAGTGAAAATTTCGTAAGCAGATTCTATCGTATCGAGAGATGTATCATCTCCTTTTACACCTATTAACGGTAAGGGCCTCTATTAGATTTCATCAGTTGTATCTATCTTGAGAGTTTAAATCAATAATTCTCCATTCATCATTATGTATTTCACGCTTCATAGTCCCTAGCCATGTAGACATGGATCCTCCAACTCTTCTAGTTCCCAGTTGAAAGCTTGGTGAACTAATCTCTGATGGGAAGTGCAAGAGCATGCCCAAACCATTTCCATCTGCCCCTCACCATGATCTCATCCACATATGGCACTCGAGTAATCTCTCCTATAGTTTCATTTCTAGTCCTGTCGTGCCATTTAACTCCCAATATCCTTCAAAGGGCTTTGTTTTCAAATTTACCAAATTTGTTGGATATTGTTTCATTATCATACCTCGACTCATGTCCATACAGTAACACGGATCTTACTAAACTGATATATAGCCTTGAGTTTTATTTGTAATTTCAGGCGATTTGATTTCCAAATTTTACTTAATCTAGCCATTGTCTGATTTGCTTTTTTCAATCTTTCATTAAATTAAGACTCTAAAGATCCTATTTAAGATATCATAGTTCCTGAATATCTAAATGATTCCACATCATTAATCCTTTCGCCTTCCATTGATAGTTCATCATCCATTGCAAATATCGTTCTCATCATCTCTGCCTTTCTTCTATTTATCTTGAGCCCAACCTTGTGTGATATTTCATGCATTCTGGTAAGCAAGCTTTGCAAGTCCTGTGGCATTTTGCTAGTAAAGACAGCATCATAAGCATTCTCTAGGTCAGCTAATTTCCTGTTACCAATCCAGTTCATTCCTTCTCTGCCATCCCCAACTGTTCTGTACATTACAAAATCCATGAGGAGGATAAACAACATAGGAAACAACACATATCCTTGTAGTACTCCACTGTTCACTGTAAATTTGTTGGACAGGACTCCATTAACATTAACTTTGCATTTGCTATAATCATGAACAGACTTAATCAAATTTATATATTTAAGAGGAACTCCATGATAATGCAGGACTCCACAAAATTGGCCAGTGCACACTATCAAAGGGTTTTTCATAGTCCGTAAGTGTCATCAAAAATGGACTTTTATATTTTACACATTCTTGTACCATGCAAGGCGGTATATCTTAGCAATCCATGTTTGCCAACAGTTAGACTCGTATAAGCGGATGAGCAACTTGGAGTAATGAGAACTTTGGGTGGGGGTGGAAATGCCCCCCTAAATCTCGATGAAGTCACTGGCAGCTGGGTTCCAGATCAGGTTTAAGGCGATGGACAAACTGTCTCTTCGGCTTTTACTCCTGATGCCTGGTGGTTGATCTTACTAGAATTAGTATGGACCTGCAGGGGTCACTTGCCTTAGTTAGATAGGGGCTGCACATCACAAGGAACTGGCTATCCTTTGATATATCTAGCCAATGAATCCTCTGTGGATTTTGTCAGTCATGGAAAGAGAAGATGACAGAATGGCCCCCAGTCCTGGACATAGCGGGGTGCTAAGAATCTCCCGGTTTATAAATACTAAGGAAAAACTGAAAATAAGTAATTGGAATGTTGGAACCATGAATCAAATTGGGAAATTATAGCAAGTGGAAAGGTAATTCATGAAATATAGTTTGGATATCATGGCCCTAAGTGAAACACATTGTAAGGGGATTGGTAAGGAAACTTTAGACCAAGGCAAATGTTTCTCTGTATTCTTCTTCTAGAAGCTTAGTTGTATCAAACATAGGTATTCTATCTATCTTTCTGTTGGGTGCTTTCAGTTTTAATTTCAGTGTGGCAATGAGGAGCTGGTGATCACTACCAATATCTGCACCTGTATAGCTTCTTAAATTTCTGAGTCCTTCTCTCTTTATTAATGGCAATGTGATCTATCTGATTTTTGTAATTGCCACATGGTGAAGCCCATGTACACTTGTGAATGTTCTTGTGTTGAAAAAGAGTACCTCCAATGACAAAACTGTTTGTTGAACAGAAACTTATGAAATGTGCTCCATTTTTATTTGCAACTTCGCCAAGACCCTCGACACCTATCATATTCTCTATCCCTTGATTATTTTTTCCAACTTTAGCATTGAAGTTGCCAATCACAATTTTCATATCTCTCTCTGGGAATCTCATCTATTACACTCTGCAGTTCTTCATGAATTCATCTCTCCTTTCTTCAGGGGAATCATTTGTTGGGGCATAGCAAACTATAATACTCATATTGCCCTGCTTTGATTTGAACTTTGCTAATACAATCTACTATTTACACCTTTCCACTTAGTTAATGCCTTTTCTGCTCTTGGTGTCATCATCATTCCTACCCCTTCTCTTCCAACTCCATATATTGCCTTTAGACCAAGGCATATATATATATATATATATATATGTATATGTAAATATATATACAGTATATAATATATATATATATATATATATACTGTATATATATATATATATATATATATATATATATATATATATATATATATATATATATATATATATATATGTATATATATAACGGATTGTGAGCAAAGCGAAAAATCTATTTTTGGGTGAGATAGCCATGTCGTCCTGATGGAAGTTCCTTTAGGGTAGCTTCCTAGGGTATATTTGACTACGGTGATATTCCCAGAGAATTTACCCTAAGGTATCCAGAATTCTAACTCCAGGAGCAAATATCCCTAAATTAACTTAACATGGGATATCGCATAATATCAGAGGACATATTCTGGACACGCCACATAGCAATCTACACCACGAATAGAATTAACACTTTGATGGGTCAAAGTGGCAAGAAAACAAAAAACGAGAATGAAAGGAGAGCCGTTAATAAGGTACCTCTCCTATCCCGCTTCGAGTGTGTACACAGCGCCGCCGACGGCGCCATCTGCATTCCTTGTAGCGATACACGAGGTACTAGAGATACTGCATTATAGGGAGGGGTCCTATAGCCCTTTTTATTAAAAAGGAAGGGCGGGTCTTTAGGACGACATGGCTAACTCACCCAAAAATACTCAAAATCTTCCACCGGCCGGGTGCCAAAACCCTCGATGGTCAACATCCCATCCTTAAAGGGTGCGTGAATTGCTAACTTCCACGGGTTGTTCTTGACAAACTCTGGGAGTTTCGAGGCATCCGGAATAGCATACTGCTGTTGTTGGGGCAGACTGGAGCGCATGAGACCTTCAACGAGAGACTCTTGGTTCTGAACCTTAGAGACGAGGGTGTTAACTAAGGTTCCAAGGCGTTCCAAGGTGTTGGAAAAAGCTGACACGTCAAAAGAAGGCGCCGGGGTGCTTACCGCCGGCTGCGTGGGTTGTGAGCCGGGTGTCATTCTCGACTCCGGGATGGGAGGAGTAGGTGTGACTGGGGCCTCAGGGACCCAAGAAGACGAAACCCGTGATGACGAAGACCTAGGGGTCTTGGGATGTTTCGTCGTACCGGAAGACCTGTGGGTCTTAGTCAGAGGTTTACGGACGGATTTAACTTTCGGCAACACAGAAGGGTTGCTGGTATCAGTGAGGTGACGTCCAGAGAACCCCTGAAAGGAAGAAGTAGATGAAGTAGAAAAAGCCGGACTAAGGACAGGAATCTTAGACCGGAACACACTTGCCTCACTTACAGGCCTACCTGGGTCTGGCTCATCCAAAGCCATGGGTTCGATGTCCAAATTTATGGCGGCCACGTCACTGGTGATGGTTTCTCCAGGAACACTGGGGTCTTCGGAGAGGAGTTTTTTAGTGATCCCGGCGATGATAGGATCCGCCAACTCCTTTGGAACCGCCGCCGAATGTTTGGCGTTCGGGTAAAGGAGGTTGCACATTTCCTCAGAGAGAACGTAGGGGTGCCGGGCTTTGACGTTGCGGGCGAACCCGCTGACCCATACCTTGAGGCGGGCCAAGGCCGTAGACTTTTCGGACTGTGAACTTGAGTCCGAAGTGAGGGTGGAGACGAGGTCGTAGCATACCACACAGTTGTCGGGATGCCAGACAGTTAAGTCGCCGACGTGGACCGAACAGTGGGCATGTGACCTACACACGTCATGTCCACAAGCCTGCTGAAGAACGGCCGCACAGGCTGTCATCATACAGCGAACTGCCTGTAATAAAAGGGATACATAAGTATCATAGGTAATTCGGTATCCTACGGGATCCCGGGTGTGCCGGGACCAAAGTAAATGCTAAGGAACATTAGCGTTAGGATACTATATAATGTTCTCCCGGTGGGCCCGTGAGAAGAGATTAATTAAGTTAACTTATAATTATAATTAGAATTAACCTTAGTAATGATTAACTTAATGATAAACAGTAAGGGAATTCTGTGTAAGGTAAGATCATCTGGATAAGGGTAAGGGAGATAAGATCCCTTAGGCAAAGAGAGTGAACACGTGAAAATATAAGGTTAGAATAGCATGATTCCGTTGGCTCCGGAGAGACAACTGAAAGAGGGAGACCAGCACCGGGCCTACCGGGGTGGGGGGGGGGGTGGGGGGTGGGGGCGGACTCCCTACAAAAGAAACCTTAAGTAATAAACTCTCAATAAAACAATAACAATACCAATATAACCCCCATGGGGTATGGTCAGAGAGCTCACAACCAAAGAAACAACCAAAACTCCCGCTCTCCCGATGGCCAATCGAAGAGGGAGGGAATCCGGCTGAGGCGGAAGGAAGTGAAGAACTCGCAAGGGAAACAGATCGAGGCTCGGCTAAGGTAAGGAGTCAAACGGTATCCCGGGGAGGGATGGGGGGAAGAGGTCGGAGAAAACGGACGAGAGGGATCGGCCGAGAACCCGAACAGCTGACTCCAGGTCTCAAAGAGACGGCAGGTATCCCCAGGGGGGATGGGGTGTATGCGTCGGCATACTCAGGCTCAGGTAGTGGGAGGAGCCACAGAGGGAAAGAGATGTATGGGGAGGCATACTCGAGATCAGGGAGTGGGAGGAGCCAAGAGCCGTAGGTGGATATGGCGATCGCGAGAGGCTGAGCAAGGACAGGAGTACCAACCTGTCCGACCAGATCGCGGGACACTAACATAACGAATGATCACAACACGGAATAAAATACTTAGGTTAAGGCATGCAAGAAGCTGATACATTAAATGAGAATCCTCTCATGGAGAGAGAGAGAGAGAGAGAGAGAGAGAGAGAGAGAGAGAGAGAGAGAGAGAGAGAGAGAGAGGGACGCAAGAAAGGCAGTGAAAACAACAGAGCACGCCTACCAGTACGGGGAGGACCAGAGCTGGACAGGGGTGCCAACATAACACCGAACGGAACAAGCCGAATGGTAAATAAAACATAAACGCTGCCGATCGAGAGTCCCCCTCAGATAAAGACTAAACTCTAAAATAACAGCGATTCCTTGGAATCGTGGAAAGAGAACTAATCATAAACTATCAGCACAAGGCATCTCCACGGTATTGACCGAGAAGGATGCCGCCATAACCAAACACAGCATGAAAATCCTCTATGGGATAACCATGGTGAAAATAATAATAATAATAATAATAATAATAATAATAATAATAACTGCTCGATCATCGGTAAGAGCGCAAGTTCAAAACGATTAACAAATAGTATGGAAGAACAAATGTAAATCGTTAGGAACGGAAGGAGGTAGCAAGAACTAAAATGGCCGCCGCAACGCAGGGCCAATAACAATAGCGAAACCAATAAACATGAATAACACTAAAAGTAAGGAAAATGCTACCTCCGAAAGCTCAGAAAACATAAGTCTGGTACTTAACTTCGATGAGGAAGCCTGAGATTCCGACATGATGAGCAGGAAAAGCGTAAAATCCAAGAAAAGGGCACAGCGAAAATCACAGCACTTAACAAGAGTGATGCTAAATGAGGAGTGACGTCATTAGTGTGGGTAGGATTGTGGGTAGCGACGGTCTGTGGTGGACTTTGGACGGCTCCTCTTGACTTGGGGGATATTGACGAGGAGATATCTAATTGGTACGAGACCTCTGCATGTGATTTTCACGCCCGTATTACTTATACCGACACCTTTCAGGTGAGCGAGCTGGGTTCACACCTAGCATTCCTATGCAAGTTTTTCTCTGGTATTATTTAGCAGTTATATACCTTAGAAATGATGCTAAAGGAGCATTTCACTGGGCGGCACAGGTCAGAGCCCAGAAATAGATTTTTCCTTCGTCAAAATACCTTTTTTGGGCTCAGGCCATGTCGTCCTGATGGAAGTATACCAGAGCATTACTGTATCTGTGGATTCTCAGATTGTGCCGTACTCTCAAGTAAGTAATTCCTGGTCAGCATAGACCTAGAGACCTATGATGTTACCGTCATACATCATTTCATCCAAGCATAAACCATGTTAGTGCTTCCTGCCCCCTACAGGGAAGAGTCATACTAGACTCTGGAAAAAATCCCGAGGAGTAAATATACCTATGGATGACTAACAGACAAGCCAATATAGCGGTCTCACCCTATATGTTGTAAAGCAAAGTTTGTATAAGAACCACCCGTGTCAATATGAAATACCGACAAGTCCCCTGGTGTGCCGTTCTTATCACTGGATTGGACAAAGGTTTATATCCGAATAGGAATAAATTTTGCATATCCACCACCATCCCTATAGGGTATGAAGTCTTTCCTACTTGGGGAAAGCATGAACCAATGAATGTTTGCTTGTAGCAAGGAACAATCTTTAGGATTATTCATGTTAAAATTATCCATAATTCAAAGTAATGCTAAACCATTTTCTAGTAAAATGACACTGGCGAATGAGACGCAAGGTTCACAAGAACTAGTTTATTGACAACCAGTAAAAATAAAAATAGGTTAATCGACAATTATACAGTTATAAGATGTGGATAATCAACAAATAAATAAGAATAAGGATCATAGTAAGCAGAAATAAATGTTTCATCTGAAAGGAAAGAACATATATGTGCCACTTTTAATATCGAGATATTAAAATTATTAAAGTCTGTCTTACTACTCAATCACACTGGCGTCAGAAACGCTTGGCACACGTGTCTGCAGTTATGCTTGGTTCACCTTTGTTTATGGAACAGTTAACAAGGACACCTTAGTGACCTAACACTTAGTCTGTAGAAACAGTCCGTGACTACACGCCCACCCTTGAATTAATCGTCCCAATTAATTTCACTGTTCCTCGCAGAATTAAACAGTAGGTTTAACGACACTACCTACTGCCACCACAGACCTCTTCAGTTGCTCCACTTGCTTCGCATAGTGTCTAAAGAATACTCTGGATGACTTCCAGCCAGTGTATGAGCGAAGATGTTCGAAATCCATATTATTAAAGAAATTTATGGAAGAGGCAACTTTCCTTGGATCGTGACCTGCGGGTGTACTATCTGGATCCGCTCTGCGAATAAAATAGGTGATTTTCGCCCTTAGTTGCTTCAGAGATAAATTTGAGCCTGATGTTTCTCCCCTAAACAGCTGACCTCCCCTAAAGTCTGAAGTCCTACGAAGATAGACCTTTAGGCACTCCACTGGACATAGAGATGCATCTTTCAGAGGGCAGATTCTCCAGGGACCCCACCTGTTAGTGGGTAGCTCATTCTTGGCAAGAAACGTTGGGTCCGGAAAAAGGTTCAGTTCTCCCCCATCTAAGAACTGAACATGACCTTCCTCTCTCGAGAGGCCTACTATTTCACTAACTCTGGCCCCCGAAGCGAGTGCAAAGAGAAATATAACTTTTGGGTCAAATCCTTTAAAACACACTCCTCATTATTCATCATTGAAGCAAAATGAAGAACCTTATCCAGAGACCATGAAATGGGTTTCGGAGGTGCTGATGGTCTGAGCCTAGCACAGGCCTTCGGAATTTTGTTAAAAATGTCGTTAGAGAGGTCGACCTGGAAGGCATATAGAATAGGTCTTGTCAAGGCGGACTTACACGTTGATATTGTGTTGGCTGCTAAACCTTGACCATAGAGGTGGATGAAGAATGATAAGCAGAAGTCTGTCGAGATCTTTTGTGGGTTCTTCGCCTTGACAAAGGACACCACTTCCTCCATGATGACTTATATTGTCTTCTGGTAGATGTGGACTTATATTCCTCTAAAAAGTCTATAAGTCTATACTGTCTCTTGATATCCCGAATCTTTTTCCCACTGCTAGGGAGAGAAAATCATGAGCTGCAGGTTCCGGGTTTTCTGTGATGAAGCGCAGACAGCCGACTTCTGAACTCACTGAGTCAAAACTGGATACGGTAGCGGTAGAAACTTCAGCTGTAGTTCTAATGCCAGAGGGAACCACATGCTGTTCGGCCACTTGTGAGCCACTACTTCCGCTTTCCCCTTGAAAGATCTCAGTTTGTCGAGGACCCTCAGTAGAAGGTTGTGCGGAGGGAACAGGTAAATCCTGGACCATGTGTTCCAGTCGAGGGACATAGCGTCCACTGCTTCCGCTAAAGGATCCTCGTACAGGGACAAGTAAAGAGGTAACTTCTTGTTGTCTTTTGTCCCAAAGAGGTCTATCTGCAGTTCCGGGACTTGACAAGATGAAAAAGAATGATCCTGCGTCCAGGGACCATTCTGACTCTATCGGCGTGAGCCTGGATAGAGCGTCCGCCGTCACATTGCTGACTCCTTGAAGGTGAACTGCTGACAAGTGCCATCTCTTCTTTTCCGCTAGCCGGAAGATGGCCAACATCACTTGGTTGATTTGAGGTGACCTCGATCCTTGTCGACTCAGGCATCTCACTATCACCTCGCTGTCTAGTACCAATCTTATGTGGATCGAGTGGCAAGGAGAGACTTTCTTCAATGTAAGAAGTACTGCCATGGCTTCCAGAAAGTTTATGTGAAACTTCTTGAATAGGTTGGACCAGGTTCCTTGGACCTTCTTCCGGTGAGAATGACCTCCTCATCCTTCTTTCGAGGCATCTGTATGAATAGTCATTGAGGGGGGAGATGGCTGAAGAAGCACCGATTTCTTCAGTTGTTTGGCTTTGGACCACGGCTTGAGAAGCGTTCGCAGACAAGTCGGTATTGGTCTTATCAGATCTCTTCGCGCGTTTGATGCATATTTTCTCCAAACTCCGGTTGCATCCTTTAGCAGTGCTCTTAGCACTGGGTCTGTTACTGAAGCAAACTGGAGAGAGCCCAGCATTCTCTCCTGTTCGCGTCTTGATATCCTTTTGGATTCTAGTAGTCTCTTGACAGAACCTGCTATTTCTTTCCTCTTCTTTACAGGGATGGAAAGTTGGTGTGACAGTAAGTCCCAGTGGATTCCCAACCACAGAAACTTTTGAGATGGAGAAAGTCGAGACTTTTTTCTGTTGATCTTGAAACCTAGATGTTCCAGGAACTGGATCACCTGTTGGAATACTTGTATACATTCCGTCCTGGATGCTGCCCACACCAGCCAGTCGTCCAAGTAGGCCACTACTTGGATTCCCTTTTGGCATAATTGTTGGAGAGCTGCGTTCGCAAGCTTCGTGAAAATTCTTGGGGCTATGTTTAGCCCGAATGGCATGGCTCTGAAGGCATAGAGTCTTCGTTGTAGCTTGAACCCTAGGTAGGAGGAGAGGTGACGACTGATTGGAATGTGCCAATAAATGTCTGACAAGTCTATAGAGACGGTAAATGCCCGTTTGGGTAGTAAGGTCCTTATGTGTTGGAGTGTCAGCATCCTGAACTTGTAGTTTACTATGAACTTGTTGAGTGGCGGCAAGCCCAGAATGACTCTGAATTTTTCTGAGTCCTTCTTTGGAACACAAAACAGCCTTCTTTGGAACTTGATGGACTTTACCCTTCGAATTACTCTTTTCTCCAAGAGTTCTCGAATATATTCTTCCAGAACGGGGGTAGAATGTTGGAAGAATTGTGGGAACGGAGGTGGAGTGCTGTACCAGCTCCAACCCAGTCCATTCTTGATTAGGCTGTGGGCCCAGGGATCGAAGGTCCAACGATCCTGAAAAAGATGAAGTCTCCCTCTAACCGGAAGCGTTTCACTTCTGCTGCTGTTGACCTGAGGCCTTGTCTCCTTGACTGCGTCCTTCCCTGAACCTCCTTCCCCTTGAAGGCGTCTAGACGAACCTCTGGCTGTTCCTCTAGCTCTTGGGCGAAAGGTAGTTGACTGCCTTTCGAATGCTGGGTTAAATGCCGGTGACTGAGTTGTCACGGCTTGGGGTACAGTAGGGTCCCGAATTATGCGAGAATTTGGTCGATTAATGACCTCGTGAAAATGGAAAATCGCGAATTTCGAAACACACAACTAACAGAAATAATTCCATTGCGGCCATGGCAACCAGCAATTTGCCTATTCAAATGTGTTTACTACCCATTTCCAATACTTTCTTTGTACTATACTGTATTTCTTTATAATATCAAATTGTTTTTGTAAGTAAATAAAACATTTAATATACTTTAAAGTTCTAATAACTTGAAAAATGGTTAAAATTACAACCAGGATAGGTGTACACACCATATATTTCCCGTTATAACACAACCCAAAATACAGACAAATTTTAATGTTTGTCATATCTATTGTATAATACAACTGGTGAATAGCAAAACCATCACTCTATAGACTAGCTTGTTGTATGATTGAAAATCCAGAATTATCAAAATAAAGGCGATTTTATATCATGCGTTTCCTAAAAACGCTAAAAAGCACAATAGAAAACGACAACCAATGTTTTGTTTACGTTTATCTCTGATCACAACGAAGAAACAGACGCATTTATACATCTGTGTTTTTGAATTGACAGCAATTTTACCAAGTATAGATTATATGTTGAATTTGTTATTACCAATGTTCTAATTATTTTTTATTAGAACTTTCAAATAAATGAAATGAATGCCATTTATGAAATGTTTTTCTTTATGATGCCGCCTGAAACGGAAACCTTCCATTTGTTTACGCTCCATCTTCGATCATAATAAACAAACGAATGCATTAAACACACATGATCTAAGTCATAACTAATGATATTACAAACATTTAGTAAACATTATGTTATTACAAATATTTTACTTACCGTATCCATATCAATTCCTAAATTCGTAGCAAAGCTGGAAATTTTTTTTCCTTATGCGTTTAATCCACAATAGCAAACTGCCGCTAATGACAGAGTGATAACTTACGATAATTCTAAACTGTTACGAAAGATAATTGTCCTTTCCATATCCAAAATACTTTTCCTAACTTCAGTTATAAGTCAACTTGTACCCACCTCAATTATGGATCCATATGCAAAAAATGTAAAAGAAGAAAGTACTAGGCCTATTTTTAAAGCCACCGAACAATTAGGTTACCGCTATAACGTTCGATGAGAGAGAGAGAGAGAGAGAGAGAGAGAGAGAGAGAGAGAGAGAGAGAGAGAGAGAGAGAGAGAGAGAGAGAGAGAGAGATGGTTTTAAAGTACTAAACAATAAATATGATAGGTTATAACACATTGGTGTTTATGTAATATTAACTGTATAGATGGTTTGAATAAGTTAAGAAATGGTGTAAACAATTCTTTGTTATTGTATTCGCGCGGAAGCTAGACATCGGCTGATGTGATCACAGCCAAAAGTAAAACAAAAATAAGTTAGCAATACTCGATTTTTAAAACGCACCCGAAATTTAACAACATAAGTACATGTTTTATTATAGCGCAATTGACATTTAAAGAGTAAAAATTTTCTGGAATAGAATGGTGTTTCCTAAAAAATAGTGGTTTGCGGACGAAATCGGTTACCGTATTTTAAGCTATGATTGAAATGGATGTATACACGGTATAATTTTTTCGTTTTGTAATTAATTGACACTTCAAGAAAACCGATTTTGGTTTCTTCATCTATTTGTAAGTACTGTATTGTATAACGAGAGAGAGAGAGAGAGAGAGAGAGAGAGAGAGAGAGAGAGAGAGATATATATTATGACGCAGAAGGTTACAGACCTAGAACAGGGGAGGATGAAGGTGGGGGGAGTGAAAAGATAGGCTGGGTGGACTCGCAGGGGAGACGGTAGGAGACGGGGGAAGAGGGGATTTGGTTGCCAGTGGCTAAAAAACGGATTTTGAGCGAAGCGAAAAATCTATTTTTGGGTGAGATAGCCATGGCGTCCTGATGGAAGGTTCCTGTTTGGTAGCTTCCTTGGGTATAAGACTACTAAGATATTCCCAGAGAATTTAACCACAGGTTATCACAGAATTCTAACTTCTGGAGCGAGTATCTCAAAGGTTTCCCTTTAAGACATCGTAATACAACAGGGGACACGCATGTCTGGTCGTGCCACATAGCTATCTCCACCCCGAACAGAGTTAACGCTTCGGTGTGTAAGGGCTGAGAATAGCTGGGAGCCGTTCCACAGCTAATCTCACTCGTGGCTACTACTGATACTCGAGACGTAAACAAACGGACGCCATTGCTCTAATGACGTCACGAGCGTCTTTATCCTGGCGCCAGTTGCTGCCCATCACCATGATACAATTGTGTAGGGTGGGAACAAACTGACGAAGTAGTAGGGAGGGTCCATCAGGACGCCATGGCTATCTCACCCAAAAATAGATTTTTCGCTTCGCTCAAAATCCGTTTTTTGGGCTCAAGCCATGGCGTCCTGATGGAAGAGTACCAGAGAATCAATGTATCGTGGTAGATTTTCCCCCCAGAGTTAAGTGCCTAGGCATTGACAAAATAGCAAAGTAATCTTAGATAAGAACCATAGGAACGAAGTATCCTGCCCCCCATTGGTAGGAAGTTCCCATGGGCTATGCCGACGTCAAAGTGGTATTGAAGGACTATTCATCTTGACAGAAGAGCTCTTTAAGAGCTTAGAGATGAAGCAGAATGTTTGATATTTGTATAGGAACATTCTGAGTAGGTCAGTGGTGGTTGGGCACTGTGTGTAGGATTCATCTCCTGATTATCAGAAGTAAGTATTCGAGTAGGAACCTTACTGAGACAAGGTGAATATAATTTAAGGATAGACATCTTAAATTCTTCATGACCATAAGAAAGGAGGAATAAATAAAACTATGACAGTATGTATTTCATAGTAAGTAGGAGCTGAAAGAGACGCATAAGTAATAAAATAGAAATTTTATTTCACAATGCAGAAATTAAATAATTTACAGCAAAAGTAAAGTTCATTTACAGTAATAATAATGTACATAGAAATAAAGGCTTGCTCTTGAATCTGAAAGGGAATTTCAGGATTAGTAGGTACTCGTTCTCGAGGAACGCAAGTCTTTAAATAACACATCATGCTCAAGGCATGCGGCACTTGTGTAACACTATGACATTTCACCTGGGATAAGAACAGTTATAAAAGCACTAAGTGTTTTTAGACATCACTATGAATCACTCGAGGGTCAACATAGGCACCCGAAGAGTTAGAGTCCCAAATAACTCACTGTTCTACGCAGAGTTAGGTGCAGGTTTCATAACACTACCTGCGGCTACCACAAAATGTTTGATTTCGTGCACTTGTTTCGCATAATGTTTAAAGAAAACTCGCGAGGACTTCCAGCCCGTAAAGTTTTTAAGGCTCTCAAAGTCCATGCTCTGAAAGAAGTTCAGAGAAGATGCCACTTTTCTAGGATCATGACCAGCGGGTGTACTGTTCGGATCCGCTCTGCGAATGAAGTAGGTGATTTTCGCTCTTAATTGTTTCAGTGACAGGTCGCTGCCCGATGTTTCTCCTTTGAAGAGTTGGCCTCCACCAAAGTTTGAAGTTCTGCGAAGATAGACCTTGAGGCTCTCTACTGGACATAGAGAGACATCCTCCTTCAGGGGGCATATTCTCCAAGGGCCCCATCTTTTGGTGGGTAATTCATTTTTGGCGAGAAACGTCGGATCAGGGGAGAGGGTCACTTCTCCTGAATCAGCAAACAGGATGTGTCCCTCTTCTCTTGATAATGCCACTATTTCGCTGACTCGAGCTCCCGAAGCGAGAGCAAATAAAAATATAACTTTCTGAGTCAGATCCTTGAGGGGGCATGAATCGTTGTCCAAGATTGAGGCGAAATGGAGCACCTTGTCTAGTGACCAGGAGATCGGTTTCGGAGGGGGTGCTGGGCGTAGGCGAGCACATGCTTTCGGCAGTTTGTTAAAGATGTCGTTGGACAGATCAATTTGGAAAGCATATAGAATTGGTCTAGTCAAAGCCGATTTGCAGGTTGAAATCGTATTGGCTGCTAATCCTTGTCCATGAAGGTGAATGAAGAAGGACATACAGAAATCAATGGTGATTTCTTTAGGATTTTTTGCTTTAACAAAGGAGACCCATTTCCTCCAGGATGATTCATATTGCCGTCTCGTGGATTCGGTCTTGTATTCCTCTAGGAAGTCTAGACTTTTCTTCGAGATCCCAAACCTCTTCTTTGCGGCAAGGGAGAGAAAATCATGAGATGAAGGTCCTTGATTTTCGATGATGAAGCGAAGACAGTCGACTTCTGTACTTGTTGAGAGAGAACTGGGCCCGGGAGAGGGATCAGCTTGGGCTGCAGCTCCAGGACCAGGGGGTACCAGTTGCTCCGGGGCCACTTGGGAGCCACTAGGGCCGCTGTCCCTTTGAAGGTTCTCAGTTTGGAGAGGACTTTCAACAGAAGGTTGGTGGGAGGGAACAGGTATATCTTCGACCATCTGTTCCAGTCCAGTGACATGGCGTCCACCGCTTCTGCTTTGGGGTCCTCGTACGGGGCTACGTACAGAGGAAGTTGATTGTTGTCGCTCGTTGCAAAGAGATCTATCTGAAGTTCTGGGACTTGATGAGAGATGAAGGAGAATGATCTTGCGTCTAGAGACCATTCCGACTCTATCGGGTTTGTCCGAGATAGAGCATCCGCTGTCACGTTGCGGAATCCTTGTAGGTGAACTGCAGACAGGTGCCACTTCTTCTTCTCCGCCAGACGGAAGATTGGGAGAAGCACCTGATTTATCTGGGGCGATCTTGAGCCCTGGCGATTGAGACAACGAACTACCACCGAGTTGTCTAGGGTTAGACGGATGTGGATCGAGGGCGGCGGGGATAGCTTCTTCAGAGTAAGAAGGACCGCCATGGCCTCCAAGATGTTTATGTGGAACGTCTTGAATAGTGGAGACCAGGTCCCTTGAGCTTGTTTCAGGTGGGAGTGACCTCCCCAGCCCTCCAGTGAGGCATCCGTGTGGATGTTGAGTGATGGAGGAGGGTGTTGGAGAGGAATGGACCTTTTCAGGGCCATTGCTTCCGACCACGGCTTTAGGAGGCGTCGAAGTCTGTTTGGAAGCCGTCTCTTGAGGTCTCTTCGAGCGATGGATGCCGATCGTCTCCAGACTCCCGCGGCATCCTTTAGCTGTGCACGAAGCACTGGGTTTGTCACTGAGGCGAATTGTAGAGAGCCTAGAACTCGTTCCTGCTGTCGTCTTGAAATGCGTTTGGATTTCAGTAGTCGCTTGACAGACCCTGCTATTTCCTTCCTTTTCTTCTGGGGGATGGAAAGGCGGTGTGACTGAAGATTCCAGTGGATTCCCAGCCACTGAAACTTCTGAGCTGGAGAGAGGCGAGATTTCTTCTCGTTGATCTTGAATCCCAGGTGTTCTAGGTACTGGGTAACTTCGTCGCAAGACTTTGTACACTCTTCGGGCGATGGAGCCCAGACTAGCCAGTCGTCGAGGTAGGCCATCACCTGGACGTTTCTTAGGCGGAGCTGTTGTACTATGGCATCTGCCAGCTTTGTGAAGATCCGAGGGGCCACATTGAGGCCGAATGGCATGGCCCGGAAGGCGTAGCTTTTCCTTTGGAGTCGAAATCCTAGGTAGGAGGAAGCGTGATGGTTCATTGGAATGTGCCAATAGGCATCCGCCAGGTCTATAGAGACCGTGTAGGAACCTTGAGGCAGAAGGGTCCTTATTTGTTGAAGCGTCAGCATCTTGAATTTGTTGTTCTCTATGAACTTGTTGAGGGGGGATAAGTCCAGAATGACTCTGAGCTTGTCTGAGTCCTTCTTGGGAACGCAAAACAGTCTCCCTTGGAACCTGGTGGACTTTACCTTCCTTATCACCTTCTTGTTCAAGAGGTCTAGAACATATTCTTCCAGAATGGGGGTCGATTGTTGGAAGAACCGCTGGAAGATTGGGGGTGGTTGCACCCAACTCCAGCCTAGACCGTTCTTGATGATGCTGTGTGCCCAAGGATCGAAGGTCCAACGATCCTGGAATTGGCGGAGTCTTCCTCCCACCGGAAGCACTTCATTGCTTCTGGTGTCCCGAGGACTTGTTGCCTCGGCCGCTAGCTCCCTTTCCTCCTCTACCTCTGGAGGGACGACGAGAGGCGTCTCTGCTTGCACCCCTGGACGAGCCTCTACCTCTGGCATGAAAGGTAGTGGATGGCTGTTCAAAGGCAGGGGTGAAGACCGGTGACTGTGACAACACCGGTTGGGGGACCAATTGAAAGGTCTGTTGTGGTTGGGCAACCACTTGGGAGGTAGCGGGTCCCGGAAACTGACGTCTTTGTTGACGTTGCTGGGGTTTCGGTTTCTGAGGTTTCCTCTTAGGCTGAGGTCCATCGTCCTGAGAGGTTTTCCTTTTCCTGGACATGCCCCACTTGTGGAGAAGGTTCCTATTCTCCGTGGCGGCTCTGTCCGTTATTTCCTTGACAAGGTCCGAAGGAAACAGGTGCTTTCCCCAGATGTTGGAGGAAATCAGCCTCCGGGGTTCGTGTTTCACGGTGGCACCGACAAACACGAATTCACGACAGGCTCTACGAGCCTTTATGAAATGGTACAAGTCCTTCATTACCGTCAGTAAGTGGGATTTGGCCAGTACCATGTAGTGATCGGGTACTGCTGTGTCACAGGCCATAACTTCAAGTTGGACTTGATGAGAAAGAGACGCTGCAAGCCTCTCCTTCGTGTCTTGTTCCCGGCGAAGGAGGTGATCATTGAGCTTAGGGAGGTCTTCATTAAACTGACGTCCGGCAACGTCAGGATCAAGCCTACCCACAACGAAAGTATGTTGGACATCTTTCCATTGTCTAGTGTCAGGGGGCGTTACGATGGAGAAGGGTCTGCACTCCTCCAGTGCAGGGCAGGGTTTCCCTTCTTCCGCCGCCTTAAGGCATGCAGCCAAGGCCTTTTCCAAAAATGGAAGAATCGCAGTGTCGGGAGCGACATAAGTAGGATGCTTCTTGCTCAAGGCAGGAAGCTTAGAGCAGGTAAAGCCCCTGCTCTTAAATGCGGAGGCTAGCATAGCCTGGGCCTTTGCGAGATCGAACACTATCTCTTCCTTAGGTTCGGTCTCCTCCTTCGAGGCAGGTTCAGAACGAAGCCGGACGTAACAGTCCGGGTAGGCCTCGAAGCTTGGGAAGAATTCCACATCTTCCAACGGGACCGTGCCGATTTTGTCACTAACAAATATCCTGCCGGTCGCAATAACCATATGCTCTGCATACCTCCACGGGTTGGCATGAGAGCAAGCTGGGAGATCCTTAACCGAGATCTTCTTCGGTTCTCTGGATCCAATCATAGACCTGATGGACTCCTGGTTCTCCTTCAGTCTGTCGTCCATGACAGCTCTAATCAGTCGGATCAGTTCTTGTGTAGAGGAAGAAGGATCCGGGGTCGAGGAGGTAGACGGAATGGACACATCCGTCGGTGTAGGAGTAGGCGGAGGGATGGACGAGGGAGTAGCTCCAATCTCCGACTCGGTGTATTCCACCTTGTCTTCGTCCTCTTCGGCTCCTTGAGCCATAAGCGTCTTCTCCGTGTCTTCCGAGACGTCAGAGATCTGTTCATCCTCTTCGGAATCTAGGCGACACTCGTGCATGGACTGAGCCATGACCACATCAGGTTCCACCGTAATTTGGACAGTGGGGATTGCTTCCTTTGGAACCACTGAATCAGGGGAGGCCTTAGGGAACAGCAGGGACCTCAGTTCTTCGGTGGCCAGGTACGGTCCAGTGGCATTCCTCTGAAAACCACGCACCCACTTGCGCAGTTTCTCACGAGCAATGTCTCTAACCTCCGCTGAGGGAGGGTTATGGAAGGCCTCAACTAGGTAGGCCTGGCAGACCGTACAATCCAGTGGATTCCAGAACTTCCAATCCCCTCTCTTGTCTGAGCAAGGGGCGTGAGTCCTGCACGCCGTATGTCCGTAAAACTGGGAGCGTTTCACGGCACAGTATGCGAAATCGCACTTCATCTGCTCCTCCTGTGGAAGAAAGAGAAAATGAGTATGGGGGAGTCATAGGAATGGCTCTTAAATTAAGTTAATATTAATCATTAATTTTAACTTATATAAGGTGTGATGCATAGAGAGTGAAACAGTAAAGGAGAACACGCTCCATGCATCTCGCCCGGCTGGTTACCATAGGCTTGGTCCTGGGATAATCCAAATGACCGAGATCATTGGATATAGTTTCCTAGGATTCCCATTATATTGGAACTCCATGGAAAGCCAAGGACAAGGTTGGGATCGAATTCATTCGGTTCCCAGATAAGAGCCAGAAGGTCTCATTAAGGGTAACTGCTTCTGGCAACCAGCCGTGCTAAGATGCACATAGCATGCTGGAAATAGAAGAATGCAAAGAGACAGCATGATCACTAATAGAGCAGTACTAGGTACTGATCTTAGAAGCAAAGCAGCTTATCTATTTGCCAGGTAGGGCTATCTTAGTCTTATGATAGCTACAGAGAGGGGGTGCAAGTATTCTTGACGCCTCCGGGGTATCCGGCAAGCCGCCGGCACGCCGGAGCTCGCTCCAGCATAGATTCTGGCATTAGAACAGACAATTTTCAAAAGTCAGTTAGATACCAGGATGGCGGCCGCCGGCACAACGGCGGCACGCCGGCAGGGAGCGGCGGCTCCGGCAGCCGGAGGATGTCGGATTGGTGACTGGGGTAAGGATGGTACAGGTAGTATCGGGTTGCCGGCAGTATATGCCGGCACTCCGGAGATCGACCGGCAAGCGGACGATTAGATAGGAGTAGGAGAGCCGCCGGTATTAGCCGGCGGCAGCCGGCAGTCCCTCGGAACACGGGGGGCTGGCGGCAAGGGTAGGGAAGTCACCAGGAGGCAGGTATTGCCGGCATAAGAGGCGGCAAGAGACCGGCACCCAGATAGATAGAGAGACAGGGGGAGGGGGGGAAGGATGCAGGAAGTACCTTCAGGGTTCCAGACATCCCTCCCCCTCCCTGAGGGGTGTACCCATGATAGAGACAGGCTCTATCATCCATATGCAGGGGTCACTAGGGACCGGGAGCAGGTAGCCCAAGGGAGGACTAGGGAACACCCAAGATGGGGGGGGGGGAGACTCCCTTATGCAGAGCTACACTAGGAACTAACCTTATAGGACACTATGAAGGTATATGTACCAGAGCGGACTGCACAAGGAAGCTCGGGTAGCCCTACTCATCCACCCTAAGGAGGAGTTGTAGGACAGGGGACAGATGAGTATAAACTAACCTAAGCATAGGCTAGGCTATACAAGAGATAGGTGGGGAGGGAGAAGAGAGGGGTCTTCCCAGGAAGGGTTTCTGTACCAGAGCGGCCACAAAGGGAAGGGAGGACACTCCCTAACCTAAGATTAGGCTGATCGGCTAAAACGGTGCAAGAGTACAGTTTCAGCATGGAACAGAGAAACCCTCCTAACCCGACCTAGATCAGGGCTAAAAGTCCTGAACTAGGCAAGGAAGAAGACGTATCGCTATCGCAGGAAAGTCGCAGACTATCCTAGCCATAGAGGTAGGCTAGCCTAACCTCACTCTCAGACGCAATCCTAAAGGGGGTTCATTCCTTTAGGGAGGACTGAGAGGCGATATAATACTCTATTAGACAATGAATCCCTTTACTCAGAAAAGGGATCAAGGCTAATTAGAGGGAATGCCAAGGCAGGGGATGAAGGAAGCATATAGGGGTCCTAAGGTTAGGTTAGGCTAGTAAGAATCACTGACTAGCCTATCCCCTATATGGTCCCTGAAGGCGAAAACATTTGCATCACTAGTCAAAAGTATTGTAAAATAATAATGCCACTATCTTCATAACTTAGTCTAGGATCACTGATAAATCATGCATGAACACTTGTATATAGGCTCCTGGCCTGGGGGCTATAGTAGCCGACTGGTATGAGGTCAATCGATGACCGATAAAAGCGTCTAAACACGAAATAAAAGTTCCTAGCTATGAAGACTAAATAAACTAATGTATTCGATTAGTATATAAGGCCGGAAGCGTTGTTGTGGCTAACTAAATAAGACATGCAAAACAACAACGACGCCATAAAATGGCGGGTCCGGTAGAGGCACAGCTCTGCCACAAAACATCAATTATTTCGCAAAATAATATTTACTTTACGGCCAGAGCTTAATTAAACAATACTGGAACCTTGTACTCAACTTTCCAGAAGAAGGCGAGGCTGAAGGTAACGACATAGCGAAGATGCAAAACGATAAAGTTCACACAAGGGAAAATCCGTCTCAGTAGGGCAGCTACTAAACAAAGGATGAAGACGCTCGTGACGTCATTAGAGCAATGGCGTCCGTTTGTTTACGTCTCGAGTATCAGTAGTAGCCACGAGTGAGATTAGCTGTGGAACGGCTCCCAGCTATTCTCAGCCCTTACACACCGAAGCGTTAACTCTGTTCGGGGTGGAGATAGCTATGTGGCACGACCAGACATGCGTGTCCCCTGTTGTATTACGATGTCTTAAAGGGAAACCTTTGAGATACTCGCTCCAGAAGTTAGAATTCTGTGATAACCTGTGGTTAAATTCTCTGGGAATATCTTAGTAGTCTTATACCCAAGGAAGCTACCAAACAGGAACCTTCCATCAGGACGCCATGGCTTGAGCCCAAAAATAGATTCTGAAAGACGGTAAAGGGAAAAACGAATCCCATCGAATAAACAGAATAAGGAAAGGGAATAAGATCCAGAGGAATAATAGATATAATGGAATGAAAATGACTAGATGGTGTTAGTTGTGATAAGAATAATTTAGATATTTGAAATAAGAGTGTCTGAGGAGGTATAGAAGGAATTCGTGATAAATATAGAGGAATATCAAAGGATACAGTTAGTTTGCATTAAAGGGTTTGTTATCGTTTATCGGCAGTGAATAGCCTAAACTTCGGTAACGAGTCGTCAATATTTTGTCATATTTTAAACAGTAGGCTATACATTTGATTTGCAAACATTGGTTTTGTAGAGTAGACGGTAAAATAAAATCTAGAGAGAGAGAGAGAGAGAGAGAGAGAGAGAGAGAGAGAGAGAGAGAGAGAGAGAGAGAGAGATTTCTGCCATCAAATCTCTCTCTCTCTCTCTCTCTCTCTCTCTCTCTCTCTCTCTCTCTCTCTCTCTCTCTAGATTTTATTTTACCGTCTACTCTACAAAACCAATGTTTGCAAATCAAATGTATAGCCTACTGTTTAAAATATGACAAAATATTGACGACTCGTTACCGAAGTTTAGGCTATTCACTGCCGATAAACGAACCCAGTCTACTCGTGAAAACCTTGAACGCCCAGAGGGAAAAATAAGGCTTTTAAATATACTGTACTAAACAAAAATAATGCTTTAATATACCATCATTAACACTACCATTACAATTATCGTAAGGTTGGAGAAAGATAAAGATTGCCGAGAACGTAACCACATTTCTGTTTACATTTTGTCAGCTGGACTCGCACAGTTAACAGTTGATTTCATTGTTGTGGAATTTTATCCTTAAATAGGCTATTCATCATGAAATTATGTTAATGAAATGTAATGTTAATATTGTTTTGTAACATTTATTATAAATCACCGTATTTAGGGCTACCAATATACTTAAAAAGACTATAGATTTGATACATTTTGTAGTGCTTGACTCGCGAACTTTGAACAGCCTCGTGGATACAGAAAATTTATTTTTGAAAAATAGCGATCGTGGAAAAGGGGAATCGTGTAATTCGAACACGCTTAATTCGGGACCCTACTGTACCAACTGGTACGTGTTCGGGATTTGTGCCACCATCTGAGGCACTGCGATCATGGGAAGTTGCTGCTGTTGCTGCCTGTAAGGTTTGGCTGGCCGAGAGGATAGCCTAGGCTTCTTAGTCTTCCTTTTAGGTTGGGGACCCTCATCCGGGGAAGACTTTCTTTTAAGAGTTAGGCCCCACTTCTGGAGAAGGTTTCTATTTTCTGTGGCGGCCTTATCCACTACCTCTTTGACCACTTCGCTAGGGAAGAGGTCTTTACTCCATATGCAAGAGGAGATTAGTTTCCTCGGTTCGTGCCTCACCGCAGCTGAGGCGAACACAAACTCTACAAGCTCTCCTAGCTTTGACGAAACTGTAGAGGTCCTTCGCTACTGTGGCCAGATGGGTTTTGGCCACTACCATAAACATATCTTGGGCTTTGGGGTCACTTGCCATCGTTTCCAGAGTCGTTTGTAAAGACATCGATGCAGCAAGTCTCTCTTTTGTCTCTTGCTCCCTGCGCAAGAGAAAATCAGACAGCTTTGGAAGGTCTTCACCGAACTGATGTCTGGCAATATCGGCCTCCAACTTCCCGACTGAGAAGGTAGGATGGACGTCCTTCCAGTCTTTCTGGTCCATGGGTAATGTCAAGGACAGAGGTTTACACTCCTCCAAGGAGGGACATGGTTTACCTGCCTCAACCGCTTTCAATACAGCCTTAAATCCCTTCTCCATAAAGGAAAGGCTCTGGTAGGAGAGGCCACAAAGGAAGGATGCTTCTTACTCAAAGCAGGTACTGTACCTTTGAGTTTGTGAAGCCCCTCTCTTTCATTGAGCTCGATAGTAAAGCTTGTGCTTTATTATGGTAAAAACTATGACCTCCTTCGGTTCCGTCTCTTCCTTTGAGGCTGGCTCCTTCCTAAGACGGACATAGCAGTCCGGGTAAGACTCCTTGTTGGGCCAGAATTCCACTTCTTCGAAGGGAATTGAGCCCAACTTCTCCGAAATGACAATCTTTCCCGTTGTCATAGGCATGTGCTTGGCATACCTCCAAGGATTAGCATCAGAGCACAAAGGAAGATCCTTCACGTTGAGCTTCTTCTGGGGCCCACATGATGCTGCAAGTCTCCGCATCTCCAACTTCATTGCAGCTTCCTTCTCATCGTTCTTCTTCTGCATCTGTTGAATCATTTCAACGATGGAAGAAAGCGTCCTTCCCAGATCATCTGGGATAGCAGACGATGTTGAGGGAACAGGTTCAGGGGCCTGAACCAGACTAACCGACCCCTCGTCGATTTCTTCCTCCTCAGTATCCGGAGCCTGGGTCAGCTCCTCTTCTTGGTCTTCTGCCAGAAAGTCCTTTTCAGTGTACTCAGACACCTCAGACATCCTATCGTCCAGTTGGATGTCTTGTAGGGCCTCCGAGACTTCAGAATCCACCGGAATCTGAACTAGAGGTATCTCCGCATGAGGTTCGAAGTTTTTCCCTAGCTGCGTCCCTTGACTCCGCCGACTTAGGGGCGTCAAATGCCTCAATAATCAGGTTAGTGCAAATCGTACATACCTGAGGGTCCCAATACCGGAGATCATCTTTGGAGGCTGCGCATGCTGCGTGCCTCCTGCACAACTCATGTCCGCAGAAGTTCTTACTGCGGACATTGCAGAACATGCTCCCGCACTTCGGATGGTCGTCCTGTAAAGAGAACCAATTCCATGAGTATCAAGTGAAAAACATATCACTGGATAACTAATGTTAATATATATATATATAGCCTAAAATAACTAAGCTAGAAAGGAAAGAAGGAAAGATACACACTTGTTTATCCTGCCCAGCCAATTGCTGTAACCTTCCAGATAATAAAATTTTGGTTAATCTTATTCTAGAATAACCTTCAAGGTATTTCCAGAGGAAAATGTAGGTGTAGCTCACACCAATATAAAGAATTTTAATATACTGGATAATTAATAAAGAAAGAACTCACTTTCTTCATCTGTACGGTCTCACAAAAGGCTGTACAAGACAACACAAGTATATTGGAAAAACTTAGTGTTACAATATATTCTATACTATAGTTTTCTCCATGCAGTATATACTATACTGTAAAAATACTGGCTACTGTATACAATATAACATGCCGGCCGGCACGTACCTTGATATAGTTCCAAGGTATACAACCTTTAGACTACTGGGTGGAAGATTGCTGGTTCAGATGTGTGTGCCGGCCGGCAGTCTCTACCGGCCGGCAACTATAAACACTAGCACCCGGCTGCTGGCCGCTAATCGTAGCAGCCGGCAGATCTTAGGGTGTGCTTCTGTTGCCGGCTGGCATTGGTATGCTACCTATGCCGGCCGGCAGTGAAAAGGAACCAGAGAACTTCCACCTGCCCGGCTGCCCGCCACTTAAGCCGGCAGTCGGGCTAGGGGTACAAACACTAGAAGAGAAACAGAATGGATATAAGGATATAAGACGGCACTGCCTTACAGCCCTGCATCCAGAAAGAGTGAACATAAGGAAGGGGAGAATGTGAAATTCAGGCTTCCTTCTATCCAATGCCGCCTGGCTCTACTGACAGACATGGATGTGAGACCAAGGGAGGTCTGGGGAACACTCTACAGAAGTTAGGCCTTTGCCGGCCGGCAAAGGACTGAGCCAGTTCCACATCTTAACCTATACTAGGTACAAATGTAGAATGACGGCCAAGAGATGTAATAGCTAGGCCATTACTAAGGATAGGGGGAAAGGGAGAAGAGGGTCCTACAAACTCTGCTTTAGTAAGAGATCACCCCACGGCCAAGAAAACTCATCCTAGCCTAGGGATTATCATGGGAGGGAGGTTAGCAATACTTGCCACCTCCCTCAGTACTAAAACAAAGTTTGGTGTTGTTATTCACAAGGGAAAGAAGAATCTTATCCTTCAATCCGAGAACAACAACACTGGACTAGTCTGCTAGATCACTAGAAGAAGGAATCATCTCGTACAGAAACCTTCAGATGTGGTCTAGGGAGGCTAAGCCTCCTATGTCTGCTCCTAGCCTAGCAAAGGAATCTCATTCTCTATGCTAGAAAGAAACAGACCCAGACTAAATACTCTGATCTCCTGCCCACCCCTGAAGCCAGATTCTCTGGATACAGGAAAGAACAGAAACACCCTAATATAGTTATATCTAAATGTTTATTCAGATAAACCATTAGGGTTAAGCCCAAGGCTTAATACAGAGGGAAAAGGGATTGCACTTAATCTCCAAGGAGAAAAGAGCAACCGGGGAGTGTGCGAAAGTATACTAAGGCTCCATAGGCTACTAGCCTAGGCGCGAAGAGAATCGATTACCTAAATCACCAAAACTCTCTCGTATACGATCTTGGAAGAAAATATCAACAATATCTTATATGTATAAAACTGCCTATAGCTTCAATAAATTTTAAAACCCTCAGAAATCTGTATATCATGCATGAAAGTACTAGGGCCAAACGCCTAGGCTACGAAGCCTAGCGTAGGCTAGGATCCGTTATCTCAATCGCCGAAACAGAAATACTAACGGCATCATATAAAGAATTCCTATGTAGAGCTAAATAGCTAGAAATATTAAAGCATAAGGACCGGGAACGTCGCTCTGGCTAACTAAATGACTCATGCATGGCGAGCGACAGCGTCCAGGACGCCTCCGTTAGGCAACAGCTCTTGTAAACGTTAATATTGCTTTCGATTTATTTTAAAAAACCAAGAGCTTACATTTACAGTGAACCCTCGCTACTTCGCGGTTCGACCATCGCGGATTCACCACTTCGTGGATTTTTTCCATAACCCATATATATACAGTAACATATATATAATATATATATATATATATATATATATATATATATATATATATATATATATATATATATATATATATATGTATGCATGTATTTATGTATATATGTATGTATGTATATATGTAGGTATGCATATGTGTATATATATATATATATATATATATATATATATATATATATATATATATATATATATATATATATATATATATATATATATATATATATATATATATATATATATATATATTTATATATATATATATATACACACATATATATATTTATATATATATACATATATACATATATATATATATATATATATATATATATATATATATATATATATATATATATATATATATATATATATATATATATATATATCTAAAGTAGGAAGATGTGA